>NW_024870707.1:12860000-13286973 GCF_019054845.1 Dipodomys spectabilis
TTTTTTTTGTTTGTTTGTTTGTTTTTGGGGGGAGGCGGGGGATCCGGTTCTGGGGCCTGAACTCTGGGCCTGGGCGCTGTCCCTCAGCTCTTCAGCTCAAGGCTAGCGCTCTACCACCTGAGCCACAGCACCACTTCCGGCTTTTTTCTTTTTGCTTATGTGGTGCTGAGGAATCGAACCCAGGGCCTCATGCATGCAAGGCAAGCGCTCTACCACTGAGCCACCTTCCCAGCCCCCTAAAGATAGTTTTTAACTTAGAGAGAAGGGCATCCAGCTGCCAGGCAGGGTTGTCTGGTACCAGCTGTGGTCCCCTATTATACACAGCATTGCTGAGGTTTGTGTTTGTAGGCTCAAGATCCATTGTTTGTGCCAATAAGTTGTGGAGTGTTCTAGTCACATGGACCTTTTCCTCCTCTTTTATTATCCTTTCAGAAATTATGGGATTCTGTTGTGAGTGGAATAACAATACCATTTCTCAAAGGTTTATGTCAAAATATTTAGCCTTATGATCCAGGAAACAGTGTGTGATGATGGTTAGTCCTGTAATTGTATCTAATTATGTGGAGCAGTTCTGGTTTTCTGGCCGTTAGACATCTTCGTGCAGGTTGATGGAAGACCTCTGGCTTTTGCTGCAGCTAGCTCTGAGTTAAAATCTTGGAGTTAGCCATTCTTGAACTTACCTGAGCCTCGGTTTCAGGTCTGTAACATTGGATTATTCAGCCTTCCCTGCTAGGATGTGACAAGGTGCTGTGGCGGCAGCTGCTACAATAACCGTGTTGTTCTCAGGATACACAGTGGGTTTTGATCGATCATGGGCTCACACAAGCAGAAATCAGGAAAGGCACACAACATTGTAGCCACAAAGGTCAGAGTCCTCCTGCAGCTCTTCCTACTAGCCATCTACCAGTGTGAGGTGATCGCTGGAACAAAAGCCAACTCACCTCCGTGTATGTAGCAGGTGACTTCATTATTTAGAAGTAGAAATTTTTATGTTTTGCATTTTTTCTTTTATTTACTAGAGTATAATTAGGATTTTAAGTATTCTGCATTTTAGTGTTAAGTCTAGCAGAAGTATTTTATGTTTGTAAACTATAAGATAGTATATTCTCTTTGTGTATGTATGTGTTAAATCCTTGATTCCCATTCTTTAAAGTAACAACAAGCCAGATACCAGTGGCTCACCCGTAGCCTGTGATCCTAGCTACTCCGGAGGCTGAGATCTGAGGATCGCAGTTCAAAGCCAGCCCAGGCAGAAAAGTCCCTGTGAGACTCTTACTTCCAACTAACCACTCAAAAACCTAAAGTGGTACTGTGTCTCAAGTGGTAGAGCACTAGCCTTGAGCACAAAGAGAGGCTCAGGGACAGTGCCTAGGCCCTGAATTCCAGTCCCACAGCAGACAAAAAAGAATTAGCAACAAAAATGTATAGAAAGAAAAGACTCAATTTTTTTAAATATTTTTTTATTGTAAAAATACTGTACAGAAGGATTACAGTTACATGAGTAAGGTAATGAGTACATTTCCTATCAAGCATTGTTACGTCTTCCTTTGTTTTTCCCCTACCATCCTTTCCTCCTACCTCCACAACTACACTCTCCAAGCTCCCCCCCAAGACTCAATATTTTCATGTTAAGTGGTGTGTGCTAATTTAGGGTTTTTTGTTTTTTTTGTTTTTTTTTTTTGCTAAGTGGTTTTTGAGCAGGGAGCTTTTAGCTCAGCTCTTGGCTTTTGATCAGCTTAAAGTAGGGACAGGATTTTGGAATGGATAGTAGTCAGGATTTAAAGCATTCAAAAGTTTGTAATTCCCATGTTACATGTCATTCAGTTTGTATTTGTTCTCCTCTAGATTGTGGATTTCTTAAAGAAGAAACGTGATTTTGTAGACCTTATTATAAAGCACATAGGAACGTCTGCTATCATGGATTTGTTGCTCAGACTCCTGACATGTATTGAGCCTCCACAACCCAGGCAAGAAGTACTGAATGTAAGTAGAAATCTGACCTGCTGTTGACTGGGGTTGGAGGTGACAAAGCTGCTGTGTGCTGGGGACCATGTGGGATTATGGTTGGTTCCAGGGAGTTGTCTGGGGCACTTGGAGATAAGGTGAGAGCTTCCCCAATGCAAGAAAAGATTCCAGTTTTGTAGGACTACCTACAGGATGTTGAGAATGGTTCTTTGTCCTGTGCAGGTTGGTTTTTGTGGGGTGGCAAGGTAGACTGGATTGAGTGGGGGTGTACGACATGAGAATGGAAGATTGGAATCTCTTAAGTCTTCATCTGCATGTACATACCTCTGCATGTCAAAACAGAGTTGTACCTACAGGAGTGTAAGGACAATGGGAGTTCGTGGGAAAAGGCAGAGTTTAGGCGATGGTAATTTCAGAATTGATACAGTGAGGCTAGGGTCAAGGAAACTGTTTTTTTCCTGGGTTGTCATTGATGTCTTCCCTTCTTTTCTTCTCCACCCTCCTCTGTCTTCTGAAACCATTCCCTAGTCCATTTTATCTCTAATACTCACCCTAGACCTTAAAACTTCCTTAGTTTGGTGCTGGGAGTGTGGCTTAGTAGAAGAGTGCTTACCTGGCATACATGAAGCCCTGAGTTTGGTTCCTCAGTACTGCATAAACAGAAAAAGCCAGAAGTGGCACGATGGCTCAAGTGGTAGAGCTCTAGTCTTGAGAGCAAAAGAAGCTCAGGGGCAGTGCCCAGGCCCTGAGGTCAAGCCCCAGGACCCGCAAAACAAAACTTGCCTTAGTTGGATGTTGCGGTATACACCTGTAATCCCAGAACTCTACAGACAGGCAGTAGAAAATGAAGTAAGATTGTAGATCAAGGTCAGTCTAGGATACATAGCAATAGTTTGTCTCAGAAAAACAAGATAGGTAAAACCTGAATTCATTGAAAATGAGTTTTGTTGAAAATTTTAATTTTAAAGACCCAAAGGACCAAAGGATACAGGAAAGAACTATGAGAGGAAGAGCTTTGGTTATTGTATAGTGTACCAAGCACACTTTAGAGATGGGCAGGCGTGCATTTGTGGCATGGGATTAAGGCTGTCAAGATGACCCAGGCATTTCTGTGTGCCTGGCAGGTGTCCTGTGACTTACCTATGGCAGAACTGAATTGGGATACTAAGTTCCTTTTAGATGTCCGTGGATCTGGATCTTTGCTTACAAGAGGTTCAAGATTCTTGGAAAGACAAGAGGACAGAGGAGGAATGTCACTGTAATGATTGAGTTAGTGTAGGGGGAAGTTGGTTTATTTCTTTGGTCACTTCTGAGGTGAATTTTAGTGTCCATTTCCAAATAAATGTGCTTTGGAAGGGATAGGGGAGCAGAAAAGGAAGACTTGTAAAGGCACAAGTTGGAGGAAGGTTATTTGCAAATCTTTAGCAGTCTTACTTGATTTGAAGGCTAGTCCAGAACTGGGCTTGGAACATAGTGCTTGTGAATACTGTGGGCAAGGCAGTTTCTTAGCTTCTCCCGTGGTATCAGGAGCTCCCTTCCTTATGCATGGGCATTTATCATCTGTCTGCTCAAAGTGTGACCCCGTCATTTGCGGGTTTTTTAAAAACATCTTTAAAGGACTTATTGAATCAAATTCCACATTTAAGAATTCTGGGGCTGGGAAGGTGGCTCAGTGGTAGAGCGCTAGCCTTGAGCTGAAGAGCTGAGGGACAGCGCCCAGGCCCAGAGTTCAGGCCCCACAACCCGACCAAAAAAAAAAAACTCTGGGATATTTGAAAATATATAAAGTTGGGCCATTCCTTTTGTGATATCTACTTGGTAATTTTTATTTGCACATTTTCCTTTTAATTATTTCCCTTAAAAAGGCAGACCACCTTGGGGGTTCTTCTCTATGCCTTTAGCAAGTTGATTTTCCCCTCCTCCTCCCCTCAATCTTCTTTGATGTTTGTTTTGTTTTGGAGGGGTACTTAATTTTGTTACTATTTTTTTTATGTTCCTGGGACTTGAACTCAAGGCCTGGGCGTTGTCCCTGAGCCTGTTTTTGCTCAAGGCTAGTACTCTACCTACTTGAGCCACAGCACCACTTCTGGCTTATTGGAGAGAAGAGTCTCACAGACTTTTCTGCCCAGGTTGGCTTTGAACCATGATCCTCAGATCTCAGCCTCCTGAGTAGCTAGGATTACAGATGTGAGCCACTGGCACCTGACTTTCACTTAATTTTTTTAATACTATTTTATTATTATTAAGGTATTACACAAATGGGTTACCATTTCTCATGACTCAGGTAATGAGTGCATTTCTTTTTTTGGACAATGTCACTCATTCCTTCACTTTCACCTCATCTCACCTTCCCTGCCAATGATTTACATGGTTCATATTCCACATACTGAACAGCATGATTTTTTTTTAATGGTTCAAACTCAGGGCCTCACACTTGTTAGGCTTGTGCTAACATATGAGCCATGCTTTCCAACCTTTTTGCTGGAAGTAGCGTCTCAAGGACTTTTCTTTCCTTGTTCAAACCGCAATCCTCTAAATCTCATTCTCTTAAATAGAAGAGCATGATCCATAGGCATCAAGCATGGGGTTGTACATTTTTGTTTCTATTTTAGTCAGCTATTTATGGGTTGAAAGTTCTTTGCAGAACTAATATTAAGCCAGCTGGTTTTTTCCTTATTATCTGTCTTTTTTGTCAGTCATAGGGCTTGACCCTCAGGGCCTGGGCACTGACCTTGAGAGTTTTTGCTCAAAGCTAGCACACTATTACTAGTTTGAGCCACAGCGCCACTTACCATTTTGTGGTGATTCATTGGAGATAAGCATCTCACAGACTTTCCTGCCTGAGCTGGATTTGAACTGTGATCCTTAGATCTCAGCCTCCTGAGTAGCTGGGATTACAGGAGTGAGCCACCGGCGCCCAGCTTCCCTATCATGTTTTTATTCACCCTGTTTCAACAAAGGTTAAAAAAAGATTGCTGTGGTCATGACAGTAGCTCTTTAATATAGTTGTAAAATCTAAGTGTCTTTTTTTGTTCATCCTGTGTTTGCTATACCTAGAGGGTTATTTTTTTTTTTTTTTCTGTGCCAGCCCTGGGTCTTGAACTTAGGGCTTGAGTGCTGTCCCTGAGCTTCTTTTGTTCAAGGCTGGTGCTCTACCACTTGAGCCTCAGGTCCACTTCAGGCTTTGTTTTGGTTGTTTATTGGAGCTAAGAGTCTGCAGAGGCTGGCTTTAAACCACAATCTTCAGATCTCAGCTTCCTGATTAACTAGGATTATAGGCGTGAGCCAGTGGTGCCAGGTCAGAGGCTTGATTCTTAAGTACAGCTCTTAATTCTTTTGAGCTCAGGTGACATTCTCTTAGAGAAAAGGGGGGCCTTCTGCCCCCCTTACAGCCCCACCCCCGGAAGCCATAGTATAGACTCTTTCCAGGGCTGACTACCTGGGAGTTTCCTCATGGCTAAGGAACTGATAAGTAGAATTTTGGTATGTGGGCACTGGAATTTGGGGAGTTGTTGATTCTCTTAGTCACTGATAATATATTCATTGGTGTTTTCCTTGGGGGACTTTCAATTTTCTGTAGTGTTCAAAGTCCAGAGAAACCTGTAACATTCTACTTAAGTGTGATGGATATTTCCAAGTATGTTAATCTTCATTGGGGCTTGAACAAGAGCCACTCATTACTATGATTACTTCTACAATGTGTTTTACAGTGGTTAAATGAGGAGAAAATTATCCAGAGGCTTGTGGAAATAGTTCATCCATCGCAAGAAGAAGATGTAAGTTCTCTTGTATGATTCTAAGTTGGATTTTATTTTATTTTTTATTGTGAAAATACTGTACAGAGGGGTTACAATTACATAGGCAAGATAATGTATACATTTCTTATCAAGCATTGTAGCCTCCTCCTTTGTTTCCCCTTCCCATCCCTTCCCGTCCTTCCCCCCCGCCCCCACCCCCACCCCCACCCCCCTGAATTTTCTTTTAACTTTTTATTTGGGCACAGAACGTACCTGAACAGATATGGAGGTGCTAAGAGAAAACTACTGTTCTTCAGTTTGTAGTTTCTCAAACAATACTACATTTTCCTTACACCCAGATTTCTAGAAATGTGAGGTGGCATTATCTCCTTCCCAGAGCCAGGATTTCACGCTGAGCCTACCTTTGTCACAGATTTCCTCTGTGCAGTTGAATTTCTTTTATATGTATATTTATTACATGTGAAGTTGCCACATCTGCATAAGCTTTGTGGGCAGCACAACAGGCTCCTGGTCACCACAAAGCCCCTGTGGCCACTTAGCTGTTTCCTTCTTGGTCCTCACCTTTATGAATGGTGGTATTGAAGCTTGAGTTTATACATTGAGCCCTGTGCTGAGAGGCATTATTTGTCTCTCAGTCTATAGTTGTTACCACTTCAGGTATCAAGTCAAGCCACTTGAGATTTCCAGTAGCTAACTGTTATTGACAAACATTGCCTCATGTCCATAAAGGAGTTGATTTAAGGGTGTCAGGGTGTGACTATTGTTGGGCTTAAGTGCCTCTCCTTATGCTTCTAGATTGCAGTTTAAATTGGATAGCAGGTACCAGGTTTGAGCAGGACAAGGAAGAGGATAGCTAGCAATGTTCATTCTTCAAAAATGTATTTTTTGTGGAGAGGATTTAACCCCTTCTACCCTGTCTACTCTTTTCAAAAACTTAGTGCCTAGAGTAAAATCTAAAGCCGATTTTTAAAGGAGGCCATCACTTCCTCATTGCTCCCTTTGAGACAGAGCAGGAAGTGTTCCCTTGTAACATCTGCTATTGTTGCCAGAGTGTTTGTTTGCTGAGTGCTATGGAAGAAGCCTGGTCTAGAAGGAGCTCCCAAGCTTCTTGGATGGCTAGCCTTCTTGCTGTAGTTCCAAGAGCACTGTTTCCCTATGTGTGGCCAGTGCAGGCTTTGGAGAGCCATCCCTAAGTGGAGCCTGCCCCATGTACAGGGAGTAATTTCTGTGAACAAGCTCATTCTCGATTAAGTTTGTATTATTCAGAACTTGATTGCTATCAAGATAGCATACCCGTCTTTAAAAAGACACACGCACACTACACACACATGCGTGCACACACACAAGCTAATACTCACTGAGGCAGTGTTAAAGTTGGTAGGTGTGGGTTGCTGGCATGTAATGTTCCTGCTACTGGAGTAGAATTGTATCTTTATTAGGAACACTTTGCACTTTAGTGTGTCAGAGGTGAGGCTTTGGGGATTCCACTTCACCAGACTACTATATTTCTGACTCATTGCATCTCCACACACAGCTGTGTGTTGGAGCTTTGATCGCATCTTTACAACTGTGCTGTATGTAGTACAGAGTTGTCATATGCAGCCCTTGGTCTGACAGAGTGGAAGGCTCATGCCTCTCTTTCATTCACTTGTTCCCTGAAGACCATGGACAGTGTTAACTTGTATCATTTCTTAGCAATCCCCCATGCACTTTGCATTATGAGGCTAACATCTAACAAGTGTTACGGCTAAAATTGTTCCTTTTTCCTTTAGCGACATTCAAATGCTTCACAGTCACTTTGTGAAATTGTTCGCCTGAGCAGAGACCAGATGTTACAAGTTCAGAACAGTACAGAACCAGACCCCCTGCTTGCCACTCTAGAAAAGTATGTTTAAAATCAGTTCTTCTTTCTTTCATTGATGCTGTTTGGTGTGTTGCATTGTGACTGACCGGTAAGTTCCATGTTGGTGTGGGCATTGTGTCCTGGAACACTGTGGGTGGCTAGAGGTCAAAGGCAGAGACCTGCTGCTCACAGGATTTTTGTGACTCAGTGGGCACTGAAGGGGAAGAGGGTGAGCAAGTGACTTGTACGTTGGACTTTGAACTTCTCAGATACTCACAAAATAGGATTTTACAGAGCCATTCTAAGATTTGATAGTCACATCCCAAACTGGTCCCCACCTCCAAGGGTCGATGACCTATGAATTGGATCCATTTGAGCTGGCAAGTGTTTCAGATCTTCTGGGTTTGCTGTATCTTTGCAGCTGAACAGTTACCCTATGTTGAGGGGATGGGCTCCGGTGGGCTGCTACTTTTCTCCCAGAGTTGCACATTTCCAGGTTGAGTGTTCACTGTCAACATGGCATATGTTGGGCCTCCATCTGAATAGCTATTTATTTTAATATAGAAACCCCCGACATTCCCTCACGTTGGGTAAGTTTTGGAAGGAGACCGTGTGGGTGTCACTACGCACAAACAGCAGTCTTGCTTCAGTAAGATTTTCTTTTTTATGATTTTTTTTTCCTACTTGAGCCCTCCTATATATACTGAGGCTCTTTTGCTTATTTTGGCTTACTACCCGTAATTTCCTTTGTTGAACCACTGCTGTATGTGATTTCCTGCAAATTAAAGATGAGGTAGCTTGTGTGAAACTGTCTAGTGCAAAGTTATAACTACCATGTAGTTTGGCTACAAGAGATTACCAGCTGCTAAGTACCATTTTATCTCCCATTTCAGTAATTGGTGGTATAGCATAAACAAGATTGCCCACATGTGAATACCAGTTATGATATTAATTAGGTTGAACTTTGTAGAAAAACTTACCATTTAATTGGATTAAAAATATAAAATATCAGTAATATCATGTGGTTTTTACTGCAATTGATACATAATAAAAAGCTATATTTATCTTCAGATCTTGAAATTCAGAATGTGTCAAATTAGATGATGTATACTCTGGGTGTTGGTTGGTGGCCATTGCAGAATCAGACCTACACAACAGTATAAAAACTCTTGAGTTCTTCATGCCACCAAAGCGCTCCATCCAGCGAGCCCCCAGGGGACATGTATATATATACTCGCTCCTAAATGTGAAGCCTTAAGTCCCCTTCTGAAATGAAGATAAGAATATGCTCATTGATGTCATTAAACATTAGGGTACATTTCTTCTAATAAATACATGGGTCATCAATACCTTGATGCCATGAAGTACAGAATTACTCTATTGAATTTAGCAATGGGGAGGACTTCATCATAATAGTGAAACAGTCCTTTCAAGAATGAGGTTCAAGCCCTTATGTCTCTTGCCAGTGTCTGCTGATAAAGCGAATACAATGACAGTTTTCAATGATTTTAGAAGACTTTATTAACCATAGTTACAACTTTACATATTTGATCAATATATAGTCATATGTAATGCCTGTATAATTAGTCCACAGATTGGGCAATACTGTATACACAAGTACCACCTATGTAAAACTAAGTGTAAGTTAGTACCAAAGGAAGACTTTGCAGTGAACTGAGTTCATGGAGTAGTAGAGTCTAGTAGTGGTAAGTAGTTTTAGGATTTGATACTCTTATTTTCTTTTCTGGATACTAAGGAGCTCAGAACCTGTTGGGTTTTATTCCGTTTGAGCCCATTTTACAGAAGTGAGTCTTCCCCATAGCCACACAGAAAAAAGAAAAACCAGAATGAGCTATTGTCCCAAAGACATGAACAAAGACTGTAGATGGAACCTGGGTACCGGTGACTTACAGCTGTAAATCCTATTCAGGAGGCTGAGATCTGAGGATCTTCAAGGCCTGCCTGGTCAGAGAAGTTCTCAAGACTCCACATCTTTACAATCACAAAAAGCTGGGCTGGAGATATGGCTTAAGTTGTAGCACACTAGCCATGCCAGTAGGTGGAGCTAGTGTGAAGTCCTGAGTTCAAACCTTGGTACTGGCATATACAAATGGCTTCAATTCATAAGTAGCTTGTATCACCAGTTTATTGATGCTCATCTAATATCTCCTGGGCTGTTTTTTATTGTTGTTTTAGTAGAAAAGTGAATATTTTATCCAACCTGATGGGCTCTACTTGATTGGAGACCATGTCTGTGTTTGATAATAGGGTTGTATTTAAATAAGACTCAGAATATGACCCAGTTACTGTGCTGTTGAATGCTGATCAGGTTTTGCTGTTTAGTATCTCATTTTTCTCCTTGAGGGGGAGCAGGGAGCCTTTCAGATGGCAGACTTCCAATTTCACATATCCATGAAATGACTCAAGGGAGTTCACTGTTGCTTAAGGAGATTGTAGATTCATACAGGACCTCCTAGGGAAGGTAGATAAGTTACTGCTGGAAAAGTGTCCATTTCCCAGCTCTCAGTTTCACCCTACTGCTTATTCCATAGACGTTTTGGCTAGAGGTCTCACATGAAATTTAAGTGCTGGTTCTTTTAACTTGTCTTTTTAGTCTGTTTTAGATCTTTAGACACCATGCTAGTGCCTCCACACTGGTATATTACAGCTTCTATTTTGCCTTTGTGAACACTTCCCTCTGCGGGAGTGAAAGGGTCTAAGTCTTTATCAACCTCAGCTTTCACCATGGCCAAACCTTGGACTGCAAGCCCCAGTTGTTATGCTGAAAGGATGTAAGTTAGGAAGGTACATGTGTTATCTGAGCAGTCTGTTTTGTTTCTTTGTTTCCCTAGGCAAGAAATTATAGAGCAGCTTCTATCAAATATTTTCCACAAGGAGAAAAATGAATCTGCCATTGTCAGTGCAATCCAGATTTTACTGACTTTACTTGAGACTCGGAGACCAACGTAAGCTTTCATTTTATCTTAAAAATCCATATGGTTTTCCTTTCAGAACTAACAGTTAAGTATGTAAATAGCCAAATTTCTGAACCTAGTGGTACTCAGTTATTCTGCTATTTATGCTTCAAACCTCTTCCAGTTCTTTCTCTGGCCTAAAAATGTCAGGTGGTTCTGTAAGGCTTATGTGGATAGTTCGAGAAAGCATGCATTTTAAATTTTTTTTTTAAATTAGATTCAAATTTTAGCTTTATTTTCATAAAATGTCTGTATCTCAAGAATAAAGGGTGAAGGTCATTTTGTTTTGTTTCTTTTGCCCTCTTCCTCCTTCCTTCTTCCTCTTCTTTTTTTTTGGGGGGGGGGGGCATTGTCCCTGAGATTCTGTATTCATCCATGTGAACCACAGCTCCTTTTAAAACCCTGCCCAAGCTGGCTTTAAACCATGATACTCAGCACATGATTTCAAGGTGTGCTTTTTAATTTGAACTTCATAACTCCAGTTTGACGCTTTCCTTCTGAAGGTAGTGAAAATAGGTGAATTGAGGTTTGTACTGGCCACATGTAAATGTGAGACTTTATTTGAAAAATAAAAGCAAAAGGAGTATGGAACATGGCTCAAGTGATAGTGAACCCACCTGGCAAGAACAAGGCCCTGAGTTCAAACCCCGATAACACACACAAAGAAGTAATAAAAGGCTTTGCTGTACCCTATACTTCAAATGTGTTTTCCAGTATGTATGAGTATTTTGCTCTTTGAGTACATATATTGGATAAAGTTCCTTTGAGTCACCATGTGAATGAGGTTTCTATCCATTGTGAATTCTCTGGTGCTGAATAAGGAACAAGATTTGCTAAAAAGGAGTTGCTACATTTTTGGCATTTGTAGGGCTTTTCTCCAGTACAAATTCTTTCTATTGAGCAAGAAAGGTTTAAGCAAATGTGAGGGGGTGTGTCACATTCTGTGCATCTACAAGGGTGTTTCTCCAGTATGAATTCTCTGGTGTTGAGAATGTAATATAATGTAAAGTAATAATAATCCAGTATAGACCATCTGACTTTAAGATGTAAAGAACAGTTGGTTTTGTATATTCTTCATGTTTGTAAGATTTCTCACCAGTATGAATCTTCTGACATTGAGGATTCAACTTTGAGTAAATAGTCTGCCACATTATTTACTTTACAAAGTTTCTTTCCCATATGAATTCTCTGATGTTGGTGGAGATATGAAGAGCATTTAACAGCTTTGCTTTGCGTTTGTAGGGCTTCTCTCCGGTGTGAATTCGCCTATTGGTGAAGATGGGAAGAACAATGAAAGGCTTTGCCGCATGCTTAGCAATTGTACGGCTTCTCTCCCGTGTGAATTCTCTGATATTGATTCTAGTCTCCTTTTATCCATTCTCTCTGCTTACAGAAATGTTGATGTAGCCATTGTATAACTACATAATGATTAAGTATGTGCCTACATAGTGGATATGGAACATGACAGATGATTATTCAAATATTGTGATGACTTAGATTACCTTACTTTGTTTCCAGATTTGAAGGCCATATAGAGATCTGCCCACCAGGCATGAGTCATTCAGCTTGTTCAGTTAACAAGAGTGTTCTAGAAGCCATTAGAGGAAGACTTGGATCTTTTCATGAACTCCTACTTGAGCCACCCAAGGTAAGGAGCTGTCTGAAGCCTGTTGGCTAGCAGGCGTTTGATTGGTATTGTATGTGTATTTAAACAGGGGAGCCTTGGAGTAACAGAACTGGCTATGATCAATATGTGCCAGTGTGTTCAGAGGTTCACCCTTGTCTTTGATAGTTTTTAATTAGTTGCTTTTTGTTGCTGCTGTTGTTGCTGTTAGGTTTTTTGTTTTGTTTTTGGAACTTGTTTGGGGCTTTGAATTCAGGGCCTCTCAATTTGACTCATAACAGGCAGCCTCCCACTTGAGCCATGCCTCCTTTTCTAATTCCTTTTTGCTTGATTAGAGATGAGTCTCTCAGTTTTTTGTGCCCAGGCTAGCTTTGAATCACAATTCTTTGATCTCATCTTTCTGAGTAGCTAGCATTAACAGGTGTGAGCCACCAGTGCTTAGGTTGAGCTAGATTTTTATTGGCTTTTATCTGTACATATTGTCAAAATAAATGAATGAGGCTAAATTAGAGTTAATCAAAAAACCAGCTTAGGAAACTCAAACTTTTGTTTTTCTTAAAAATTTACTTATAAGTTCTTTTGTACTTATATGCCAGGAAAATAAGCTGCTTTTTGTAGCTTGGTTTCGGATGTGTATGTGTGGTACTAGAGTTTAAAGTCAGGACCTTGCACCTGTTAGACAGGTGTTCTTCTTCTGGAGCCATCCCTCCATCCCTTTCTTTCTTTCCCTCTCTCTCTCTCTCTCTCTTTTTTTTTTTTTAATTTTTTTTCCAGTCCTGGTGCTTGAACATGGCCTGATCACTGTCCCTGAGCTTCTCTTGCTCAAAGATAGTACTCTCCCACTTGAGCCACAGCGCCACTTCCAGCTTTTTCTGTTTATGTGGTGTACTGGGGAATCAAACCCAAGGCTTCATGTATGCTAGGCAAGCAGTCTACCACTAAGCCACATCCTCAGCTGTTTCTCTCATGTTTTGGAGATAGGGTCTCACTTTTTACTTAGGCCTATATATACTTGGGCAGTGATCTTCTATACTTTTGCATTTCTACAATTATGGCACTGATCACTGTCTCCCACTGCGGGGCTGACAGGTACATGTTACCACACCCACCTTCTTCTGTTGAGATGGAGTCTCCTGAACTCTTCTTTACCCAAGCTGGCCTAGAACTGACATCTTGATCTCAGCCTCCTGCGAGACTGGTACATACTGCTGCAAACCCAGCTGTTAGTTGAGGATAGTGTCTGGCTGTTGGTTGAGGCGGTATCTGGCTGTTGGTTGAGGTGGTTGCTTGGCTGACTTGGGCCCTATCCTTGATGATTATAGGTGTGAGCTATAATATCCAGCTTTTTCCTTCGTTTTTTTTGTTTTGTTTTGTCTTGTCTTTTTTTGGTACTGGGATTTGAACTTTGGGCCCGCTTCCATTTGTTTTTGCTTTAAATACTTTCCAGATAGAGTCTCGTGTCTTTCCTTAGGATGGCCTGGACCACAATCCTTTATTTCTTCGCCTGGACCACAATTCTTTTTTATTTTATTTTATTTGTGAACATACTGTACAGAGGAGTTACAATTACATGGGCAGGATAATGCATACATTTCTTACCAAGCATTGCAGCCTCCTCCTTTGTTTACCCTTCACAACCCTTCCCAGCCTCCCCCCTACCCCCCCACCCTGGACCACAATTCTTTATTTCTTCACCTAGCTAGGTTGACAGATGTGTACCACTACATCCCCTCCCTCCCTCCCTCCCTTTCTTTTTTAAGTCAGCTGTGGGGTTTGAACTCAGAGAATGTGCACTGTCCTCGAGCTCTTTTGCTCAAGGCTAGTACTCTACCACTTTGAGCCACAGCTCCACTTCTGGTTTTCTGATGGTTAAGAGTCTGATGGTTAAAATAAGAGTCTCAAATTTTCCCCCAGACTGGCTTTGAACTGTTCCTCAGATCTCAGCCTCCTAAGTAGCTAGGATTACAGGTGTGACCCACCAACACCCAGCTCCCATTTCTCTTTTTAGATCTTTACGGTAAAGTTAATCTCTCAGGGTCTGATCTTTGCAATTTCACTTTCTCATTGAGAAAGGATAGATTGAAGTTTTAGTTACAACCTGGAAAGGACATGATTCTGGGTGATGCTTTTCAGTGGAGGGGTCTGCACAATAGTACTGTGCACAGGATTTAGCAGTGTATGAACAGTGCCCCCCATCCTCCACACTGTCTCATGATACAGGGATTCAGATGAGCAGAAGGCAGGCTCAGGTGGAAGAGTCTGTCTGTGAGAATTTTCCTTCTCCCTGTGCTCTGTAGGGATGGAAATGTAGTATGCTACTTCTCGTTTTTATATTAGACATTTTCTGTTTAACTATTTGGAGCATGCCCGTGTCTAGGTTATCAAAGCTTTCACCACCTTCTTCTTCTTCCTTCTTCTTCCTTCTTCTTCTTCTTCCTCTTCTTCCTCTTCTTCCTCTTCTTCCTCTTCTTCCTCTTCTCCCTCTTCTTCCTCTTCTTCTTCCTCTTCTTCTTCTTCTTCTTTTTCCTCTTCTTCTTCTTCCTCTTCTTCTTCTTCTTCTTTCTTCTTTCTTCTGCCTGAACTCAAGGCTTAGTCACTGTCCATGAGTTTCTTTTTCTCGAGGTTATTTCTCTACCACTTGAGCCACAGCTCTACTGGCTTTTTCTTTCTTTTTTTTTAAAGTGGTTAATTGGAGATAAATGTCCCACAGACTTTCCTGTCTGGGCTGGCTTCAAACCATGTTCCTCAGACTTATCCTCTTGAATAGCTAGGATTACACGTCTGAGCCACCAGTGCCTAGTTCCCACAGAGCTTAGTAGGAAGTAAAACTGAGTCTTACAGTTCCTTGGTTCTCAAGAGAAGGGGAACCGGAAAGTGTGTGGGGCTGGTGTACATGGACCTTCAGGAAGAGCAACCCAACAAGTATGTTGTAATGTGTTTCTCTTTCCTATCAGACTGCTGAAATTCTGCAATGTTCTGCTTCTGTCTTTTGTGATTTCAAATGATAGAAAGTTTCCTGGCCGGGTGCCTGTGGCTCACTCCTGTAATCCTAGCTACTTAAGAGGCTGAGATCTGAAGATCATGGTTCAAAACCAGCCAGGGCAGGAAAGTCCATGAAACGCTTATCTCCAATAAACCACCAAAAAACCAAAAGTGGCACTATGGCTCAAAGTGGTAGAGCACTTGCCTTGAGCTAAAGAGCTGAGGGACAACGCCTAGGCCCAGAGTTCAAGCCCCATGACCAACCAGATAGATAGATAGATAGATAGATAGATAGATAGATAGATAGATAGATAGATAGATAGATAGATAGATAGATAGATAGATAGATAGATAGATAGATAGATAGATAGATAGATAGATAGATAGATAGATAGATAGATAGATAGATAGATAGATAGATAGATAGTTTCTTGTCAGACAGGGATGGGTTTATGCTATGTTATGGGATGTGATGGAGAGGCACATGAATTTGGCAATGACAAAGGACAGCTTCCTAGAACCATTTGTACTTCCATTTCATCTCTTAGGCTTCTAGTCAGAATTTAAGCTGAAGCAGGGTTTCTGTTTATTTTTATTTACCTCTGCCCCACCTGCTCATGGATCTGAGCAGCCTTTTGCTTTCCTAGGGCAGTTGGGAGTCTGCTTCAGTTGTGGGTGTGCTCTACGGTTGTTTCTTCATCTCTTCATGCCCGCCGTGGCAGCGTTGTAGCTGGGTGGCTAGTTCTGTGTCTCAACACTCACACCTTTTACTCATTTGCTCATTTAACTGAATTCAACCGGAATGCCTTTTCTTCCTCAGAAAAGTGTGATGAAGACAACATGGGGTGTACTAGATCCTCCTGTCGGGAACACCCGGTTGAATGTGATTCGGTTGATAGCCAGCCTGCTTCAAACCAACACCAGCAGTATAAACGGGGACCTGATGGAGCTGAACAGCATTGGAGTTATACTGGTGAGATTTTCCTCTTTGGATATTTAATTTGCCTCTGATATTTCATGAATGTGTAGCACAATCTTGCAAGTTTGCAGTAGGTGTTAATGACTTTCTAGTCCTGTCATCCTAGCCAAGCTTAGGAATGGTTCAGTGTACTGAGAAATGAGCCGATGCTTGTCCTGAGCAAGTCCCTCAGTGTTGCTAGCCTGGCATGAGAACAGCTATGAGCTCAGTCTGACCTGACTGCTCACTACTGCTCTCTATGTGTGATAGAGTGGTGCAGGCGTTGGATGATCTCCAGCACTAATGCCTGTTGGTGGCAGACCCAAGTTCAAATTCTGACAATAGTGGGAAAAGTATTTCCCCTTTACACCTCTGCAGCACCCAGCCACAAAGATTGGGAGTTAGGTAATGGATAGCAGGAAAGCGGAAAGGACCGGGACACAACCAAATGGGTCCAGATGCTGCCCACCACTGTCTACGGCCTCATCTGTTACATGTCACTTTGTTGTATGACCTTCCCTGAGCCTTCTGCACTCAGGGGTTTGTCAAAATGAGCGAGGCCTGAGTGAGGCTTAGCTTTAGCCTCCTTTAGATCCTATTTTTGTTCTTTCAAAGTCACTTGGTTTATGGTTTAAATATTGAAAGAAAAGTTTATCGGAAGCCTATTTGTTGAGGAAAAGGTAAATTTTCCTATATCTAGAAGTTATATAATGAAAATTAATGAATATTTACTCAACTTAGTATTTGCATTAGTTTGAAAACAAAGATTTTTTCCTTTCTCTAAGAAACTTAATTGTCTTTTTTAAATGGTTCTTATTGGTTTCTATTAGAGTCTGCAAATTCTGGCATGTTGAATGAAGAGGTATCATATGTTCTTTTCAAAGATTCAAATATGAAGTGGTGTTTCAAACTGTTTCATATTTTATTTTTTGCCAGTCCTGAGGCTTGAACTCAGGGCCTAGGCACTGTCCCTGAGCTTCTCTTACTCAAGGCTAGTGCTTTACCACTTGAACCACAGCTCCACTTCTGGCCTTTTCTGTTTATGTGGTACTCAGGAATCAAACCAAGGGCTTCATGCGTGCTAAGCAAGCACTCAACCACTAAGCCACATTCCCAGCCACTATTTCATATGCATGTGCACATACACACACATGCATGCCAGGGCTTGAACTCAGGGTCTGGGCTCTCTCAGCTTCTTTGTTCATCATTGGCACTCTCCCACTTGAGTCACACCTCTGCTTCCTAAATGAACACTTTACCTGCTTTAATAGTTGTGTTGAGCTGAGAACAAATGGTTTTTACTTTTTAAGTCACCATTTTGGGAAAGCATGAAAATAATGACTTGAATATGGAAGTACTGAGCAGAGAAATGACTTCTTCTTTTATAGGACATGTTCTTCAAGTATACGTGGAATAATTTTTTGCATACACAAGTGGAAATATGTATTGCACTGATTCTTGCTAGTCCTTTTGAGAACACAGAAAATGCTACAATTAGTGACCAGGATTCCGCTGGTGACAACTTCTTGTTGAAACACGTGAGCTTATTTGTCTTGTTTTTCTCATTCCTGCTTACAGTGAAGATTAGACTTCAGGGTCCTAATATTTAACTATTATGTAGATTCATTGTGTTTTGAACCAATGATTCTAGAAATCAAACCCCAGACAAAAAACTGAAATGTTACTAAAAAAAAAAAAGTAGGGAAAATGCCTGGAAAGGCCTGCTTCTTTTGGTAAAATTGTTTGAAAATATGTATAACTTGTGGAGCCTAAAGAAACATCAGATATTTACCAGAGATGATTTTAACAGTTCTATAGCATGTTAGAATTTAATTTCTGATGCTGAGTGCGTGACTGAAAGTTTGAAGCCATGGTCTTTTCTCCGTGTGAAGTCTCTGTTTTTGAGATGGGCAATGTCTCTGTATAGCTGTCCCTGGCTGCCCTGCAGCCGTCATTCTGTGCATCCACTGGGATTAACAGTGGGTGCCACCACACCTGAATTGGGGTCTCTTTTCAGTAAAAATCTGTTTTGTGGAAAAGAGATGATTTCACCAAGTCAGTGGGTTAGAAATTAAGCTTTTACCGAGTTTTTTAATCTTTATTCTGCTCTAATTTTGTTACCTTAGGTGAGTTGCTCACCGGCACTAATTGAAGCAGTGAGTGTCCAGTAGATGGTCTGCAAGGCTCAAGTCCTGACTGCAGTCTCTGTGGTGTCTATACCTACATACTGCTCAGACATTTGCACAGGACTACCCTGTTGAACTAGAGCTCTGTTGCAGTTGAAAGTCTGATGCGTTGACATTTCCGTAAATGTTAACTGATACATTTTTTTCTTACTCAGCTTTTTCAAAAATGTCAATTAATAGAACGAATACTTGAAGCCTGGGAAATGAATGAGAAGAAACAGTAAGTCATTTTTGACAAAAATTGAGTTTGATAAGGCTTGGTTCTTTGTCAACAGGCAGAGCAATTTGTCTGAATGTGAAGAGGGATTGTAGTTGGAAGGATTTGGCTTTGAATGGGGAAAAGGAAGAACTAAGTTTCTCATTCAGAGTGGTCTTATGTCAAGTGCAGGTTCACTGCTGTTCTTTTCTTGGCCAGGTTAAGAATTTCCCACCAATGGTATTTCTTAAGATCAGCTGGGTCTTCGTTTGAGAACTATCTTTGGCAGATAATTATCTCTGACTAAAACCTGGTATATTTTAGGAAGTCAGCAAGATTCTCACTTGTTTACTACAGTCTATATAAAAAGATACAAAAGGAGCCCCGGGCACTGGTGGCTCACGCCTGTAATCCTAGCTACCCTGGAGGCTGAGCTCTGAGGATCATGGTTCAACGCCAGCCTGGGCAGGAAGTCTGTGAGACTCTTATCTCCTATTAACCACCAGAAAACTGGAAGTGGCGCTGTGGCTTAAGTAGAGGTAGAGTGCTCACCTTGAGCTGAAGAGCTCAGGGACAGCGCCCAGGTTCAGAGTTCAAGCCCCACAACCAACAACAACAAAAAAAAGATACAAAGGAAAAGTAGTAACATCAGATATCAGTGAATGTTTAAAATACTGACAATTCATGATAAATTTTTGACATTAGAGTAAATGTGTCCTGTTAAATGAGGTTGCCAGATAATCTCTAAGCAAATCAGACTTTTTGCTCTACTGCTGAGTGATATTCTGGCATCATCTATTTTAGAACAGTTGCTTTAAAATCGACACTATTTACCAACTATCCATCCCATTGGGAATCTGAACATTTGTCCTTTCTCCTTACCAGGGCTGAGGGAGGCAGACGGCATGGGTACATGGGTCATCTCACTAGGATAGCCAACTGTATCGTGCACAGCACTGACAAGGGCCCCAACAGCGCATTGGTACAGCAGCTTATCAAAGGTGAGTTGTTCAAACAATGTTAATAACTTGGGTGTTTTGATGAGGGGATAGATGTGTTTAAGAGTTCTGTAGAGGTACTGGCATTATGCTCAGTCGCTGTTGGTAGAGATTCTTTATATTTTTCCTAGGGTCTAGAGGTCTCAATGCTGGTCTCTTCAGATTTCTGTATCCTTTTAGTAAACACTGGCCAGCTTCAGCATACTAGAGTTACCTGTTGTTATTGTTAAAGAACATTGCTTGCCAGGTACCAGTGCCTCATGCCTGTAATTCTAGCTACTTAAGAGACTGAGATCTGAGGATTGTGGTTTGAAGCCAGCTTGCATAGGAAAGCCTGTAAGATCATTGCTTGCTACAATTATTTTGATCTTGCACTATTTGTATGCTGGCAGTAGAAGAGCCACTATAGAACCAAGTAAAATTGTTTCTGCTTGCTTGCTTGCTTTCTCGCTTGTTTTCTCTTTCTTTCTTTTTCTTTCTCTCTTTCTCTTCTCTTCCTTCTCCTTCCCTCCTTCCTTCTTCCCTTCCCTTCCCTCTCTCCCTCTCCCTCCCCCCCCCCCCCCCTTCTTGCTTTTTCTAGTGCAACTCAGGGCCAGGCATCCACTGCCATTTGAGCATGCCTTTTGGTTTTAGTTAATTTTCAGGTACATCTTGGTTTTTCCCCTCCTAGTCTGGCCTCCGATCATGATTCTCCTGCCTATGCCATCTGTGTAGTTGGGATTAGAGCTGCCTACCACCATGCTCAGCTTGTTAGTTTACATGATTGAGGGGGGAGTGGAGGGTCTTGCTAATTTTTTGCCCAGGTTACCCTCAAACTACAGTTCTTCTACTCTTAATCCTGGGTTACAGGCCTGCACAAAAATACCCTCATTTTCTTATTGAGGAGAAATGGCTGTGTGATACAATTAAGATGGTCAGATCAGTCTTTGCTTCATGGTTGTTACTTGTAAGTGAGTGGGATCAGTCTGGCTGTGTGAACATTCCCACGTGTAGGTATTTAAGCTCAAATGTCAGATAAAAATCTTACAGTAGTTAACTCTCCAAAATTACAGCCATAGTTTTATCTCAGGAAACTAGTTTTCTCTAGCAGGTACTATTTTACTATTTCATGTGTAGAGCCCTGCAGATAGTTTGGAGTCATTATCTTAGAGCAGTTTGGGAAACGAGAGTTTCATGGGACACTGACTGGCCAGGTGCCCATAGGAGTATCTTTCAAAACCTCAGGAGCTGAATTCACAGTATTTCCTAAATTTGACCTTGGTGCCAAGACATTCCCACATTTATTTTCTAATGATACGTTGTTAGAGGCTTGATAAATTATGGCTCCTGGCCCAGTCAGGCAGGGCATGGCTGGCCCTGGTCTGGGCCTGTCCAAGGTTTTCTGATACCCTCCTCTGGCAGCACAGGCACTGGGCTGGTCATTGCCAGCTTCATGGTTAATGGGGCTCCTTTGCCTACCATGGATGGATGAGGTAGGACACTCTGCATCTGTCCTCATGGGCCACTGTGGTGATAATGCTTTTCTCCTCTTCTCACTCTAAAGATCTTCCCGATGAAGTCAGGGAGCGATGGGAGACATTCTGCACGAGCTCCTTAGGAGAGACGAACAAGAGGAACACGGTAGATCTAGTAGGTTTTACAGGTTGCATTTTATTTCTTCTTTCAGACTTCTTAGCCTTTGCCCATGTATTCAGAAACACGTGAAGGATTTTCCACTTGGCCAGTGGGTATAGGCCAAGGATACGCTAGCATCACTGCCTCAGAAGCCGTCACTGTTCATCCTGTGCTTCCCGGTTTATCCAGTCAGCTCCTGGTCACCTGCCTGGGAGTGGTACGAAAAGGCCACTAGTTTCCACTGTGCCTGTCCCACATCCATTTGCATTCCTGTCTGCTGCTTCCTTAGTACCTTAGCAGCCTCGGCCTCCTTCTGCAGCGTTTAGCACCAGCTTAGACCTCGGACAACCCCAAGACTTATTAGTTCTAGATATCCCTCTGGAGAATTTCTAATATCACTGAGTTGAGTTTACTCTCCTTTTATAATTCCCAGCATGAAAGGGGTTGTAGATGACTTTGAAATTTCAGCTATTAAATCCTAAAGAGCCAGGGAATAATGGCATTGATAATTTTTGAAGAATTATATTAGACTTTGGAATGTATTTTTTTTTAATGCATTAAGTTTTAAGGTAAGTATTGGTTTGTTTTTACTTTTTTAAATGAGAAAAGCATTTTATCTTAATAAGCATATAGCAGTTACAGTCATGGTGGTGGCTATAATTTAGTAGGGTTGTCTGGTGTTTAATTATTAGACATTCACTAGGTCTGGTATTGGACTTCTCACATATATTAATACCTTAGTTGTTAACATCAGTTATCTTATGGCCATCTCTGCTCAGAGCACCAGATGAAATGAACGAGAGAAGCAGGCTGCAAATTACACATCAGTCAGTAGACCATTTGGTGTCACCCTAAATAGCCTTCCTAGACCCCTGGGAGTTTGCTTTTCCCAGAGGCAGTGGTGTGAGAGGTCAGAATTTAGACAGACAAGACTATAAAAGGGGCTTTTTTGTTGCTGTTAAAATAGAGCCCTGTAGTTAAAATAAGTATAAAGATCCCACTGTTCATACAGTCCAACAAAGAAGCTGACATTTGTGTCAACAGTGCCAGGTCATCAAGAAAGGCTGAGTTGTTGGGATGAGTAATTAGACATTATATACAGTTCTTTTCAACTTGGTTAAAATAATTTAAGCTAGATTACTTAGCCAGAATATCATCTAATCTGAGTTTCGTAGCTTGAAACTGTCCTCTTCCCTCTCTTGAGATATGTCCATTAATCTTGGAGGCTCCTATATTAATTGCATGTTTAAAATGCTGGCAACTTGGTCTCCTTTAAGATTTTTTTTTTCTTTTCATGTATAAATGAATACTTACTTGGCAATATTCTGATTTTGTTTGGGAAATTAATAAATAACCTGTGATTGACTTTTAAAATTAAAAGGCAAAAATGTCCAATTACACTTTTAATAACTTTTACTCAGTTGGCTTAGCAGGTTTAGCATGGCTCATTTCAGGTATATTCATAGCTTAAGTTCATATGTTGGTATGTTGGCATGGCTTTTTTTTCCTGTCAGAGCAAGAGTACATTGACTTATCCACAGAATGCTTACTTGTCCTGGCTACTAGCTCAAGGACTGCCCACCTGAAGAGGCCAAGCTGTACCAGCTCTGTACTCACTTCTGCTGCAACATTTCAGTTATACTCAGATCTATGAAGCATTTTGACCCCATAATGCCAAAATATGTACATGGTAGATACACACACAACTGTTTCTATATAGAATAATCTTGGTGCTTTAACTACATACAAAACTTCTATGTTTTGACTAATCCTCCAAACCTGGGTAAGTTAGATCATGGGAGATATTTTGCAATAAGGAGACCTGAGTATGTTTCGTTCTCTGCTTTTTTCTCCACTGGAAAAAGTGCATGTTAAAAATCAATGTGAAATTATGTAATTACTTAATCACAATAAAAAAATTTTTCAAAAAATAAAAATCAATGGCCCATGGTTGGGAATTTGGCTTAGTGGTAGAGTGCTTGCCTATCATGCATGAAGCCCTGGGGACCTCAGTACCACATACATAGAAAAGGCCAGAAGTGGCTCTGTGGCTCAGGTGGTAGAGTGCTAGCCTTGAGCAAAAGCAGCTCAGGACAATGCCAGGGCCCTGAGTTCAAACCCCAGGACTGGCCAAAAACAAAAAACAGTGGTCCTTCTTCCTCATCACTGACAGTGCTGGAAGTAGTGTGGAGTAGCAGGGAAGTACGGAGGTAGTAAATCACGGGCTGCATCAATAGCCCTAGATTGGACACAGCTGTGAGCACAGTGGTAACTGGAGCTGGCTCCTGCTTCTAGCTAGTGGGCCCAGAATTTAGTTACAATGCACCTTGGTCTCCCAAGGTAGTGCAGTCACCCGTTTCTGTTCTTTCTACCAACAGTTTGCAAAGCTGAAGTTTTATTATAGAAGAAGGTAATTCCTCAGAAGCTTCTTTTTCACAGTAACATCAACAGTGTACTTTGCTTAAAGCCAGACATGGCAGTACATACCTGTAATTCTAGTGCTTGAGAGGCTGAGGCAGAAAAATCACGTTTGAGGCAACTATAGACTACATAGAAACAAAAGAATGTCTCAAAAAAAAAAATGTTTTTTTTGATGGGCGGGGAGGGGGTGATTCAGTTGTGGGCATTGAACTCAGGTTCTGAGCGCTGTTCTTGAGCTTTTTTGCTCAAGACTAGCACTTTACTACTTTGAGTCATAGCTCTACTTGTGGTTTTCTGATGGTTTAATTGTAGATAACAGTCGCTGGGATTTTCTTGCCCACGTTGGCTTTGAACTACAGTCCTCAGATCTTAGCCTCCCGAGTAGCTAGAATTAAGGTGTTACCTATTGGTACTCGGTGAAAAAGACTTTTTTTTTTTTTTGTCGGTTGTGGGGCTTGAACTCTGGGCCTGGGCGCTGTCCCTCAGCTCTTCAGCTCAAGGCGAGCGCTCTACCACTTGACCTACAGCGCCACTTCCGGTTTTCTGGTGGTTTATTGGTGATAGGAGTCTCATGGTCTCTCCTGCCCGGGCTGGCTTTGAACCGCGATCCTCATATCTCAGCCTCCTGAGTAGCTAGGATTACAGGCGTGAGCCACCAGCGCCCGGCAAGACTTTTTTTTTTTTTTGAAGTATGTTCTTAAAATACATCCATCCTCCGGCAAGACTTTTTTTTTTTTTGAAGTATGTTCTTAAAATACATCCATCCTGGCAAGAGCAGTTTACACTTATCAATTCTGAAGACATTAATTGTCTATGTGCCTGACACAAGGATAGTGGTACCAATGAGGATTGGCAAAAACCCTGGCTTGGTGAAGGTGGAGAGACAAATGAGTGGCACACTGCACAAGTGCATGTTTCAGGTGACAAGGGCAGAGGAGGGCGACAGGGAGCATTTTGGGTAGATAGTATAGCCCTTGGTGGTTCAATGAGGCAGTAGTGTAGACACATGGAGTATATACCACTGTACCGAGCCGGGTCTAATATGGCTATGTCAGCTAGCCAGGAGAAAGGGAGGAAGATGTGAGCCCAAGGCGGCACCGACAGCCTTGCAGTCAACAGTGAGGACCCTGGTTCTTCATCTTAGTGAAATACGAAAGCTCTGGAAAAAGTGACATAGTTTGATGTAGGTCTTGGAAGTGCACTACAGCTACTCACTTGGGAGCAGCTTAGAGGTGAACGGGAGTGAAGAGCAGCAGGAGCCTTCCCAAGCAGCCCTGCTGGCACTAACACAGCAGAGAGCAGGGGCAGCCTGCAACAGCTGGCTGCTCATAGACATGGTGCCAAGTGGTAGAGGAAAGGAAGGCTGGGCAGGTGTGGATGGGCAGAGAAACAGCATGACAGAGGTTTTACTAAAGAGTAAACATAGCACTTCCTCGCAGAGCTGCCTCAGCATAGATCTGGAATTTGTTTTGTACATCTGAATGACAGTGAATTTAGGATTCTGATGAGTATGTCCACCATGGCTTAAGTAATGTTTTAGGCTCATTTTATTAAGCTTTCAGATAGGAATGGAATAGAATCAGAATCACACCCATGGACACAACTGAGGAGATGTATTATTGTGTTGTTGTAGTATTAATAGTAACTAGTGCCAGGTACTGGTGGCTCAGGCCTGTAATCCTAACTACTCATGAGGCTAATATCTGAGGATTGTGGTTCAAAGCTAGCCAGGGCAGGAAGATCCATAAGACCCTAATCTTCAGTTAACTACTGAACAGCCAGAAGTGACACTGTAGCTCAAAGTGGTAGAACACTAGCTTTGAGCATAAATGCTTAGGGACAGTGTCCAGGACAGGCTGTCTACACATACACACAAATATATACATACACACACAACGTAATAATAGTAAAATGAGTATAATCTTTGAGACAGCATTGCTAGTGCCTCCTGGAATTACTTTGCTTGTGAAGAAACCTCCAGAAGCCTGGCATGAAGTTGTTCAACAGTTTCCTCTCAGTCTTAATGAGCTGATAACTCTTAATTCCTAGGAAAAAGTAATGTTATGAGGAACTTTTTTGTACTCACAACACTCCTAGGAGCAGCCAAGTCTCTCTTTAGATGTCTCTCGTTTAGTTCAGCTGGCTTGCTCTCTGAAGAACCCTGTTTGTTTACCTGTTCTAACAACACATGTGCTCACTTGGTGCCTTCTCCTCCACTTGCTGTCCAAACCCACTTGAATGAAGTTACCCATAAGATGCTGGTGCCACAGGCAAGCAGTGTTCCCCACCACAGGCTGGGCATCATCCTGGTGCCCTATTCCGTAGCTTTGATTCGAGCTGGTGCCCCTCATTGCTTACAAACTCCCAGGTTAAGTGATATGAGCGGTGTACCTTAGGTACAATGATGATGATTGTTCCTTAGGAAGGGAAAGGGGGAAGTAGCTTGAGACATTCCATTATTAAAGCTTTAATTTCACTTGGGCCTAGTGACAGATGGTGGGGCCAAGGAAAAAGATTCTCAGGCAGTGATCTGAGACTTTGAAAAGCTGTTTCGCATACAAACATATTTTTTTTTGTGTGTGTACGTGTATGGAGGTCCTGGGTCTTAAACTCGGGGGCCTGGGCACCATTCCTAAGCTTTTTTTTTATTTTTTATGTCGGTCGTGGGGCTTGAACTCTGGCCTGAATGCTGTCCCTCAGCTCTTCAGCTCAAGGAGAGCGCTCTACCACTTGAGCTACAGCGCCACTTCCGGTTTTCTGGTGGTGTATTGGAGATAGAGTCTCAAGGACGTTCCTGCCCGGGCTAGCTTTGAACCTTGATCCTCAGATCTCAGTCTCCTGAGTAGCTAGGATGACAGGCGTGAGCCACCAGTGCTGGCTTCCTAAGCTTTTATACTACTTACTACTTGAGCCACATCTCCACTTCTAGCTTTGAACTGTGTTCCTTAGATGTCAGCTTCCTGAGTAGCTAGGATTATAGGCACAAGCCACCAGCACATATAAACCTATTTTAATTGTACTCTGAACTTCTCAAAGCAGTATTGGGACAACTTCCAAATCAGAGCAGGCTACCATTGGGCACAGCCTCAAGTTGGCAGATGGCAGCTGCTTATGACTTACTCCAAAGATAGTGTCCTCTGCCCAAAACACTTGGATGAGAAGCACAGAATAAACAAATCAGAGAGCGTAGACTAAGTGACTCTCAGAAGTATGGTTATTGAGTTTTACAAGTGAGGCATATTACATACTCTGTAGTAGCTACTAGTGCTATATTTAATAATCAGTTGTACATCTTGATTTCTCGTTAACACATTTTCCTCTAATATTGCATGACATTTATGAATTAATAAAGTTAAACCATGAGTTGGTGAGCAGTTCATATTTGTGTTTTAATTATGGAGAATTGATCCTCAGTTCTGAGGAAGTAGGCCCTTTTCACAAGCAGAGGACTCTGAGCTCAAATCTTATTGAGTGCTGTTGGCAAGTGTTTTTAGTTGTTTTGATTTTTTTTTTTTTTTTAGTGTGGAAAGGAAAGGCAAAAAATGGCATGAAATAGTTCTGTTTAAACCTGACCACTACTGGCACAGTAGTAGCTGGGACTGTTTCTCCCTAGAGGCCTGGCACATGGCCATTTTTTTTTTCATCTAGGCAGTTCCTTTTGCGCCTCCCTCCTTGTCAGCATTTAATTGGTGATCATTGACAAAAATATTAACCTGATGACCTCCATGGAGGAATTACTTTATGATTTCTGAAGTTGCTAGGGCAGGGCAGGCCAGGGCAGGGCAGGCAGCAGATGTGGTGAGGTGTGTGCTCAGTGACTAACGGTGGCTTCTGGGTTTTCTGTTACACGTTGACAAAAAAGTTGAATGTGATTTTTTTTTTTTTCCAGAAAATGCTGATATAAAATGTCCACAACTTTACTATGTTAAATAGTTTTTTACATTTTTATGCATATAGGTTACAACCTGCCATATTCATTCATCCAGTGATGATGAAATTGACTTTAAAGAAACGGGTTTCTCGCAGGACTCCTCTTTGCAGCAAGTGAGTCATGCCTAAGCTTTGCTTTCTTTCTATTGTCAATGCGTAGTTTAGTTATCACTTGTGAATCCACCTTGCAGTCAGATGTTGTGTTAACACAATTTGCAGTTATGTACTAGTTTAGTACACTGGGGGGATTGGGCCCCTGGGAGCTAGGTTTATACTGCTTTCCCCCTAAGGAGTGTTTACGTGGGTTAACAGCGATAACTCAGGTATATCTAGAAGCTAGGTAAGCTGCGTGGGTTTGTGAAATAGAGGCCTGGTAGAAATAGAGAAATAAGACTTCAAAAAAAAATATTTTGGGCTGGGAATGTGGCTTAGTAGTAGAGTGCTTGCCTAGCGTGCATGAAGCCTTGAGTTCAATTCCTTTGTACCTCATAAACAAAAAAGGCCAGAAGTGGCTCTGTGGCCCAAGTGGTAGAGTGCTTGAGCACAGAGCGGCTCAGGGACAGTGCCCAGGCCCTGAGTTCAAGCCCCGGGACTGGCAGAAAAGAAAAAAAATTATATCTTAACCAAGAGGCTTATTAAAATGATCCTTCTATTAATGATGTGTTTCTAATAACTTTCAGTTCTGTTATGGAGATGTCTAAATTAAGTTGTAATTGGACTCCAGCCCTCTTGCCCCCAACTCACTTTGTAGCAGCTTTTAATCTTTGAGGCAAAAACAAACAAGCGAGATCTAAATAATAAGTGTGTAAGCCACCACTGGTAGTTCTAGAAAAAGTAACAAAATGCATGTCTACTGAGTAGCAAGTTTGGGAGTTAAGAGCAGGCACTGTTTTAGCAGGCCATCCACCATTAGCCATTCTGGTCGTGCCATGGCAACTTGGGTGTGACACAGGAATGGGTGAGATGCCTTCTCTGCCACCCTGGATGCTACTTGGCTTTTCTCTCCAACTTCAAACCTCATCCTCCACTGAGGACCCGGTGCTCATATTGGCCCTAGCTTCTGTCTTCCAGATTGCGTGGCTGTTAGATTCCAGACATGGGGAATGTGGAAGCTAGACAGTTTGATAAGTTTAGTATCCACCTTTCCCAGAGAAGTCTAAAGAGTTAAATTGCATCTGACTGGCCTCCTGGGATTGGAGACCGTGCCCTTTGGCAGCAGTTTCCTAAGGTTAGAGTTAGTAGCTGCCCCTCAAGGGTGCTGCTGAGGAACAGTGCCTTCTTGGAGAGTAGACCTTTTGCTCTTCAGGCAGCACTGACTACCCATGTGACCCAACATGGCTAATTGGGAACACTCACGCTGAAAACCCTTTCCCAGAAACCTTACTATCTTGCCCTAAGAAGCACTTAAGCAAACCTCCCCACTGAAGGCCAGCAGTGTTGAAATAAATAGTACAGCAGGCCTGAACCTGCCTAGTATGAAACTTGATAATATCAAATGCAGGAAGTGGTGCTGTGGCTCAAGTGTTAGAGTGCTTGCCTTGAGCTGAAGAGCTGAGGGACAGCACCCAGACCCAGAGTTCAAGACCCATGACCGACAAAAAAAAGTTACAAATGCAAATTATCACCACTGAAGTCTAATAAAGGAATAAAAGTCCTGAACAGTTGTTTGAAATATGCAAGTAAACTCAGAAAGTCCAACCTTTTTATTTCCAGTTAAGTAGATTGCAGCAGGGACTTTGCTCATGTTAGGCAAATGCTATGCCACTGGGCTACATCTCCAGCCCCAAACTCCATCTACTGATTTCATGTAAAATTGTTTAATTTTAGACATTTAGAAGGTAGAGTCCCTTATTTCCCACAGTACCTGATGTATATATATAAAATAATCCCAGTCACAAAATTGATTTACTAACAACCTTCTAATTCCTGAATACAGGAAGAATCATTATCGTACTGCCAGTAAGCTTTCCTTTGTATATTTAAACCATAAATCAAATAATTTAGGAGGAAGAAAACAAGATCCTAAGCATTTTCTTGAGGATACAAATCTAGTGAAAGAGTTTCACTATAGGTTCCATTGTAATCAGAATATTCACCTACAGGTGTTTGAAGCTGGGCTTCACTCAGGCCCTGCTTATTTTGACAAAGCCTCGGAGTGTGGAGAGCTCAGGGCAGGTCAAATAACAAGCTAACCATGTCACAGATGAGGCCAGACTCAGTGGTGCCCATTTCTCCAGATGTATAGAGGGGATGAGTCAGGAGAGTTCAAGTACAGACCACCAGCCCACCCATCTGCACAGATGCCTGCACTAACTCAAGCTGACAGGCAATCTGATCAGGTTGAGCTCACAGCTGACCCTGTGCCAGGGTAGTGATACTGCTAGTGGTTTGCTCAGTAAAGACATTGTCCCATTTCTCTGTGCCTTGAACTCTTCCTGATGTTGGTTGAAGTGACAGGACTGGAAAGTGTGCTTTCTTAATAATTACCACCATCATGTACTGCTTTCCAGATTTGGATTTTCCAAGTTCAAAGCATTTTCAATAAACTCTTAAGTGCTGAGCGCAGGAATAGTCTTCACTTGTGCTTGTTAGTAAATCAGTTTTACTGACAAAATTGCTTTGCTAATACGTATCTTTCCTAGAAGCTATAATAGACCTAGGACTATAGTTGAATCATTTTTCTTTGCATTATTGCATAAAGTTAATATTGTCTGTCAGTTAAATATTTTTGTGTAGATCACTATTAAGGTGCATGCCAACTTGTACACATGTGGGTGTAGGTATGTATATATGTACATGGATGGATGTGGTATATTTACTGTTTGTATTACTTAAAGCCTTAAATATTTTGGGGAACATTCCTTCCACTAACAGTAGGAAAAAAAAATTAAAAGAATCAAACTAAAGTGTCAAGGACCCTCCCCCCATCCCAAGTGGTCACCTTTCTAATTCAGCGCCACCTGTGCTTACCTGCTCAGCAGGACTGCAGGGCTGTTTCTTGCACATACAGACTTGCTTGTTCTAAGCGTCCCTTTTACTTCCTGAGAGATAAAGCTGCAATCCAGAAGAATTGGTTTTTTTCCCCCCTTTTTTGGTTTAAAGAATGGTAAAGGCTGTTTTTGTGTATTCCAAACCCAGCATTCTTCCCTACCCTTCTCTTTTGACCCAAATTCCTACCACTTCACCTTGGTTAGACTCTAGGCCTCACACAGTGTGGTCCCTTCTGCCAGTATATTGTGGATGGCAGACTCAGAAGGTGGCAGCGAGCAGAGGGTGGCAGGTGTGCCATTGTCTGTTTAAGAGGAAAGTGAGGTTCAGGTTCTCTGCATCAAGCCATACTAGATGAAGCTTTTTTTCAGACCTAAGCAATAGATACCTTCCAAAGCCAAATATAAGGTTTTATTTTTTAAATTACCTACAATTTGGATTATCCATGCCATATTCCCTTCCATCAGAATGGGTTGTCAGGACTAAGTTGTAGAGGTATCTTTGCAGCCAGTATCTACAGGGTGGGGTCTGTGGGCTGAAGACTCAGAACTGTCTTCCCAGCAAGTAAGGCAGGGCTGCTGCTGCCCTTATGGGGGGTCATCTGTAGAAAACAGTAGCTCTGTCTATGGGGAGTACCCACAAGGTCATGTGGTCCCATGTAATTTGCCAGGTGAAAAAAAGTAGAGGTGACACTTGTCTTCTTTGCTCTTTCCGATCAGTATGCCAGCTGCATACTCACCAGTTTACTGCTGGTTTAAAATTACACTGTCAGCATTTTTGTAGCGCACACTATACATTTCTTTTTCCTCTAAAGACCTGCCTGAGCCTGGTGCTCACAAGAGTAATAGAAGGGAGCAGAATGGCTCCTCCATGGGCCTCCTAGTGTTCTAGGCTTGTTCTATCCTCTCCTTCAGGTAGGTAGAACTGGAAGCATTCCTTGTGTCAAACACAAAGCCTCAAAGACTTAAGTTTTTTATCTGTAGGATCAGGATTGTGGTTCTAGTCATTCTCTGGAGCTGTCCTGCCGATAGATGGATTGGGGGTGGGGGGGTGACACAGGAGGGAGTGGAGTGGTTGGTGGTCTGGACTTGTTGGCTGTGTCTCAAGGTAACTGATATACCTAATAATTTCAGACTGTTGCATGTTTGTTTTTTTTATCACTTCTTAAATTAGGCTTAACCCAAACATCTCTCTAAAGATGATTTAAATAGTAGAAGACAGTGTGGTCACTTACCGTTTCTTTAACATGTGCATTAGAAAAATTTGTGGGCCAAATTGCAAGTATTTCCTCTTCTTTGACAAAAATGTGTCTGAAATTATTTGATTTTTAAAAGAGAAAAGAAAAACACAGCAACTTTCAAGCTGGGTGCTATGTGAATTAAGATGATTTCTGAGGCACAAATGGGCAAATGGTATGTAGAATGTCATTAGAATCATGATATCACTGTCACTGGTCCTGGGGTTGCCAGGCCTTTTCTGATTATCAGATGCAACAAATGACGTCCAATTTTATTGACCAGTTTGGCTTCAACGATGAGAAGTTTGCAGATCAAGATGACATTGGAAAGTAAGTATGTTTTCAACAATCGTTGAAATGTTTCTACAATGTCTCCTGTACTCCCACTCTTTGTGATTCTATTAGTCTTGGAGCTCTTTACCATTCCTGAGTTAGGAGGAACCTACTCTGCCAGTACTTAAAGCATCACACCCAGGAAAGAAGCACTATAGGCCTGACATTTTGCTTTCCAGTTTTGTTCTTGTTTGTTTCTCTGCTGGGGATTGAACTCAGAGACTTCCGCTCTTCCCCCTTCTAGGCTGGCCCTTCACCACTGGAGCCACACCTACAGTTTCAGCTTTTTGCTGGTAACTGGAGATTAGAATCTTTGACTTAACTGCCCTGTTGGGCTCTGAATGGTGGTTTTCAGAGTGCACCTTCCTGAGTAGGAGTACAGTAGAGTGAGTGAGCCACCAGTGCCCGGCTTGCAGTGACTGCTAATGAAGTAGGGACTCACCTTGTGCCTGGGACATCCTGGACTACTTGTCTTGCCAGGCATGCACCACACCATTGTGCTTCCCCATAGGCAGGTGTGTGCCAACATGCCCGTTCATCATATGAGGCCCAGGCTGGCCTCAAACCATAATCCTTCATCATTAACTCCCCTTAGGTAGGATTATAGGATTGAGCCACTGCACCTGGCTTAGTTTTTTAACCTATACTATTCCTTCTTTCTTCTTCCCTCCTTCCCCTATTGCTTCCCAGGTCTTAATGGTATCAAACTTAATTCAAGTAATCTTCTCAGAACAACTGAAACTATAGACATGTGCCACCATACCTGACATAGATTATTCTTTCCTGAGTAGTGTTAAGTAGCATTACTCAAATGAATCTCTATGTTATGGGCTGCCTGGGCTGAAAGCATGGTAGTTTTAGGAATGCACGATGATACTACATTTCATCAGATGACCAAGTTGGTAGAACATCTCTGCCTGCGTGTATTCTTAGTTCTAAAGAACTCATAGTGGGGGAGACGTGGGTTTTGTCAAGAGCCAAACAGTTGAGTGGAATGTGGAATTATGGATTCTGTACAGAGTTAGTGAATAGAACAGGTATAGGTGCTTTGCAGAAATGGAAACCAGTAGTCTAGCATTAGCCCTAGAGGAAATTGGAGCAGTTAATCTTGGGTGGACACCCCCCCCCCCCATGCTGAGAACACACAGCGTGCTATGCAGCCTTAGCAGCAGCAGTTTCTAGTAACGCCTTGAACTACAGCGAGTACAGGCTGCTGTTTTTAACTAATTTCAGTTTACCTGTATGAGAAGCTAAAATAGGTTTATGGCACACCCTGCCATAAACTGACACAGTGAGCAGCAGCACTGTCAGCTTCCTTAAGAATTAGCTCTTCTTAGTCCATAAAGAACAATACTCCATGGGGCTGGGAAGGAGGCTCAGTCAGTGGTAGAGCGCTTGCCTTGCATGCCTGAGGCCCTGGGTTCCATTCCTCAGCACCACATAAGCAAAAAGAAAAAAGTCAGAAGTGGCGCTGTGGCTCAAGTGGTAGAGCGCTAGCCTTGAGCTGAAGAGCTGAGGGACAGCGCCCAGGCCCAGAGTTCAGGCCCCACGACCAGACCAAAAAAAAAAGAACAATACTCCTATGGCATTCAAGTATCCAGGATTGGATTCCCCACCTCATGCCAACTCCTGCAGGGTCCACACTTGACACATCTCTGTGTCCTCCTGTCTAGATTCTTGTAAGTGTTACAAGCTAAGAATCTAGTCTCTTTAAAACAAGGTGCTAGCTGGGCACTGGTAGCACATGCCTGTAATCCTAGCTGCCCAGGAGATTGAGATCCAAAGATCATGATTCAAAATCAGGTTGTTAGGTAAGCCAAGCTCAGAGAGGCAAACAGTGTATGTTTTCTCTCATATGCAAAAGCTAGATCTAAAATACATTAGGACATGGTAAAATTTTTTTTTTTTTTTTTTTTTGGTCCAGTCATGGGGCCTGAACTCTGGGCCTGGGCACCGTCCCTCAGCTCTTCAGCTCAAGGCTAGCGCTCTACCACTTGAGCCACAGCGCCACTTTTGGCTTTTTTCTTTTTGCTTATGTGGTGCTGAGGAATCGAACCCAGGGCCTCTGGCATGCAAGGCATGCGCTCTACCACTGAGCCACCTTCCCAGCCCCTAGGACATGGTAAATTATATAGGACTCTAGGCCTTCACACACAGTGAGACCAAAGAAGGATATTGGATATTATTAGGAGAGGAATACAGAGCTGCAATGCCTATCTGCATCTAATGATATAAGATAATAGTTATTGAAATGAATTCCAGGAAATAAACAAGAAGTTATTTTTCTTAACAAGAAGTTATATTGCTCTTTTTGTTTTCTTTCTGTCTTGTTTGTTCATTTACCTATCTGTGGGAAGGCAAAGGTAGAGGTCACAGAAATGGAGAGACAAAAGGTGAACAAATGCAATAGTGGCACTCACTAGACATTATGTTGAAAAAGATAGTGGTTCAAAGCCAGTCCAGGAAGGAAAGACTGTGAGACTCTTAATGTCGAGGTATAACCATCAGAAAGCTGGAAGCAGAGCTGGAGCTCAAGTGGCAGAAAAGTATCCTTGAGTGAAAAAAGTCTAAGGGACAGTGCCTGAGTTCAAGCCCCAGACCCATCACAGAGAGAGGGATAGGAGGAACAAGAGGGAGAGAGAAAAAACTAGGTGCCTTGAATGATGGTCAACAGATCTTTTAAGAATTGCAATGTCTTAAGCAGAAGAACTGAGGGATAGTGCCTAGGCCATGAGTTCAAGCTCCACAAGCAACCAAAAACTAAAAAGAATTGTAACATAACCCCACCTACTCAAAGTTAGGTTTCATGGAGTATGCAAGTTAGAGCATAGTTTTAGGGATGCAGGTAAACTTTTTTCTGTTTTATCAGTACAGTCTGTGGAACCATAGTTGCTAACCCAAATGTAAATGTTGTAAATCCTCCATAGAAAGGCTTTCAGGGGAGTGTGTGTGTGTGTGTGTGTGTGTGTGTGTGTGTGTGTGTGTGTGTCTTTTGTACCAGTAGTGGAGGGGTGTGTGTGTGCTTTTGTGTGTGTCTTTTGTACCAGTAGTAGAGGGGTGTGTGTGTGCTTTTGTGTGTATGTGTGTCTTTTGTACCAGTAGTGGAGGGGTGTGTGTGTGCTTTTGTACCAGTAGTGTGTGTGTGTGTGTGTGTGTTTTGTACCAGTCCTAGGGCTTGAATTTAGAGTTGTGGGGAGGCCTGGGCACTGTTCCTGACCCTTTTTGCTCTAGGCTAGTGTTCTACTACTTGAGCCACAGAGCCACTTCTGGCTCTTTGGTGGTTAATTGGAGATTAAGAGTCTCACAGACTTACCTGCCTGGCCTGACTTTGAACTGTAATTCTCAGATCTCAGTAAATTGAGTAGCTAGGACTATAGACGTGAGCCACCCACCAACAACAACTACTAATGGAGATTTTAATGAACCGATAAACATTTTAAATTTAGGATGATTCATAACTACTGTTTCTGAGAGTCTGTGGGTTATTAACTTCTATTTTGTTTACAGTGTTTCTTTCGATCGGGTATCAGACATCAACTTTACTCTCAATACAAATGAAAGTGTAAGTATAAATGCTTCCTGTCATGACCTGTGTCATATTAGATGGGTAGGGGGAGCTGGGATGTGCTTGGAGTTGGGATGGGGTTTCCCTATACCCAAGGACCTCTGCATTGTGGGAATGGAGTCCCATATTGATGATGTATGGTGTCAGCCACTCAGTGCCTGACCGAGCACATGGCATGTGTTTGCAGCGTTGACTAGGCTCACAAAACCAGTGTTGTTTGTGATAGTACTCTGGATACTTGGCACAGAGGGAAATCTTCTATTCCCATGAGGGAAACTTTGGCTGGGTCATTCTCAGCCTTTGGACCTGGCTCCTCTGGCAACACTAAGACAATCATACCTTGATTGGGCACAAACTTAATGATTTTATGCTGATAAGCATGAGAGACCACTGGTTTCTTGCTGACCTGATAAGGTAGAAAGAATTTGTCATCTGGGAAGTTTGTCCTTGATTAGCTCAACTAGTATAGCAGAGGCATGGACTTCTAATTAGATCTAGACTGCTCTTCTGGGGAATAAGCTGACACCTTGATGGGCTAAAAGTGAATTCTCGAGAAGAATACAGTGCAGCCTCTTGTGTACTCATTGTAGCCTAGTTTGGGGTGGTTTGTTTTTGTTTTTTGGGTTTGTTTTGGTCATTGGTGGGGCTTGAACTCAGGCCCTAGGCACTGTCCCTGAGCTCTTTTGTTCAAGGCTAGCATTCTGTCACTTCCAGTCTTTTTAGGGGGACTTTGTGTTATTTACACAGAAGCTAATGTTCAGTGCTCCTTTTTTGATGTTGTTGATGTTGTTGTTGCTGCTGCCGGTATTGGGGTTTGAATTCAGGGCCTCACAATTGCTGTGCATTGGTCCTTACAAATTAAACTGTGCCTCCAACACTAGCCACTGTGATTCTTCAGATCTTAACCTCTCAAGTACTAGGATTGCAGACATAAATCCAGCTACATTGTATTTAGGCATGTGTCAAGCACCACTTTTTAAAGCAAATAGAAAAGGGAAATTAACATTAACAACTAGAGAAAATAACTTGACATTAAGTTTGTTCGGTTTTTCTGTAGGGAAATATTGCCCTCTTTGAAGCATGCTGTAAGGAACGAATACAGCAGTTTGATGATGGTGGCTCCGATGAGGAGGATATCTGGGAGGAAAAGCACATTGCATTTACGCCAGAATCTCAAAGAAGGTCCAGGTAAGAGAGAGATTGTTAAGATTATAAATAAATGTAAGCCTTGTTCAGGCAAGTGATGATCATGAGACATGGAGCTGTGTGTCATCACTAACATACACCTAACCCAGAGACCATGCTTTTGTTCCATCGGAAGACATGCCCTTCATCAATGAGAGAGTGACAGCACAGCATCTGCACGTGTTCAGACTTGTGACATGTGACTCAACATCTTCTCATTGGGAGACGATGCCGACAGATGAACCATACAGCACCTAGGCTAACTAGATGATTACAGATTGTCCCGATTCTTTATTTAGTGTCTTGTTTTTCCTCCTCATATTTCTAAGAGTTAGTCTATCTTGAAAAGTATAGTCTTACCAGTTGCTATCTCTGGGTCAGACCAGTCTATTTTTTTTCTCTTTTAATAAGTAATGCTATTATATGGCATGAAATTGAAAGGAAACGAACAAGTGGTATAAAATAAAGAGTTAAGAGCTGTCCAATCACTGGACTTCCTCAGAGCTGCCTGGTTCCTGCTAGTGCCTGCGCTTACATTGTGTCTCTTAAGATCCTGTCTTACTGCGAGGTACAAAAGATTCAGTAAGAAAAGGTGCATTTCCCATCATCAACAGCTGGTAATGCAATTTGATAAGATTATTAGACCCAGCTCCTTCCAGGCCTGCTCTGTTATCAATTACACAAGGTAGCTGTTGAAGCTCTAGGGCCAGACCACAGGAGACTGATGCCTTCATAGTGACTTTTTAAAAACATCTAGTTGGGCTTATTGTCAACACTTCTGTGACATTTTGCTCCTCAGGCTGAGTATGTTCACTAGATGGCCAAAGCCAGCTGCTATTTTTTCTGTGAAGTCAGACCAGCCTCACACATTATACAGAATTTCATATCCTGTGAAAGCACTTTGTATAGGAAGCACAAAGATTAAGTACGGGAGAAAAATTGTCCTGAGGGAGATAACACTTCCAGAAGGAGTATAGGAAACACATTTTATTTACATAACCCCTCTCCTGAGATATAATTGACTTAAAAGAAACTAAATTGTAGTATGTTAAGTTCTAGTATTTGATCCATGAAAACTATCATTCCACTTTTGATCATAAACTTACCTTTTATAGTCTTCCCTTTTCCTATCCCCCTATTTGCTCTTTTAGGTTAGGTTTTTTGTTTGTTTTTTTGTTTTTTAGCTTAGTTTTGTTGTTGTTGTTTGTTTTTTAGTTTGTTTTGTGCTGGTACTGGGACATGAACTCAGCCTATGACTGACTACATAAGCTAAAGTTTTACACAACATATCACATGTAGTGTCTAGCTATTTTTACTCAGTCTAATTAACTGTTAGAGCCATTGTGTTCTAGTTATGTCTTTTGATGATGGATGTATTATAATTTGGATAGTCATTTCCCTGTTGATGAACTGACTGGTGATTTCTGGTTCAAGGATTGCCTTGTCCCTTGGAAAATCAACTGGGATGGAGCTAAAGATTCTAAAGAGACCACTTAAGCAACAAGATCATCAAAGAACATTATCACAAAATAGGCCAAAAAGAAAATAATCATTTTTTAAAATCCGAATGAAGGGGCTGGGAAGGTGGCTCAGTGGTAGAGCGCTTGCCTTGCATGCGTGAGGCCCTGGGTTCCATTCCTCAGCTCCACATAAGCAAGAAAAGGCTGGAAGTGCTGTGGCTCAAGTGGTAGAGCGCTATCCTTGAGCTGAAGAGTTGAGGGACAGCACCCAGACCCAGAGTTCAGGCCCTACAACTGGCAAACAAACAAAACAAAACAAAATCCCAATGAAATTAGAAAGAACAGAGAGGGGGCAGCTGGGGAAAACAAAACTTACCAGAACTAAGCCTGTGCAGCTTGCTCAGTTAAAATACCATTCCAGATGCCCCCACTGTAGGTCAGAGGGGCTGGGATTGCACACAAAAGAGCACTTATTCAGACCTTGGGTTTAGCACCAAAAATATTAAGTAAAAGGCAGAGCTCATCAAACTGATAGCAAACAAGACCTAGTTTCATGTACTTAGAAGAAATATTTAAATGTATGGACAGAAGCAAGGTTCATAGGAAAAAGCTAAGCTAGAAGATGTGTATTAATATTGAAGTAGATTGCAAAGAAAAGAGATAAAGTGAAATGGTAATGAAGGATTGATTCAGTTCATTTAGAGAAGGTACTAGTCCTAACCATCTACATACTTGGTGACACAGCTTCAAAATACACAGAATAGGAACAATACAACTACCCTTTGGAGCAGCTTTTCTGCCCCTCACAGTAACTGCTGAAGCAGGCAGAGTTATGAAATCTCTCTGCTCAGTTTTTTTTTTTTTTTTAAAAAAAAGGACAGCTGGTGTGGTGGCACCTATCTATAATCCCAGCTGCGTGAGAAGTGGAGATGGGAAAATCACCAATCTGTGGCCATCAGCCTGGGTAAAATTAATGTGAGACCCTACCTGAAAAAGCAAAGGGGCTTGAGTGTTGCAAGATGTTGGCCAAAAAAGTAAAACACCCTGAACTCAATCCCTCGTATGGATAGTTGTTTGTTTATAGTGTAAGCTGCAAGATGACACATAAGTGTATAAGATGTGCAGTGACCTTGATCATTAGCCAAATGCAAATTTTATGCTGAGACTCACACACTATATTGTGGTCTGTACCTCCAGGCAGAGTCCAGTGGGCAGTGGGATGGTGCTGGTTTAGCCTGAGCCAAGCAGCAAATGCTGAACCATCTTTTCTGCATCTCATCCAGATATGGTAGAGTTGAAGTGCAGTGTGGTTTGTGTTATTGGATGGTCTTTAGCCTTCTGTATGTAGCTGGTGGCTGACGAGCAGCATCTTCTCACAGCTCAGGAAGTACGGACAGTGAAGAAAGCACAGATTCCGAAGAAGAAGATGGAGCAAAACAAGACTTGTTTGAGTCCAGTAGTGCTAATACAGAGGATAAAATGGAGGTGGACCTAAATGAGCGTAAGTTGACCCATCTGTGAGTACCGGTGTGCTAGCTGGAATTAAAAACAAGCCTGAGAGCAGCAAGTTGTTGTGTAGGCTTCGGAGGGGACAGGGGCGCTGACACACACACACACACACACACACACACACACACACACACACACACACACACACACACACACACACACACACACACACACACACACACACACACACACACACACACACACACACACACACACACACACACACACACACACACACACACACACGGCTTTGTGAATTACTCCTGTGTGATCCTTTCCAACACCAGGCCTTACGGAAAGAAGGAAGGGCACAGGGGCAGATGTGGATGTCTGTGAGTCTGGCTAAAAGTTCCAGAGGCCAAAGCTCCACCAGAAGGGGAAAAACAGAGATTGGAAAGAAGCCAGAATGGGCTGGTTCGTGAATGAGCACACCAGAGGAAGCAGCTTAAAGCCTAAGCACATTTAAATGGGTCCTTCATACTTTGCTGATGAATTTAAACCCTAAAACCTATACGGCTGTGGTTTGAGTATACCTGCTACTTGCTATTCTTCAGTTTTCTAGCTTTTTTTTTTTTTTTTTTTTGCTGGTCCTAAGGATTGAAATCAGTCTGGGCACTGTCCCTGAGCTCCTTTGGCTCAAGGCTAGCACTCTACCACTTGAACCACAGCACCACTTCCAGCTTTTTAATTGGAGAGAAGAGCCTCATAAACTTTCCTGCTTGGGCTGGCTTCAAACCATGATCCTCATATTTTTAGCTTCCTGAGTAGCGAGGATGATAGGTGTGAGTCCCTGGTGCCCAGCTCAGTTTTCTAGCCATTTAAAATTGTTGCTAGCTGGATGCTGTGGTTCATACCTGTAATCCCAATTACTAAGAAGGCTGAGAAGATTGTGGTCTGAGCCAACCTAGTACCCTGACTCAATAAAAGCTGGGTATGGTGTGAGCACCTGTCATTCCAGCTAAGTGGGATGTATAAATAGGAGGATCGTAGTTCAGGCTGGCCCAGACACAAATGCAAAATCCTATCACCAAAATAATTAAAGCAAAAAAGGCTAGGAGAGAGGGGGGTTAAGTATTAACAGTGCCTATCAAGCATAGGACCCTTGATATCAAATCCCAGTACCACAGCTGCCCCACCCCCCAAAAAAAAAATACTGCTAGCTTGTAAAAGTGCAGGAAGAAAAAGGTCATTTGAAAGAGCCCAATGCATTGATAGGGGACTACTGCCCTGTCTCCAGGAAGGCCTTTATTCCTTTTGTTCTTTGTGGGGCCTCAGCTAGAAAGACACTCAACAACCATTTGCCACAGCCCCACACAGTACACAAACGCCAGCTGGAGTCAGGGAAGAGAGGAATTGCCTTCTAGCTTGCCTCCTTTCCTAGCTCCCTTCCTTCAGGCAGAAAGGGCTGCCTTGCCAAGCCAGCATTCCTTTATCCAGTTATTCCTGTGTGCCAGGTGCCCAGGCATACAACAGTGTCTGTATGCAGGCACTCTTGTGAGCCTGCCACAGAAGTGGAGTGGTGGAAGGGGGCATGCAGTTCCACGGCACCCTGCCTAGGGGGAAATGGAAAGCACTTGCTTGGAGGCCCAGAGCTGTTGAATGTGACTCCAGAGCAGGATGAGACCAGGTAGGGGACAATAGCTAGAGGCCAGATCTAGACTTATATTTCGAAGATTATAAAGGCCCAAAGGGCCTGACAGACATGGCCACAATGGAAAGCTGGGAAGGAAAGCACATACTGGGGACAGGAAAACTGAAACCCTGTGGACACAGAAGACGGGCCCAGGGAGGAATAATAGGGACAGATGCACCTGACCTTCAGGCTCTGGCATCTGTGGGGTTCAGTTTTTCCTCTGAAGTACAGGTTAGTGGTCCCATTCATTCATTGGGATTGCAGTGGAATAGACCACTTAGACCTCCCCACTGTCCAGTGCGAGAATCTCTACCCACTGCAAAACTTGCCTACTGCCTCTGACACTACTTTGAACTCTGGGCCTCATGCTCACCAACCAGGTTCTCTTACACTCACTAGAGCCACACCTCCAGCCTTTTTTTGTGCATTATTTGAGATGAGTTCTCACATCCTGCCCAGGCAAATGAGCATGTGCCTAGGCTAAAATCTGCCTATTGAAGAGTTCCTGCCTTATTCAGCACCCTATTGAGAGAGCTCTTTTGAGCTTTTCTGCTTTGGGCTGGCCTTAATTAAACTGCAGTTCTCCCAATTTCAGGATCACAGGTAGGAGCTACCAGCACCCAGTTACTATCCCAATTTCTGATTATATGAATTTGGGTACTTGAGGTATTTCATGGAAGTAGAATCGTTCAGTATTTCTCATTTGTAACTGTCTTCACTCAACACAGTGTTTTCAAGGTTTACTTATATTGTGTCAGATACAAGGTATTTCACACGAGTGCACTGTAAAGGGACTGGGTGTGTATTACATAACTAGAAGGAAAAGCTCATCTCAGCTTCCTACATGCCACTGCCACTAGAAGTGGGCAGTGGGGATGGAGAGAGAAGGAAAATCCTGTGTGACAGTCAGCATTTATGGACTCCAGCATCAGATCCTAGGCACGGGGGCAGGGGGGAGCCCCTACTTGCCTCCCAGGTATTGGTGTCTGGGGAGTAGGAATGTCGAGAGCACTTCTTGTTTCACTCACTCTGGGGAGCGTATTTGGAAAAGGCTATCCAATTGTCATCACAGAGGAGAGAAGTCCCTTTTTGTAACTTGGTCCAGCTATAAAGTGGTCAGTCCAGTAGAATGGTTCCAAAACTCTGCTTATAATATATGTAAATTTGTACCCTGGTGTAGTTTCTGTGGAAAAAAAATTCTTAGAGCTGGGCACAGTGGCTTATACCTAAATCCTAGCTCCTGAGGAGGCGGCAATCTTGGAGGGTCATTTCTAGCCAAAACAAAAGATTTTTAAAAATTTGCAAGTTTTCCCCCCCCCCCCCCCCCATCTCAACTAATAAAACTCTGAGCACCTGTCCTCACAGCTAGGTGAGAAGCATAAACAGGATCTCATGGCACATGCTGATTGGCAGAAATGGAGACTGTTCAAAAAATAGCAATACCAAAAGGGTAGAATTGTGGCTCAAGTATTAGAGCACCTTCCTGGCAAGCACAAGGCCCTGAGTTCAAACTATAGTACCACACACACTTAGAAGTCATTTTACAATATATGGATGTTGTCACCTGGCCCTTCAAGTGACTTTCCCCCTTCCTTCCCTGGGTAGTATACAGTACTGATTGACTGGTTTGTCTGTTTTTATCATTGCTGGTATGTTCCTGAAAAGTTCCTCCCTCCCTGACTTCCTATTGTTCTTGGGGTCTTGTTGTCTTGCCCAGTCTGACGCTGAACTTATGGACTCACTCAGGTGATCCTCCTGCCTGCCTTAGCTTCCCAAGTAGCTATAACTATAGGGAGGGAGAAATCTTGTATCACGATCAACTTCTGGAATATCTCCAAATGAAATTCTTCCCTCACTCTAGCACCCACCTGGTCAGCCAACTTTGACGTCCCAATGGAGACCACCCATGGCGCTCCATTAGACTCTGTAGGGTCTGACGTCTGGAGCACGGAGGAGCCAGTGCCAACCAAAGAGACAGGCTGGGCTTCTTTTACGGAGTTCACATCCTCCCTGAGGTGAGCGAATGTGTGCAGTCCCTAAACTTCCCGTGGGAAAGCTGACTGGTGGGTGTGGCTGTAGGCATGTCCTTCACCTTCATTGACCTCTAGTTCACTGTTGTGCCTTAGCATAAACATCAACTTCAACCTGGGGCAGTGCCTACACAGCTATGCGGCACAGACAGCTCCGCATCAAGAGCAGAGCCATCTCCAGCTTCCTGAGCTCTACAGTCAAACTGGGATGGGAAAGATTTCCTTTTCTGTTCCCATCCTGGTCCCAGAGCATTTACCAGAAGGAAGTAGAGATGCTTCCCCGCTCCCTGGTTCTAGTCTGCTATGGTGGGTTTGAGAATAGGAATGAACTCCTGGTGAACAGGTCCTGATCCCTAGGTGATAGGAACTTGCAAGTAGACTGAGAGATCCAGTGCTCTGAACTAAGAGTGTGACAGCATTGCTGCTGGTCTTGATACCTATATGGCTCTTGATGACAGAGCCCTGCTGTTGCATAACTGTCCTGTGTAAGACTGTCAGCATCTGAGGTCAGGATCTCCTGTTTGATCCATCTGCCACCTGCGTGCAAAGTCACTCTCAGGCAGAAGACATGCCTGTAATCCTAGCTATTTGGAAGGCTGAGACTCAAGAGAATCGCAGTTCAAGGCCAACCTGGGCAGAAAAATGAGCCCTTCCCCCATCTTGACAGTAGCTGAGCCCAGTGGTAACAAGCCACAAAAGAGGCTAAAATCAGGAGAATCACAGTTTCAGACCATCTCGGGCAAAAAGTTCATAAGAACCTCCCCCCACCCCCACCATTTCAATAGAGAGAATTGGGTGTGGTGGTGTAGGCACATCATACCAGCTGTGGTGGTAAGCTTAAGTAGAAGCATTGTTACCAGGTCAACCCAGGCAAAAAAGGAGACCCTACTTCAAAAGTAACCAGAGCAAAGGATTAGAGGCCAGGCTTAAGCAGTAGAATACCTGTATAGCAAGCACCAAGCCCTGAGTTCAAACCCTAGTACTACCAAATAAAGCCTGAAAAAAATGTCGAAGAAGCTTTCTTCTTGAGTCCATGGCACAGGTCTCTGGGTTTATTGGGGGAGGGATTGTTAAAGAGAAAGTGCTTACCTTCAGTCAGTTGGTGTTTCTTACTATGTTTTCACAGCACCAGTAATGACTGTCATTTAGAGGAACAGTGCCTCCGAGCAGTTTGGCTCAGAGTATAGTGTTTTGTGGCTGAGTCCAACTGGATGCTGTGCCTGCCATGTAGGGCCTGGGCCAAGTGATAACAAGGTGCCTGGGAGTTGCAAGCCCAACATCTTGAAGCTTCCTAGACTCAGTCTCTGTCCTTACCCACTCAACAGAGCTGCTCACACTTGGATCCCTATGTCTCTCCCACACTTGGACTCCCCTGTCCCACAACATACATGGATTCCAATGTTAACATCAGGATATTTTCTTTTCTGAAGCGCAAAAGATTCCTTAAGGAGTAGCTCTCCAGTGGAGATGGAGACCAGCACGGAGCCTGTGGACCCTCTGACTCCCGGGGCAGCTGCACAGCCAGAGGGTGAGTGCTGGGTGGGCTGGTATGCCCTCAGGAGCCAGAGGAGCCAAGAACACAAGACTGTGACTTGCTCTGGTGTCCACAGCACACCTCAGAGCCATAGTGATTGGCGAAGAGGCCCGCCACTGTAGGAAAGGAGCCTGAGGCCCTGGAAGGAAGAAGAACTTAGCCTGCAGAGCTCAGGTGGATAGAACCAGGGCCAGATGCTGGGCCAGGGCTGCTTGTGTTTTCCTCACCTTTACGAACAGACAAAGTGTTCTGGGTGTCTTGAATTCCCGGATCGGTCTTCCTGGAATGTTCACGGGTCCCTGATGAGAGGTGCTTTTGGAGATAAGGGTGTGAGCAAAGGGGATGCCATGCAACTTGACCTGTGTGAGGCTCAGGGCATCAAGAGGAAGGCACAGCCCCAAGTCGTTCACACACACACACACACACAAAAAGTGCCACAAACAAGCTAAGAAAGGAATAAGGCCTGCAGCATGGTCAGGGTTAGTCACTCTCAAATAGGCAACCTCAGTTGGGCCCAGAGCAGTTCTGGCAGGACCTCATGGGCCTGTTTGAATGGTGAAGGGATTAGTGTGCACAAAAAAGAACAATAAAAAAGACTTGGACCCATGTGGATGGGAGGTGGGCTAGAGCTGTGGAATAGGACGAGGCTGAAGGTGAGGGGACACAGCTGGAAAGGTTAAGAGAGCCTGAGACACTTGGTCTCAAATGCACCTTAGTGGCATTTGTAAGAAACCAGTGCCCCTTAATAAAGAGTGTAGCCAGGCAGCAGTAGGCAAACTCTCTCTCTCTGGTCATTGTCCTCGAGCTGTAAGTGGGACTGACCCAGGCAGAGCATGTGTGTAAAGGGAGTGGTAGTTTGTCAGGTGTCAGCTGATGTGTTCTTTTCAGCATCGGGGAGCATGGCCATGGAAGCTGGCTCAGACGGGGAGGAGGATGCAGAAAGTACAGACAAGGTAACTGAGACCGTGATGAATGGCGGCATGAAGGAAACGCTCAGCCTCACTGTAGATGCCAAGACAGAGACTGCCGTCTTCAAAAGGTAACCAGGGCCACGGCCTCCTGCGGCTTCAGGTGAATGGGTACAGCGTGACTCAAAAGGGCCAGTCAGACGGCTTCATGAAGCACAGTCACCTGCACCAGGAGAGGGAGAACGTAGGCCCCTCATCCTGGCACACGTGTGCCAGAGTGAGATTGCACTCTGAATGTAGCAGATTGGCAGAATTAGGAGAATGGACATCTTCTCTCATGGTAGACTTATGTCACACTGTAGACCACTGTCTTCAGACATCCCTCAGTCAGTTTTAACTCACCAGCACCATGACAGTTAAAAACACCAAACTTAGGAAATGAGCAACCTCACTTCTAAACTCCGGGGCCACGAAAAGTATCACAACAGAAATTTGCACTGTCCTGTAATTCATGAAAGGCCTGCTCAGAGCCCCATCCGCCCGATGTCAGGATCCCATAGGAGAACTCTCCCCTCACAAGGAGGCTATCTCAAAACAAAACCATACAAGGATGACAGTGATTGAGGGCTAATATCTGTGGGGTTTGGAAAAGGTTATTGAAGTTTGACCTCAGAGGCTTGTATTTAACTACATAGGCATTCTTCCATTTAAGCCATGTCCAGCCCTTTTGCTTTAGTTATTTTTCTGATAAAGTCTGTTTTTGCCTGGGCTAGCCTAGACTGCCATCCCCTTATTTATGTAGCTGGAGTGGCAGGTATATGCTTCAATGCTCAGCTTATTGGTGGAAATGGAGGGTTCATTAACTTGTCCAGGCTAGCCTTGAACTGCTATCCTTCTGATCTCTACCTACTGAGGAACTGGAATTACAGGTATGAGTCACTATACTAGGATGCTACACTTGGTAAGAGCTAACACACCAAATCTAGCAATTTATTTTGTCATGATGTCAGTGTGAGGATTGATTTGAATGTGGTAATTCTTAACAGTGGGCCATTAGAAGTATTCCCTTTCAGATAAGAGCCAGGCAGGGGACATACAATTACACCCTTAGCAGAGGCTGCAGCATTAAAAATACAAAAGAGGGCTGGGAATGTGGCTTAGTGGTAGAGTGCTTGCCTAGCATGCATGAAGCCGAGGGTTCGATTCCTCAGAAAACACCAGAAGTGGTGGTGTGGCTCAAGTGGTAGAGCACTAGCCTTGAGCGAAAGAAGCTCAGGGGCAGTGCCCAGGCCGATTTCAAGCCCCAAGACTGGCTAAAAAAATAAAATATAGCGGTTGGGAAGTTAGCATAGTGGAAGAGCCCTTGCCTGCAAGTACAAGGCTCTTGAGTTCTGTCCTCAGCTTGGGGGGGGGGGGGGGGGTAATAGTTGAAATAAATAAAATGGTCATTTCTGAATAGGTAAGTTTAGACAGTTTGCTAGATTCATAGAAAGAAATCACTTTTCCTTATAAATCAACAAAGGTATCCCAGAAGTATGCCTCTTTAACAAAAGTACAAAAGCTTGTCTGTGGGAAAGAATGAATGCTGATTTTATTCATGGAAAGATAGCTTTGGCATTTCTCAGCAAATCAGCCTAAAAATTAATGAAATTCTCATCAAAGTAATCCCAGTAGTAAACTTCATGGAAGTTAATGGAAATGATGGCATACCTTTATAAAGAAGAGTCAAGATGATTTTGAAGAAACAAGGCGAGGGTGTCCCCCATCCAATGTTAGATCTCAAGGCTTGTAAGTAAAGCTTTATTACCACTTGATGGGGCATGGAGCTCTCACTAACTCGCCCAGGCTGGCCTCACACTGCAATCTGATTTCTACCTGGCAAAAGTCCACAGAGACTGCTCCGCTCCCTGAACTTGGCACCGGGTCTGTGAGGGAGAGTGGGCTAGTGAATATTGATTCCCACTTGGGCAAAGACTGAAACTGGATCTCTTAGAGCAGTGAAGTATAAAAGGAATAGCCATGTCAGGCTGAGAAGTCATAAGAGAACATTGTGACATTGTGAGGGGAACATAGTTTTAGCCATAGAAAACAAAAGCCATAGCAGGCACCGGTGGTTCACACCTGTAATCCTAGCTGCTCAGGAGCCTGAGAGCTGAGGATTGTGGTTCAAAGCCAATCTGGGCAGGAAAGTCCTTGAGACTCCTACTTCCTTCCAGTTAACTACCAAAAAGCCCAAAGTGGAGCTGTGGCTCAAGTGGTATTGTGCTATGAACACAAAAGCTCAGGGACAATACGCAGGCCTGTGTGTTCAAACCCCAGCACTGGCATACGCACACGCAAAGAGCCATAAAGGAAAATATTAGTAAGCTTGCTTAATTTTCTAGTATCAGAAATGACTCACTAAAACAAGCCACAACCACCAAAGAATCAGTAGCTAGGTTGTTTGAAGAGAGAGATCAATAAGATGACCTGCCTTATAAAGATGAACGAAAGATGCATGCAAGCACATTTCAGTCAAGAGCAAGAAGTGAACGAGTCCCAGGCAATGACGGAGGGAGTGGCTGCCACACTACTGGTCAGTGCGCACTCTCACGCCTATGAGTCTATTGGTGGCAGTCTCGAGGGCTAGCACAGAATAATAGAATCCTCATTCCAAAGCCAGACAAAAGGGTAACTCCAACAAACAATTAGCAGCCTACAAACAGAAGTCCATATGGTGTTTGCTAACTAGATTAAAGTGCTTGACAGTCAACTGGCATTAGTCCTGAAATGCAGTGCCCGCTGGCTCAGTCAGAAAACAGTGTTATCTCCATACACTAGACTGAAAGTCGCTTTTCAGTAAGATTTCCTAATTGTACGTAGTTAAAACTCGAAGCAAAAAAAGTACCAGTAATGACTTAGTAAAAAGTAAATACCCAAATATCACAGCAGAGCTTGAATAAGGAGGAAGTGTTAGATGACCCTTTGAGGTGAAGTTGGGGCAAGGCTGCCTGCCATCACTGCTAGAGGGAGCAGAGGCCAAGGCTGGGGAGAGTAGTGAACTGGTGGCCAGTACATCGGCCGCCACACAGTAGCTGCAAATGCTGTGATCACTTAAGGTTCCACAGATAATCTGAATATGGAGGCTAGCTTTCTTGCGTCACTACTGACAAGTAGATGGTATAAAAGCAGGTCTGTAGAGAAGGCCCCAGGACGACCTGGTGGAGGGCACAGGGAGCTGTGCAGCTGCTGTAAGACAGCATAATGCCCACACAGGCATTGTGGTTCAGTTCAGCCCTAATTAAAATGTGGTGGTGGGGGTCTTAGAAGGAACTCGATAGCCTATTTCAAAACTGGCAGAGAAATAAGACTTCCCACATTGCTAGACGTGCCGTCATGCTGCAGCAGTGCTGGTGTACAGTGGTGCTGGTGTGCACAGGGCAGTGGTCTGAGTGGGAGACCAGTGGGAGAACAGCAGGAGGAGGCTTGGTGCTGGACCACGGGCCTGGCTTCTGTCTACAGTACCTTTTTTCTTTTTTCTTTTTTTTGTCAGTTATGGGGCTTGAACTCTGGGCCTAGTGCTGTCCCTCAGCTCTTCAGCTCAAGGCAAGCGCTCTACCACTTGAGCTAGTTTTCTGAGTGTTTATTGGAGATAAGAGTTTCATGGACTTTCCTGCCCAGGCTGGCTTTGAACCAGGATCCTCAGATCTCAGCCTCCTGAGTAGGTAGGGTTACAGGCATGGGCCACTGGCGCCCTGCTAACAGCACCATTTTTTAAAAGAGATGTGCTAGCTCACATGAGAAGTCAACCCAAGTCCTCCCCTAGAGAGTACCCTAAGAAGAAACTGTAAGAACGAACGGGTGCAGTACCTCTGTATGCCCTATCCACACGCATTTACCCATGGGGAACCTTTCCAGCTGCAGAAACTGAGGCACTAATGTTAAGTGACATAGAATGTATTTCTAGCCTGTGGGAAGAAAAAGCCTTCATTTAAAAAAACAAAAAAACACTACCCTGCCCTGATGCTGTTGGCTCACTCCTATAATCCTTATCTCCAATTAACCACCCAAAATGCAGGAAGTAGAGCTGTGGCTAAAGTGATAGAGTGCTAGCCTTGAGCAACAATGCTCAAGGACAGCACCCAGGCCCTGAGTTGAAGCCCCAAGCCCAGCACCAAAAAGAAACAGATTGGAAAATCAGGGTTCAGTGCCACCCCAGGCAAATAGTTGCAAGACTTATCTAGAAGAAAGGAAGGAAGACAGAAGACAGGCATAGTGGTACATGTCTTAATCCTGAGTACTGGGCAGACAGAGGTGGGAGGCCCATGGCCCAACGCCTAAAAGTTAAAGACCTTACTTAGAGCTAAGTCAGAAATGTGTGGGTGTGGCTGAGTGGTATAGAGCTTGTATAGTAAGTGCAAGACCTTGAGTTATAGGTGAAATTTTCTGTTGGATGAAATACCAGACAAAATTAGGAAGGTAGTAGCCAATCAACATAAACATTTCATTTTCAGCAATGCCTAGAAGCCAATAAGACCAAAAAAAGCCTAAATCAGAAAATGGGTAGAAGATGGCAGTTCCAGACAAGAAACCAAAAGCAGTGTTCCATCTCTAATTATCAGACAAGCATGAGACATTCCTTGTCACTAGACTTACAGAAATTTGAAGAGGGCTTGTGTGCCACAGGGTTTCCAGAGTTCCCTGGGCCTATGAGTGGGAAAGCATAGTGGGTACTCACAGTAGGAAAGAGGGTAGATAAAAATATGGCCCAGATGGGCTGGGAAGGTGGCTCAGTGTAGAGCGCTTGCCTTGCATGCCTGAGGCCCTGGATTTGATTCCTCAGCACCACATAAGAAAGCTGGAAGTGGCGCTGTGGCTCAAATGGTAGAGCACTAGCCTTGAGCTGAAGAGCTGAGGAACAGCGCCCAGGCCCAGAGTTCAGGCCTCATGACCGGACCCAAAAAAAAATATATATATGGCCCAGAATAGTCCTCTTCTGGGGGTGCAGCCATGCCAGATGCCCAAACAGACCCTGCCAGTCAGGGGCATTTCAGGCCGAGCTGGTGGCTCTTTCAGCTATGCTGAATGAAGAAAACATCAGTACAGAAGGGCCTAAGTCAGAATGCACATCTGAGCAGTTGCTTTGGAGTATAGAATGCAGAGGAGTGACAGAGTGCAAGGACTGAGGTGCACCTCAGCACCGCAGTGAGAGGAGGAGGGAGAGATATACTAGCTAACTGGGATTGCCCCCAAGTGGTTACGTTTTATTGTTTTTCTACTTAAGTTGCCTGGGACCATTTGGAAGTCCTGAAACTAGGAACTTAGCAGATCCAAGCCAGACTTGCCCCATAAGAATGATGGCCTTCCCTAAAGTGTGCCAGCGGCGCTGGTTTTGCTGGGTGTGTGCAGGAACCCACAGAGGAAGGAAGTGTCTATGGGGAAACTGTTCCCCTGCTCTATTCCCCAGAGGCCCCAGTACCCAGGGGCTCAGCCCCCCCTGCGCTGTCCCCTGCCCTGGGGCTCAGCCCCCCCTGCGCTGTCCCCTGCCCTGGGGCTCAGCCTCCCCTGCGCTGTCCCCTGCCCTGGGGCTCAGCCCCCCCTGCGCTGTCCCCTGCCCTGGGGCTCAGCCCCCCCTGCGCTGTCCCCTGCCCTGGGGCTCAGCTCCCCTGTGCTGTCCCCTGCCCTGGGGCTCAGCTCCCCTGTGCTGTCTCCTGCCCTGGGGCTCAGCCCCCCCTGCGCTGTCTCCTGCCCTGGGGCTTAGCCCCCCCTGCGCTGTCCCCTACCCTGGGGCTTAGCCCCCCCTGCGCTGTCCCCTGCCCTGGGGCTCAGCTCCCCTGTGCTGTGCTCCTCCCCACCCCTTTTGCCTTCCTGGTGCGTGCACTGGGCAGGGGGTTGCTGAGGCCAGCTCAAGAAGCCCTCTGTTTGCACAGTGGCAGGCCCTGGCCCTGGCAGGCATCAACTAAAGCCTCGTTCCTTCAAACAGGTTCACTTGACACCTCCACCGACTCTGCGGTTTTGCTTAAGTGCAGTCGTGGACATGTTTTCCCCATCCCTCATTTCTAGGAGAATTCTGAAACTCTTGTACATTTCTTTTTCTGTTTTGCACACTTGGCCTCAGAGTGTTGAAATCCTACCGGTATGTACAGTGACGCGGACCATTCCTTCTCAGACCCCAGCCGCATCACATTGTCCCTCAGTTCCCACCTGCTGTGGCCCTTTCCTTCCATGGTCCCCGTGCTGTCCGTATCCCTGTGGTCCTCCACCCTGAGCATGCTCAGCCCCAGGGCGTCCCTCGGCATCTTGACTCCAGAGCCATTTGCATGTGACCTCATTCCCCTGGCCGGGCCCTGTGCTGCTGGTGACGCCCTCTCCCCTCTCTCTCAGTGAGGAAGGAAGACTGTCTACCTCTCAAGATGCTGCTTGTAAAGACACGGAGAGCCCCGAGCCAGCAGAGGCGAAGTGTACAGTCCCCCGGCCTCCCAGCAGCAGTCCCGAGCAGAGGTAACCACCCGGCGGCCTGCGCCCTCCCAGGCCTGCCTGGCCTTTTCCGGGGGGAGGGGCAGGGAGTGTGGAGGTTATCAGCTCTTCAGCAGTGGCCTCTGCCTGTCCTGCTGGCAGCTGAGAGCTAGTATTCTGTCTCCATATCCAGAAGCAGAGCCTTGCCCAAAGGTTCCTGGCAGCACTGGCTCTTTGGGAAGTTTCCAGAAAAGGGAGCCTTGCTCTGAACCTTTGGGTCTTTTGCTGAGGCTGGGTGGGGAATGGTGGTTTGAGGTCCTCAGCCCCACCCTAGGGTACCAGGGCACTTCCTTCTCCAAGGCCTTTCACAGGTGAAATACTCAGCCCAGACAGCACCCCCAGGGGCTGAGCCTGTCCTGTGGCGCCGTCTGCCAGGGCTGGTGACTTGCTATGTGGTGTTTTCTTTCTAGTCACCTTTTGCTCAGACTGAGCCAGTGGTCTGAAGGGATAGGCCAAGCCAAAGCCTCAGCCGAGGGCCGGCGCCCAGGCCCGTACACACGGCCTCGCAGGTAGAGCCAGTGGCCTGGGAGCTCCGGAGCCCACGCCCACGGATGAGTGAGGAGGCGCCTCCCAACACGGGACTGTGCTCAGCACCCCTCAGTTATCTGACGCTGTATATTCCTCCTCAAAGGAATAAAATGACCTTTAAAGCAGTTTCAGAGGCGTTGTATTTTCCCCCGGCCCCCATGTGGGTGTCCTACAGCGCAGGACCAATAGGGGCCTGCCTGTCCTCATCACGCCTGGGGCCCAAAGAGACTGCAGGTTAGCACAAGAAGTGTTGAGCATCTAGACTCGGAGGTGTTGGGAGCAGAAGGCAGGTGTCCATCTGCTCAGCAGGGCTTAGGGAGCGCCCTCACTTTCACTTGCCTTGGGTTCTGGGTATCTGCCTCAGCCAGTCGCATGGAGGTAGCCAGGGAGGCCCCCTGTTGGGAGCCATTGGTCCCAGTGCATCTTGGCCTGTCTTCTCTGACATGATCATGAGAAGAACTCTGGGGGCACCTCCTCTGCAGTACAGAATTGTTTGCCACCGGAGACCCATTTGCCCTGGCTAGAAATGGCCAGCATGAAGAGCCCTGCCCCGCTCACCTGCAGAGCAAGTGGCCGGCAGAAAGGCTGGGGTGAGCCAGAAGAAAAGGAGTCCCAGTCATGCCCCACATGTGCATGGCAAATGGACAGAGGCACAGGGGCCACACCTAGAGCAGCATTTGGGGGCTCTGGACAGGTGGCAGGAGCCTGTTGGATGGCACAAGTTCAGTGGTGCCGTGAGGCCTCGGTATTTGGGGAGCCATCCACGGCAGGGTGGAGAGCGAAGATCCCCCTTGGTTCCCGTGCTCCTGTGGATACCACAGCCTCTCGTTCCACTGCCACTCATCCAGTTGGTCTGCACTGACCAAAGGGCTGGTGCCTCTCACATAGTATACATTTGCAAAGTCCCAGGGGTGAGGGTAAAATGGAGCTAAGAGGAGTTAAAGACCTTGCTTTAGAATCCTAGCCATCACTACAGAGGCAGAGATCTGGAAGATTGTGGTTCCAGGTGAGTCCAGACACAAAAAGTTTGTAAGACCCCGTCTCAACCAACCAGAAGCTGCATGTGGTGGCTAACACCTGTCACCCCAGCATAAATAGAGGAGATCACAGTCATAAAAAGCAAGACCTGTCACCCCAGCATAAATAGAGGAGATCACAGTCATAAAAAGCAAGACCCTATCTTAAAAAAACAAAAACAAAAAAAAACTGGAGGCTGGGCGCTGGTGGCTCACGCCTATAATCGCGGTTCAAAGCCAGCCCGGGCAGTAAAGTCTGTAAAACTCTTATCTCCAATAAACCACCAGAAAACTAGAAGTGCCATGTGGCCCAAGTGGTAGAGCACTAGCCTTGAGATGAAGAGCTGAGGGACACCGCTCAGGCCCAGAGTTCAAGCCCCATGACCAACCGACCAAAAAACAAACTGCGTGTGGTGGCTCACACCCCTCCCAGCTGTTCAGGAGGCTGATACCTGAGGATCATGCATGATTTTTTTTGGGGGGGAGGGGTCCGGTCGTGGGGCCTCAGCTGTCCCTCAGCTCTTCAGCTCAAGGCTAGCGCTCTACCACTTGAGCCACAGCGCCACTTCCGGCTTTTTTCTTTTTGCTTATGTGGTGCTGAGGAATCAAACCCAGGGCCTCGTGCATGCAAGGCAAGTACTCTACCACTGAGCCACCTTCCCAGCCTCTCATGCATGATTTGAAGCCAGCTGGGTCAGGAAAGTCTCTGAGACTTTATCTCTGGTTAACCAGTGAAAATGCCAGAAGGGGAGCAATGGCTCCACTGGTAGAGCAACTAGCCTTGAGCACAAAAGCTAAGGACAGATCCAAGACCTGAGTTCAAGCGCAGTACCATCACATAAAAGGTAAAGGATAGATTGGCCCAAGTGGTAGAACACCTGGTTAACAAACAGGTCCTAGCTGGCACTGGTGGCTCACATCTGTCATCCTAGCTTCTCAGGAGGCTGAGATTCTTACCTCCAAAAACCCACCAGAAAACCAGAAATGGCACTGTAGCTCAAGTGGTAAAGTGCTTGCCTTGAGCTGAAGAGCTGAGGGACAGTACCCAGGCCTGCAACTGACCAAAAAAAAGCAGAGGTCCTGGGTTCAAGCCCCAGGCCTATTGGAGAGGTAGAGGGAAGCTTGCAGCTAATGAGTGGAGAGGGCCAAGTGCACACCCAGTTTTCTCTGACATGCACTGGGATGGGCACATCTGAGGGGGAGGGTGCGTGGGCCTACTAGGTCTTCCATGTCAGGAACAGGGTAAAAGCAGCCTTAGCTGCCACTGGAGCATTCTTTCCCAAGACAACAAGAATGTCTCAGCCAGCGCCAGTGGCTCATGCCTGTCACCCTAGCTACCCAGGAGGCTAAGACCTGAGCATTGTGGTTCAAAGCCATGAAAGTTTGTCAGATTCTTTTTCTTTTTCTTTTCTTTTCTTTTTTTTTTTCCTGTTAATGGGGCTTAAACTCAGGACCTAGGTGTTGTCCCTGAGCAATTTTTGCTCAAGGCTAGTGTTCTACCACTTTGAGCCATAGTGCCACTTTCAGAAATAGGAGTCTCATGGACTTTCCTCCTAAGGCTGGCTTTAAACCTAAATCCTCAAATCTGTTTTCTGAGTAGCTAGGGTTACAGTCGTGAGCCACCAGCGCCCAGAAGTTTATCAGATTCTTGCCTCCAATTAATCAGCAGAAGGCAAGAAGTGGAGCTGTGGCTCAGGTGGTAGAGTGCCAGCTCAGGGATAGCACCCAGCCCCTGAGTTCAAGCTCCAGGACTGGCACCAAAAAAAAAAAAAAGTGACTTGCTCAGGTTATAGTTTTGACAGGAAGTCACCCCATCTTCCATTTCAATTTCAAGTCTGACATTGGCTGTTAGGAGCACAGAAGTTTTGTTTGGTTGCTTTGCCTTGCTTTGCTTTCTGAGTGATAAACCCTTGCTTGCTTTTCAAGTGAATTATGTGGCTCTCACTCTGTGGGACAGATAAAAGTGCTCTCAAGAAGGGAGAACATAATGCTCTTGCAGGCCCTGGGGCACATATTTCAAAGACGTAAGAGACCCGGGTAGCTGGTAGCACATTCATATAATCCTAGCTATTCAGGCTGAGATCTGAGAATCATGGTTCAAAGCCAGCCCTGACAGAAAAGTCCCTGTGAGTCTCTTATCTCCAGTTAACCACCCAAGAAAGCCAGAAGTGGAGCTGTGGCTCAAATGGTAGAGCACTAGCCTTGAGCAAAGAAGCTCAGGGACAGTGCCTAGGCCCTGAGTTCAAGTCCTAGGACCGGCACACGCACACCAGCTAGGCGCTAGTGGCTCATCCTATAATTCTGGCTACTCGGGAGGCTGAGATCTGAGAATCACAGTTCAAAGCCAACCCAGGAAGAAAAGTCCTCTTGAGACTTTTTTTTTTTTTTCCAATTAACGACTCAGAAACCAAAATGGCACTGTGGTGCAAGTGGTGGAGTGCTAGTCTTGAGCACAGGAGCTCAGGGACAGTGCGCAGGCTGAGCTCAAGCCCCATTAACAAAACAACAAAAACGAGAGCTGTGTACACAGACGTGAGAAGTTGTACCCACAGACAGGCAGCACTGAGAAGCTGGAAGGCCAAAACGAGAGCTGTGTACACAGACGTGAGAAGTCGTGCCACAGACAAGCAGCACTGAGAAGCCGGAGGCCTGGCCTCCCAGAGCCCTGCTGCTCTGCTCTCTACTTCAGGTGTCTGTCTCCTCCCTAGGACGGAGCAGCCAAGTGGGCCGGGAGACGCAGCAGTCAATGGCCCTGTATGATGAGTGATGGAGCTGCTGCCGGCTGAGGACTGCAGACCACCGCCCCGGCTCCGGAGGGACGTGCGCCTCCGCGTCGTCACAGCTGCTCTCACTGTGCGAGGGATCAGGACCAGCACCCTTTCTATTCTAGATTCTAAGACACTGTACAGAGAAATCCAGACGTGTAAAAAGACTGCACATTGACAAATACCAAGAATTTTTGCGTATGTTTATATTGTATTGTTCTAAATAACGGGTGGCCTGTGAGCACACGCCTGCCACCGCGTGACGATAGTGTGATGCTGTAGTTAAAATGCTCGTAAGAATAGTTTTATAAAGTGAACACAGATCTATTGTATTTGACCTTTATTAGTGCGACCAAAGTATTAGGCAAGTTTCCTACGTTTTTCACCTTGTACAAAGTTCCGAACTCGTTTCTCCTCCAGGCTGGCAGCGCGCAGCCCTCAGTGCCCTCCACTGCTATTTTGGTTGTTCCAACTTACAACAGTGATTTTGAATAAGAAATATTGGGTGTTCTTTTATAACCAGTTTTTGATTGGTAATTGTTTTCTGTATTGTTTAAAATGGATCAAAACTGTAAGTCTGTTGGTAGAGGTTGAGTATTTATTGCTGCAGCTTAGTTGATAAATGCGTGTTCCTGTAAGCCATACGTTCTGTGGCGGTCTGTGTGCTTGAGCCGTGCTTCGGTGAGGCACTGGAGGGCTGGAGGGTCATGGCGAGGGTTTGGGTTTGGGGGTGGTTCTGTTCCTGTTTTTGTTGTTGTTTGTTTCATTTGGGTAGTTCCTTTGCCTTCTTACCCCATTCTCCCAAACCGGCCTGTCCTTGACCACGTGTCAGCCGTGCCCACAGGAGGCCCCTGTGTCACGCGCGGCAGGTCAGCTGCAAGTTGGATGCCTACGCCGAGGACGGGGGTGGGGCATGCGCATTTCACACGCCGGGGTCTGTGGAGCGGAGAGCACGCTCCGGCACGGAACGAAGCATGTTACCTGTTTCACTGTACCTTGTGAGCTTTCCCTCGTCAACTCTAAACCAGTGCGTTTTTTAGAGCTGGTTTGTGTATATATATAGTGATTATGGATACTAATTCAATGTAATTTATAATTTTCTATGTCAATATCAAATCCATCACCGCCTTCTCCACCAGCTGAAGCAATATATTGTACATTGTATATTGCCACGCCGTCTGGTGAGTGGGCTAGCACTTCACCTCTTGCACTTTTAGATGCAAATCAGTTTTTCATTTCTGTAATAGAAAATTATTCACGTATTTTTACATCGTTTGTTTTTTCCTGATCAGTATTTAAAACCAAAAGGATATTCTGAGAAAAAAAATGGCCAACAAATTTTTTAGAGACAGCATCCCAAGCACCGTGCCTAAACAATACATTGCATATAGAAATAAAGAATCAAACGTCTACGCCTTACTCCTTCTTTACTCCACTCCAGGGAGCGCAGCCTGCGAGGCTTCCACAAAATGGCCTGCCACTCCAGGGGGTGCGGGGAGCCCAGGGCCTAGTGGCAGGCCAAGGGTCCGCTTGGCCTGTCCGTGCCTGCCTGGCGCCGTCTGCCCAGTGCTCCTCCACTGAGACCCTGCGTTCTCCCCGGGGCGCTGGGCTACCAGCGCGGGCTCCTTCCTCTTGTCTCAGGGATCCTGACCTGTGTGGCCGCGACCTCAGACTGACGGGTGCTCTGCTTCTCTCCCCAGGCGAGGAGCCTGCCGGCCACAGTCGAGCCTTGGCCCCATGGCGGCGTGGCCAAGGAGATGATAACTGTCTGGGAAATGGGTGTGTGGGGGCTACCTTTGGGCAGGGTTCTAGTTTGCTCATCTTAGATGGCAGAGAAAGAAAGGATAGAATGGGAGGGGTCAGCCTGCCGGGTCAAAGGGTGCAGGCCCAAGGATGGCAGCGAATGCCCACGTTCTATTTTAGTTGCTGCGTGTTGGCAATATGGATTGCAAGACTAACATGTCTACAAATACCTGTATTTAAAATAAAAAATAAAGCCTGATTCTTTCTTTCTAGAGCTCTCTTGTACCTTTCATGGGCTTTAACAACCAGACCTGACGCCGGCCATCGCCAGTGAACTGCTGTCATTGTAAGGGCCGGCCCTGAGCCGTGTCCGCAGTCCTGTACTCTACTGCCAGCCACACCTCCAGCCTAGCCTTCGTGGGGCCTGAACTCTCGGCCTGGGCGCTGCCACTGAGCTCTTCAGCTCAAGGCTAGCACTCTCCCACTTGAGCCACAGCGCCGCTTCTTTCTGCTTATGTGGTGCTGAGGAATGGAACCCAGGGCCTCATGCATGCAAGCAAGGCAAGCGCTCTACCACTGAGCCACCTTCCCAGCCCCTTGTTAATTGTTTTGAAGATGGAGTCTTGGGGACTTTGCTGTGCAGCCTGTGCTATGGTCCAAGCATCTGTGGAGCTGGGGCAGGTTTCAAGCTAGCCTCAACTTTGTAGCACTCAAAAAAAACAGGGCCAAGAAATTTTTTAGAGCCACCAAGTTGGTAATCCTAGCTACTGAAGAAGCTGAGATCTAAGGATCACAGCTCAAAGACAGCCCAGGCAGGCCAGTCTGTAAAGCTCTTGTTGCAGATAAACAACTGTGAGCTGGAAGTGGTGCTGTGGTTCAAGTGGTAGAGTGCTAGCCTTGAACAAGAGCTCGGGGACAGAGCCAGGCCAAAGTTCAAGCCCCAGGACTAGCAAAATAAGAGTGACATTCAAACTCATTTCTCGACCCTCCCTCCTGGTAGCTTTTGCCCCTTCCTGTACCCTCCTGGGTACAGGCTCAGAATCAGACCTTCTGTCTCCACTCCAGCGGGAATGAAGTGTGGGCCAGGTGAGTTAACTTGGTAGTGGCAGATTGGTGACAGAAAACATGCAATATTAGTAGTGAACTCCACTCACTGTGTCTTCCCCTGCTGGCTCTGCGGAATACGTGCTTAGCTGTCATTTAAAACCTGTACATCAGACAGCCCAGGTCGCCTCGGCACACTCATCGTCCTGCTTCGAGGCCAGCTGCATCCCAAGGGTCAAATCTGGTCCACTACCTGGATTTACAAATAAAACCGGGGGGCGGGGGGAGGGGACTGTGTAAGTTATACAAAAAAAAGGCAAAGTGGATCACAGCTCTAAGACTTAACAAAATACTTTCAAGAAATGTAGAGATGAAAGAAGCTAAGAAAAACAATTTCCACTAGAATGAAAATTCTCTGCTTTCCCAGTGTCTTAGAGGGTTTACCTGTCCTGAGGATCAAAAGGTAGGGATGGCATTGTCCAAAAGGACCTGTACTCATCACCTGACATGTAACTAACCCTCTGCGTGTCACTTTCATAAGATAGAAAAAAAATGGCCCACAAGAATGGAAGTTGTTCCACATCACAGCTCACCTGAGGAACGTGGGCGCTGTTCAGCTAGGCTAGCCTCCCGTCCCAGGGCGGGGCTCGGGTCACAAACCCCAGCATTGCAGTCGGGGGAGCTTTTCCACAGCTTTAGCAGCAGTCTGTCCTCAGGACCACGCTCTCCTTTTGGTTTTGTCAGTCGTGGGGCTTGAACTCAGCCTGAGTTCTGTCCTTCAACTCTTCAGCTCCAAGTGAGTGCTCTACCGTTTGAGCCACAGCGCCACTTCTGGTTTTCTGGCAGTTAATTGGAGATAAGAGTCATGGACTTTCCTGCCGGGGCTGGCTTTGAACCATAACCCTCAGATCTCAACCTCCTGAGTTGGATTACAGACGTGAGGCACCAGGGGCTGGGAAGGTGGCTCAGGGGTAGAGCACTTGCCTTGCAATGCATGAGGCTCTGGGTTCGATTCCTCAGCACCACGTAAGCAAAAAGAAAAAAGCCGGAAATGGCACTGTGGCTCAAGTGGTAGAGCACTAGCCTTGAGCTGAAGAGCTGAGGGACAGTGCCCAGGCCCAGAGTTCAGGCCCCCACAACCGGACCCAAAAAAAACAGACTTGAGGCACCAGTGCCTGGCTTATTTTTTTTTATCTTGTACTGGCATCTTCCCCTCCCTCATCAATAGGTGCCCAGTTGGAGAATTTGTTTACATACACAACCAAAACATAACTAATTGGTATTGAAAATCCAATAAATGAATTTTAAAACATGCTGGACACAGGAGAAGACACGATTTATGACATTAAGGCTGAGGATGGTGGTGCATCCAGTAATCCAGCAGGATGGCGGCAAGTTGGAGGCTCTCCTGGGCACTGTACAGAGTAAGATCCTGTCTCCGTGGATTTTTTTTTTTTTTTTAAGATTTATGAGCTTAGGAGAGAGCAATAGACTATTCAGAAACGCATGAGAGGGAAAGAAAACACGCATAAAGAAAAGAGCAGAAGAGAAATACAGTGCAAATGTAACAGTTCCAGAATGGAAAGGAAAGGACAGAAAGACTGGAATGCAGAACTTCCTAAACCTCAGTTGGTTTCTGAGGAGAGAACGAGGCATCGCCCTCCACTGGTATCAGATGAAGCCGCTAAGATGCCCGGCAGGAGCTGGGGGCAGAGGCAGAGGCCTCGCCCACGGCCCTCAGCTTACTTTTTGATAGAAACGATGAGATCCGGGAGACAGTGGAGTGACTCTTCAGGAGGAAGTCACAGTCTGCTTTAGGTGCTCGATACATCTTTCAAAACTGGATGGTCACAGGGTGGATGGCAAGCACCTGCCATTACCACTCTGACGGGCATCTAGTGATGCTCGAGACTACAGAGGAGGCAGTGCCCTGCGGGCCGCTAGGGGTCTCCAGCGCCACATTTGGGAGGGGAGGGGAGGGGAGGGGAGGGGAGGCGAAGGGAAGGTGCCAGAACAAGGCTGAACAAATGGGACTGAGCACCAGACTGCCCACCGGAGCTGTAGAGAAGCCCACACAATGCGCAGTTTGGAGGTGGTGTGTGGCAGGCTCTGCCCTGAAATGGGGAGGCTAGCCTTGTTGAACGTGAACTCAGAGGACAAAAAGTATGTTGCCATTTTGAGAGAAAGCCTTTTGTTGGGGCTGAGGCCCCATCACAACCAAACACCTGACCCCTTGCCACAGAGCGTTTGAGAGACGTGAACGGCGGGGTCCCGTGGAATAGTTGGAGCTATGGTGAGCCATGCGTCAGCATAGATGCCAGAGGCTGGGGACGGAGGCTCACAGCAGAGGAGGGCGTTTTCTTAGTAGCAGCCACAGCCCGAGCTTGGAGAAGTACTGGGTGGCTCACCGCCTCCGGCAGGGGCTGCCATTCGACACCAGGAGCAGATGCTGCAGAAGCCCAGCGTGGCGAAGGAGCCGGGGTCCCCTGCCAGATCACAGCAGAGACTGGTGGCCTGAGCCAGGGCAGCAGGGGACCGCTGAGGTCTGGGAAGTCCTTACTGCACAGAGCTCTACCCCTGGCTCCACAGGTTGATGGCTGGGGGGGGGGGGGATAGGCAGGGCCCTCCCTCCCAGACCTGAAGAGCACCATTTCCACAGTCCTGTGCACCCCAGCCGGTCTGGGAATATAGAGACACACAAGGGCAGCTAAAAATTCAGCTTTTGTACAAGCTTGTTGCTACTGTATTTTGGTTTGATTATTTTGTTCCTTTATCTAAGGATGGATTTTTTTTTTTTAGTCAGTCACTCATGGGGCTTGAACTCAGCCTGGACGCTGTCCCTCGGCAATTCAGCTCAAGGCTAGCGCTCTACCCTTGAGTCACAGTGCCACTTACGGTTTCCTGGTGGTTACTGGAGATGAGAGTCTCACGGACTTTCCTGCCCCAGCTGGCTTCAAACTGCGGTCCTCAGATCGCAGCCTCCTAAGTAGCTAGGATGACAGCTGGCACACAGCTTCACGATTTTTTTTTTATCCTCTGAATATCCAGTATATGCTATTCACTTTTTAGTTTGACTTTTCTGTAGGTCATTTGCCACTCCCATTTACTTTTTTTTTTTTTTTTTTTTGTGCCAATCCTGGAGCTTGAACTCAAGGCCTGGCGCTGGTCCCTTAGCATTTTGGGTTTTTTTTAGGGGGGGGGGGCATTAATACTCAAGGCTAGTTAGTGTTCTACCATTTGAACAGCTTTTCGGTAGTTAATTGGAGATAAGAGTCTCATAACTTTCCTGGGTGGGCTGGCTTTGAACCTCCATCCTCAGATCTCACCTCCTGAGTAACTAGGATTACAGGCGTGGGCCACCAGCTCCCGGCTTCCTCTCATTTCCTTTTTAGGTGTGCTTTTCCCTTCCTTTTCTCCAAAATCAGCACATCTGCCTTTTAGTGTTTTGTTCATTTTTACTAGTATCCACTGAGGGGGTTCACCGTGACGTCTCCACACACACGTGCGCACCGTGCACCCCGCTCAGCCTCGCCCATGCTGTCCCCCGTCCCTCTCCCCTTAAAGCAATTTCCAGCCGTTTCATTGCTCTGCTTTTATACTGTGCAGATACTCTACATGTATCGCATTTGTCCATTCACCTTCCTCTGCCCTCCCCCACCTGAGCTCAGAATTCCGATTTCTAGCATATCTTTGTCCTGTTCATGTAGCCTTTCCCTACTTACACCTTCCTTTTACCTACAAGTGAAACCGCTGCCCTCCTATTTCTTCCACCTTCCCAATCGATCATTGTCTGCACTTCATAAGTAGATTATCCAGACATTTGTGTGTATTAGTTGTTTTGCATTCTGTTTAGTTTTTGTGCAATTTTTTTTTTTTTTTGCTTTGTGGTGCTGAGGAATCGAACCCAGGGCCTAAGGCATGCAAGGCAAACGCTCTACCACTGAGCCACCTTCCCAGCCCCCCTGTTTAGTTTTTTATGCATGTTTATTCTTCATTTCACTTCCCCTCTTCCCACCCCAATACAATCATTGACTAGATCTTTTCTCTTTAGATGAGAAATACTTCAAGAAAAAAAATAAATAAATTGTATTAAGAAAGAGGGTAGAAGCTGGGCGCCAGTGGCTCACGCCTATAATCCTAGCTACTCAGGAGCCTGAGATCTGAGAATTACAGTTCAAAGCCAGCCCAGAAAGAAAAGTCCATGAGACTTATCTCCAATACAACACTAGAAAACCAGAAGTGGCACTGTGGCTCAAGAGGTAGAGCGCTCACCTTGAGCTGAAGAGCGCAGGGACAGCGCCCAGGCCCAGAGTTCAAGCCCCAGAACCGACAAAAAGAAAAAAGAGGGTGGAAAGTGCCTGTCTTAGAAGAAATTAGAAAAAGAACAGCAAAATATGTCAAAGACAGAAGAAAGACAGATGCTAAAAAGAAAAGCGCCATAAAATGAAGGCTGGACAGGGACACACAGTGCTGTTCCTGGTGGGAAATAAAAAGGTAAAAAATAAAACACGACAAAGGTTCTCATCGCCTGGAAGCGTTCGGTGCCACCAAGTTTTATGTGTCTTTTAAAGAGACGGATTTGATAGTCTGGTCGCTGGCGCAGCCACACATGGCCCTGTCACAAGAAAAACAGCATGTAGACACACAGCCTTCAGCTTCTGGAAGAGACTACTGCACCCCCCTCCAGCCAATTCTGCAGAGGAACAGACCAGGACATGGGGGGGGGGGGGAGCTGGACGTGGGCAGGGACAGCCCAGGACTTGGAGCTGGGGTCACCTTGCTTGCTCACCCAGCAAGCTGAAGAAAGGTCACCAACCTCTGCTCGGGGCTGCCACCCATACACAAGTGAGATACCACAGGCTTGGCGACCATCTAGAATGTTCCTGGGGTTTCCAGAATGCAGTCCAAAGTGCCACTTAGGAAATATGGTTCCATCCATCTGTTGACATGGGTCCTACTGTGAATAGTGAGAAGTCGAGGGAGGAGCTGGACACTCCTAGCTACACAGGGGGCTGAGATCTGACAGTCATGATTCAAAGCCAGCCCAGGCAGGAAAGTCCATAAGACTCTTACTTCTATTTAACCACTGAAAAGCTGGAAATGGAGGGGCTGGGAAGGTGGCTCAGTGGTAGAGTGCTTGCCTCACATGCAGGAAGCCCTGGGTTCATTCCTCAGCACCACATAAACAGAAAAAGCCGGAAGTGGTGCTGTGGCTCAAGTGGTAGAGCACTCGCCTTGAGCTGAAGAGCTTAGGGACAGCGCCCAGGCCAAGTTAAAACCTCAGTACCAACGCAGAAAATACAGAGAAGGAAGGGGAGGAGGAAGAGAAGGAGGAGGAGGAAGAGGAAGGGGGCGGCAGATGATGGTGGTAGCAGCAAGAAAAGAAAGGCAAACAGTCCACACAGACAGGAAGCACACACGGGCCTTTCTAAAATTCTGGCCTTGCTATGGGCCATTGTAGCCCAAAGCCCTTCCCTTGGTGTCCCTGTAGTGCAGCAGCTGGCCAAGGGCTGGACACAGGCCGGCCTGGCCTGTCCGTGTCACCATGCCTGTGTGCTGTCCCCAGCCGGGCCCCCTCCCGAGCAGGAAGAGGACAGCCGGTGCCACTGTAGGGCGCAGGTTGGTAAACGGCAGGAAGGGCAGCAGCAGCAGCTCCTCAGGGTCTCCTCCACCGCCTGCATTGTAAGTCATAGGTCACAGGTCATAGGTCGGCCAGGGCCTGGGGTTTCGCTCCATTCCTCCAGAGACTCACCACCCCTTTCTGCCTGTGCCCCAGCTCATTCTGGTACCTTCCATTTAAACCCAGGAGGTCGAACCTTCAGGCTTTCTGTTAGAAAGCTCCAGCCCTGTGGGGTGGCAGGGGACACCCCAATGAGTTCTTAGGGTGTCCGACTTCCCAGCCTCCAGCTTTTCACTGCTTGATTGGAGCCAAGAGTCTAGTTTGTCTGCCTAAACTGTCTCCAAGCTTTGATCCTCAGATCTCAGCCTCCTGAGTAGCTAGGATGACAGGTGTGAGCCACTGGTATCCAGCTTGTGTTCTTGATCTTTTTTTTTTCTGTTTTTTCTTTTGGCACAGGGTTAATGTTTTTTTGTGTGTGGGGGGTGGGGGGGTTCCGGTTGTGGGGCCTGAACTCTGGGCCTCAGCGCTGTCCCTCAGCTCTTCAGCTCAAGGCTAGCGCTCTACCCCTTAAGCCACAACGCCACTTCCGGCTTTTTTCTTTTTGCTTAAGTGGTGCTGAGGAATCGAACCCAGGGCCTCAGGCATGCAAGGCAAGCACTCTACCACTGAGCTACCTTCCCAGCCCCAGGGTTAATGTTCTTGATCTTAAAAGAACATTCCTAGCCAGGCACCGGTGGCTCACAGCTGTAACCCTAGCTACTCAGGATGCTGAGATCTGAAGATCGTAGTTCAAAGCCAGCCTGAGCAGAAAAGTCCCTGTGAAACTCATCTTCAATTAACCACTCAAAACCTGGAAATGGAACTGTGGCTCAAAGTGGAAGAGCTCTAGCCCTAAGCAAAAAAGAGCTCAGGGACAGTGCCCAGGCCCTGAGTTCAAGCTCCATGACTGACAAGCCCTCATGGAATGTTCTGGTCTCACCTGGCTACTAAGATCCAGGACACAGTGTTACCCCAAACGCACAGCTGAGCATCTGAGTCCCAAAAGCAGCCAGTGGCTCCCAGACAGAGGTGCACCCCCACCCCCACCCCCGTGGGAGAAATCAGAGAGGCTGTTAGGAGCAGATGACTAATGACAGCTAATGTGGGCTGTGTGTTGGCCTCATTAGCACCAGCAATTTGAGTCCTGGATGGAATTACGTTAATTATCAGGAGCAGCTGGGGGGGGGGGAGCCCATCCTCTGCCGGAAATGAATCCGGACCTCCTGTATTGTCAGAGACCTGGGGAAGCGAGAAGAGAAGATTCAAATCAAGACTGGCGAGGAGAGCTGCACGGTAATTTCTACAATTATTTTTCTGCTATTTTATTTTCTCTGCTCAAGTGGACCAGGCCATTGTCCGCTTTTTTTCTTTTTCTTCTGAAATCCAAGCGTGGGAGGTAAAATTACTCGCATTAGAGTTCAGACGAGGCATTAAGCCCATTAAGGAAAGCAATGCAAAAAAGCTTTTATTCAGCTTGTCATGGGGCTGGCGGCGGGGACCGACCTCCCCGCAGCCAGCTGGCGCCCCCCCCACCAGCCTCCCCAGCCCCCCACCCCCGGCTCCCCCAGACTGTAGCCAGGGGCCTCTGCTGGAACACTGGGTGCCATGCCCACAGGATGCTGCCAGGTGACACAGCGGCATCCCCCAGCCCCACTTGACCCTGGGTTCCAGTCTGACCATCTTCGGGAGCCCAGCGCCCTTTGCAGGTGCTGTTTTGGGCCATTTCTGGTCCGTGGCCCAGGTCCCCGGCCCGGTGGCACTTGTGGCTTCCGCGTCAGATTCCTGCTACTGACCTCTTCCTTTCCTGTGGGCAGCTCCTCCTGGGCGACCCCGCAGGCACATTCCTGCCCCGTGCTGGGCTCGGGGCTTCCTGGACCAGGCACACGGGGTAACATAAAATCCCAATGTGCTTTGTTACCAGCCCAGATCAGACTTTGCAATGAAAATGTTCGTCACCTGCCATCCCAGCCAACTGGTTGGCAGGGATGGAGACTGGCACGGTTTGTGGCAAGAACAGTTGCGAGGCCTCATTCCAGCCAGCCAGCAGCGTGCGGTGGCGTGCAGCTGCAGTCCCAGCCACAAGGGGGAGGGGGGTAGACAGGTGGACTGTGATCCACAATCACAGCTTACCTTTGCTCATTCCACGGGCAGAAACAGAGTATTTATCTAAATAAAGTGTTCAGACGGCTCTAGACCTGCAGCCTGATCTCCACCCGCAGACACCCCCACCCCAGACCCCCCACCCCAGACACCACACCCCAGACCCCCCAACTCAGACACCACACCCCACCCCAGACCCCCTCACCCCAGACACCCCACCCCAGACACCACACCCCAGACACCCCACCCCAGACACCCCCACCCGACACCACACCAGACACCCCACCCCAGACACCCCACCCCAGACCCCCTCACCCCAGACACCCCACCCCAGACACCCCACCCCAGACACCCCCACCCGACACCCCCACCCTAGACACCCCCACCCCAGACACCCCACCCCAGACCCCCCAACTCAGACACCACACCCCACCCCAGACCCCCTCACCCCAGACACCCCACCCCAGACACCACACCCCAGACACCCCAACCCCAGACACCCCCACCCCAGACACCCCACCCCAGACACCACACCCCAGACACCCCACCCCAGACACCACACCCCAGACACCCCACCCCAGACACCCCACCCCAGACACCCCACCCCAGACACCACACCCCAGACACCCCAACCCCAGACACCCCACCCCAGACCCCCTCACCCCAGACACCCCACCCCAGACACCCCACCCCAGACACCCCAACCCGACACCCCCACCCAGACACCCCCACCCCAGACACCCCACCCCAGACCCCCCAACTCAGACACCACACCCCACCCCAGACCCCCTCACCCCAGAAACCCCACACCAGACACCCCACCCCAGACACCCCACCCCAGACCTCCTCACCCCAGACACCCCACCCCAGACACCCCACCCCAGACACCCCAACCCGACACCCCCACCCCAGACACCCCCACCCCAGACACCCCACCCCAGACCCCCCAACTCAGACACCACACCCCACCCCAGACCCCCTCACCCCAGACACCCCACCCCAGACACCCCCACCCCAGACACCCCACCCCAGACACCCCACCCCAGACACCCCAACCCGACACCCCCACCCTAGACACCCCCACCCCAGACACCCCACCCCAGACCCCCCAACTCAGACACCACACCCCACCCCAGACCCCCTCACCCCAGACACCACACCCCAGACACCACACCCCAGACACCCCAACCCCAGACACCCCCACCCCAGACACCCCACCCCAGACACCCCACCCCAGACACCACACCCCAGACACCCCACCCCAGACACCACACCCCAGACACCCCACCCCAGACACCCCACCCCAGACACCCCACCCCAGACACCCCAACCCCAGACACCCCACCCCAGACACCCCACCCCCCGACACTCCACCCAACACCCCACCCCAGACACCCCACCCAACACCCCACCCCAGACACCACACCCCAGACACCCCACCCCAGAGAGACCCACCCCAGGCAGATCCACAGACACCCCCAGGGCTCTGTGTTATCCGGGTCCCCTGCCAGTCTCCTGCTCACTCCCGCTCCCCATGGGCTCGCCCTCAGGCTCAGGCTGTGGGGTGAGAGGGCACCAGAGGATCTGGGGACAATCCTTGTGGAGCCAGTGAGTGGCCAGAATGGCCGATGCGACTCAGTAGCTACAGTGCTGCACAGCTGCGGCCTGGGGGGGGGGGGGTTGGAAGCTCCGTGATCCATGAGGTGGGCAGCCAGGGCAGCGGGGGCAGGGGGCAGCGGGGGCAGGGGCAGCGGGGGCAGGGGGCAGCGGGGGCAGGGGGCAGCGGGGGCAGGGGGCAGCGGGAGCACAGGGAAGAAGAGAAAAGTCACAGGAAACAGGAGCAAGGAGAGTAACTTGAGGCCAGTGGCTCTCGCCTGTCATCCTAGCTACTCAGGAGGCTGAGATCTGAGGATCGCAGTTCAAAGCCAGCCCCGGCAGGAAAGCCCATGAGACTCCTGTGTCCAATTAAGCACCAAAAAAAGCCATTAGTGGAGCGGTGGCTCAAGTGTAGAGTGTTAGCCTTGAACAGCACCCAGACCCTGAGTTCAAGTCTTGGTACTCTCATCAAGAAAGAAAGAAGGAAGGAAGGAAGGGAGGAAGGAAGGAAGGGAGGAAGGAAGGGAGGGAGGGAGGGAGGGAGAGAGGGAGGGAGGGAGAGAGGGAAGGAGGGAGGCAGGGAGGGAGGGAGACAGAGGCACAAGACAGCAGGAAAAGCTCCCTGGGTATTTGAGGACCGCCTGCATCTCCTAACAGGACACCGCTCAGCGCAACGCCCGGGCTTGGTCCCCTGAAGCGCGGCCACTTCTGGCTGGCATTTGGCACCGCAGCTGGGCGGCTCACTGGAGCCCCAGGCCGGGGCTGTGCTTAGTCCTGGAGGCCGGGTGGACTTGAACCCCTGCAGCCCTGGCCCAGCAGGCCCTCCCCTCCCCATGGCCGCCTGCCGGAGACAAGGAGCCTCAGGCACATTTTACCAGCCAGGTGCCCACGTGTTTGCTGGAAGCCCCACAGGTCCCCTGCCAGGGCTCCTGGGGGGATACTGAGTCACAGAACGCATCTTGGAGGGATGAGCTCTGAAGATGCAGGCTGCCCCATCCCTGCAGGTGGGACCCGTGCCCGGGGAGGGGTCGTCTGCTCCACTGACCCCTCTGCCTGCTACTGTGTGTGCGTGTCCTGCTGTGATCAGAATCCCGGGATCCTTCAGGGCCCGGCCTGCCCCGCAGTGAGGGGGGGCAGGGGCGTGGTCGCGAGAGTCCCCCCAAAGGGGAAGGGACCCTTTCTTGAAGTGTTTTGGGGGCTTCAGAGCAAGGGCAAGGGGACCCCGAGCTCAGATGCCATAGCTTTGCAGGAGGGGGTGCAGGGCAGAGGCCAGGCACCTCCAAGATGCCTGGGGAGCGCGGCCAGCCCGACCCGCCAGGCCTCCAAGACCATCAGCAGCCCTGCCGTTGCAGGCTGGCACGGGTGCCCCTAGGCACCCCTGAGAACGCCAGCCCAGCGGGAGCCGAGGGGAGGGGGAGAGACAGGGAGGGAGAGAGGGAGGGAGACCACGGGGCTGGGGGGAAAGAAGAGGAAGTGAGGGAGGGAGACCCTCACGAGCATGGGGGGGGGCCTGGACCGGGAGGCGTGGATTTAGGTCAATCAGAACAGAGCACAAGGCTGCGCAGAGCCCGGCCCTCCGCCTGATTTCAATAAATAAGTTTGATTGGCATCAGCCACTCGCTCATTCCCCCTCGGCTGCGTTCGCACACCGAGGGGAGCTGTGACGGAGGCCGGGAGGCCCCCCATCCCGCAGCATCCGCGCTCTGGCCTCCAGCACAAAGCAGTTGCCGGCCTTTGGTTTGGCCCCGGGCGGCTACGGCTGGCAGCTCCGCCCCGCCCTCGGCCTCGCGGGTCCGGATGGAGCCCCGGGGTGGTCCTGCCCTGCCACGCGTGCTGACCCGTGCCCAGCCCTGCTGGGTGCGGGTGCCCAAGCTCACCATCCATTGTGAACTGACCTTGACTCTAAAAGGCCAGTCATCTAGAATGTTCTCAGTTGGATTTCTTGATTCCAGCAAATCATCCTGAAATGTGTTCTTAATAGACTTTCAAATGCAATGCAAATCGCGTTTGGGGAGGCCAAAGTGAAGCAGCTCCATTTGTCTTCCACGGTTTCCAATATTAAAGCTACGCATGGAGACGCAAGTAAAGAAATAAAAATGCAAAAGGCGTGGGCAGAGGCTCTGCCCCCCCATTCACAGGTCCGGGGGGCACATCCCGGTCTCCCTGGCCAGCCCGCCCCCCAGGCCCAGCCCAAACCACGATGCTCAGAGGAGGGAGCTCGTGTCTGCGCAGTGGACAGGTGAAAGGGAAAAAGGAAACACGTGAGAAAACCTGCAAATCCCAAATTCCAGTGTCCACCCCGGCCACGCCGCGTGGAGGAGGGCATTCAGCTGGGTTTAGGAAAAGCCGGCGCCGCGCCCAGGCTCAGTGGCCCAGATCACGGATCATTTCAGCACCAATGAGGCTGCTGTGTGCTGCCGGGGCGCGCTTCCTTGTTGAAAAGCAGACTGGGGCTGGAGGGGGGTGTCTCCGGCTCTCCGAGTCCCTGCACCCCTTTTCACTGGGGGGCCGGCTGGTGCAGCCCCAGGATGACTTCAGGGGTCCTGTGTGATGAGGGTGATGCTCTGGCCCCCACCCGGACAAGATCCACCAGCTCCTGAGCAGGGCATTATCCCTGGGGCCCTGGGTGCTGGGAGGTTCACAGCACCCATGGGAGCCGGTGGAGGGTGGGGGACAGAGGAGGAGGAGCAGAGTGCGGGACAGAATGAATGCACACCCAACCAAGCCCTCCTTGGAAGCCCTACCCCACCACTACACTGATGTGTCGGGGTGGCCGGGTGTCTCCTCAGGATTTTGGGCTATGTGGAGTGGGGCCCAGTGGACGTCAGCTCGGGCCGGAGTGAGGGCCGGGCAGCCCCGCAATGCCCTTCCTCCCCTCTGCAGCCAAGAACAAGTTACCTGAGCTCCTGCCAGCACCTGGGGCTTAGTACCAGTACCTGTGCAGGGCTGAGCAATCGGAGGTGTTAGGGGGCACTAGGTAGCCTTTTTTGGTCTGCACCTGCCCAGCGCTGGGCCACTGCAGGTACTGGCAGCCCCTGGGGTTCACCTCCCCTGCCCTGCCCAGAGGGAGGAGAGGCTTAGCTGCCTCTGAAGCTTCCCTCCTGAAGCCCCCCAGCGCCCTCCCCCAGCGGCCTCCCCCAGCACCCTCCCCCAGCGCCCTCCCCTCTCCCCTCCTCCACAGCCGGGGCTGGGGTGCAGACCAAAAAGGCCACTCGGTGCACCTTAAACATCTCCATGCTTGGCTCTGAGCAGGGGCTGCACATGGGGTACTGGTGTTAAGTCCCTGGTCCTGGCTGGAGAGGGGAGAAGAGTAGGCACTCTCGGCCAGTGTGTGTGTGTGTGTGTGTGTGTGTGTGTGTGCGTGCGCATGTGTGTGCGTGTGTGTGCCAGGCTTGGGCACTCTGACCTGAGCTGGTGTCCACCATTCCCCCCCCCCCCCACACTCCACACAGCCCGGACTGGGAGACGGCCAACTTCCCATACCAAGTGGACAGGACGCCATGAGAACTGGACCCCAGCCTCTGTCCCCGCGTGGCCCCTCCAGCCCGCTGCCAGCACAGTGACCCTGAGCAGCGCAGTCTCTGTTGGCAAATCAGATTTGAGTTATTAGGTTATCTCTGCCCTTTAAAAAAAAAATAAAGTCTCCATCCCCGGTGAGATTCCTAATCGAATGATCAGCACAGATGAACTTCCTTAAAACCAAACCAAACCATCTCACCCCCACCCTGCGAGCGTTGGAGGGAGCCTCTCCTCACCAGAAGGTGCTGGAGCCAGGGCACTGGCAGGGAGAGCTGGGGGACCCCACCCCGCCCTGCCACCCCCTCAGGCCTCCCTGAGCGGAGGGTGTTGCTGCTCAGTGGAGGTCCCCACCCAGCAAGCCAGAGAACCTACACACCATCCTATTGAGTGCTGGTGCTCTACCACTTGACCCGCAGCTCCACTTCCAGCTTTTTGGTGGTTCGTGGGAGATAAGAGTCTCAGGGACTTCCCTGTCTGGGCTGGCTTTGAACCGTGATCCTCGGATCTGAGCCTCCGGAGTAGCCAGGGTTAGGTATTGCTTCTCTTCAGGGCATGAGTCCCATTAGGCCAGGCCCCCCATGCCCTAACCACCCCGAAAGACCTCACCCCCTCAGCCTGGCCCCAGGCACTGGGGTTACAGGTGTGTCACCCGGGAAATGCGGTCAGTGACAGGCAACTTCTTCCTCCCAGGTCCTGCATGCAGTGGGGGAAGGGGTTGCCCTGAGGCCGCTGCTCCCCCTCCCCCATGGGCTTGGGTCGGCACCAGCAGCTCCCTGGGCTGGGCAGCCTCTCTCCCCACACGCCTCCACATCTTTTCCCAAAGCCGCTGTCAGCTCAACAGTGACAGAGGCCACTCAGCCAGCCCGGCCCTCAGCACCCTACAGCCACAGCACCCCCTAGCCCTCACCACCCCATCACAGTGCACAGTACCCCAAGCCCTCAGTACCCCCCACAGTACACAGTACCCCAACCCTCAATACCCAACAATGCACAGTACCCCCAGTTCTCAGTACCCCACCACAGTCACAGTACCCTCAGCCCTCAGCACCCCACACACAGTACACAGTACCCCAACCCTCAGCACCCCACACACAGGGCCCAGTACCCCCAGCCCTCAGTACCCAACAGTGCAAGTACCCCATCCCTCAGTACTCCACAGTACACAGTACCGTCATCCCTCAGTACCCCACCACAGCATACAGTACCCCCAGCCCTCAGTACCCCACCACAGTGCGTAATACCCCCATACCCCCAGCCCTCAGTACCAAACAATGCACAGTACCTCCAGCCCTCAGTACCCCACCACAGCATACAGTACCCCCAGCCCTCAGTACCCCACCACAGTGCATAATACCCCCACACCCTCAGCCCTCAGTACTGAACAATGCACAGTACCTCCAGCCCTCAGTACCCCACCACAGCATACAGTACCCCCAGCCCTCAGCACCCTACCACAGTGTACAGTACCCCCAGCCCTCAGCACCCCCCACACAGGGCCCAGTACCCCCAGCCCTCAGTACCCCATCACAGTGCACAGTACCCTCAGCCCTCAGTACCTCCCACAGTGCACAGTACCCCCAGCCCTCAGTACCCCCCACAATGCACAATACCCCCAGCCCTCTGAACCCCCAGCCTCAGTACCCCACAGCCACTTCTGATTTGATTTCTCTGCCTCTCTCAGGCACCCACTCTAACTTGAAGAACTTTTCCATCTTGATGTTTCACTCCTGGTGTGCCTGTGTTCATGGCTGTGTGTCATGTCTGGGGAAAGGGCGCATTTGGAGGAGGACTCTCTTCTTGTAACGAGGCAGTGGACGGGGCCAGCTCCTAAAGGAGGGAGTGAGGAAGCAAAATGAACAGTCCCCCCCTCCCCGCGGACCCCCCCCCAGCTGCACACATCCATGGCTGCACACATCCATGCCACCAGTGTGGAGGGCCGGCCAAAGGCATGCAGTGGATCTTGGTGGCTGCGGTGGCCACTGTGGACGGACGAGGCCAGCCTCGCCCTGGGCCTCCCTGAGGGACGGTCCTTTGGTGGCTGTCCCCTCCGGCCCAGGTGTGCCCCCTGCCCGGCCCTGCCGCTCCCTTCCCAGTGCCCACAGCAAAGCCAAGGCCCTGCCTCCCTCGAGCCTGGCCAAGGCCACGTGGGGCTGAGGTGGGCCCCAGAAGAAACTGGCTCTGCCTCTGCGTTCTCAGCACCCCCCAGCCTGGGCCTCCCCTCTCTCCCTCCCCTCCCTCCTCCTTGCACTGGTTGCTCCCTGGCCTCGGACCTCACCCCTTGCGGGCAGGGGCAGACAGCCCTCCACAGACCCTGCTTTCCACATCTGAAGCCTGGGTAAGGGGAGAGACGGCTGGTGACCCCTGTGGGGTGCCAACAGGGGAGGGGGTGCTCATCGGCCCTGGAGAACATCACCCCTGCTGGGAAGGGGCTTAGGAGGGGCTGAGGCCGCAGGCCCCGGCAGGCCGGCCACTGTGTGACTGAATCCCCAGATGAAAGGCCTTTATCTGTGAGGTGCCTGGCTGTTGGGGCTCAGCGACATGAAAGCCGCTGGGGGGGGGGGGCCTTTCATCTTCCCCAAAGCTGCTCATTATGGCTGCCCGGCCTCGGGCTGCCTGGCTGGGAGCAGCAGCCCAGGGCCTCTGCACCTCTCTGCACCGCCGCGTGCCAGCTTCGCATGCCAGCCTTGCCAGCCCTTGTCCCGAGACGCTGCGGCCACCCCCTCTCGGAGGGTCTGGGGCAGCCTGCGCGACGCCTCCTCTTGCGCCTGCGACCAAGGCCGCCCCGGCTGCCCGGGCGGGAAGGTGGAGGCAAGGAAAGGCGCCAGCGCCCGCGGCCTGGCTGCAGTCCAGGCCGAGCCAGGGGCCTATATAAAAGGCAGGAGAAGCGTTCGGAGCGGACGGCGCCGCCCGGGCGCTGGTGAGCAAAGGGCAGCGGAGACAGGACGCCGCGGAAGCCTCCCGAGCCGCGTCTGCAAGGACGCGTCCCAGGAGGGCGGCGCCCGACACGAGCTCCTCCCACTTCCCAGGGCTTGGTGCTGATTGGTCGATGCCTCGCGCCTGCATCCCCTGGATCTTTTCATTGGTTGAATAGACACCCAAGGCACTCTGGGACGAAGCATTTGAGCAGGAAGCAAGGCACCATGGGAACAAGAATGTCCTCATGAGCAGTGCGTTTCCTGTCACGTGCTAAGCCCACCATGTTCCCTGTCTACCTAACAGTTCTCCTTGCTTTCCCTCCCTCCTTTAGGCTGGGATAAACACCCGGATTATCCTTGTATCTTCTAGAAACACCCTCGTATGGTTTGGCTAGGACTGACTGACGCCAGCCAGGCCTGGACCTGCCCTCGCTTGCCTTCCTGAGCCGCGCGGGCTGGCTGAGCCCGGGCCGCGGGGCTCCCCGGGCGTGTCGGGGGTAGGCCTCCCCGCCGGGGCCCGGCGGGCCTGGGAGCGAGGGAGGCGCACGGCGCGGACAAAGCCGTTTCCAGGCCACGCGCGCTGCCCTGGAGACGGCCGGTGCAGGGAGAGAGAGGTGAGGGCCAGGCCGAGAGCCCGAAACACCACAGCAGCACACATGGCCTCGATGCTGGAGAACGTGGGGGGCCATGATGGCGTTAAGGTCAGCTAGGCTCCAGGAAGCTCGCGTGGCAGCCCAGCGCCGGCCAAGTCTGTTTCTCCACCTGCTGGGGCCAGGATGAGGAGGTGGCTGTTCTGACTAAGTGATGGTGTACCTCTTAAGAGGCTGTGCGCATTGACCGCCGTCCTGTGAGGAAGCCAAAGCAGGTGTGACCGGGAGAATGAACGACACTGGCCTCCATCCAGCCCTGATCTCCCAGCAGCAGGAGTGACAAGTTAAAGTGACACTGTGTGGGACAGACCCGATCTGTCCCTGCCAGGATGGCAACACCATGGCAACTGAACATAGCTTTTCCAGACCACCAAACTTTGGGGCAAGCTGTTCCATGAAACACTGCACACCAGTGGGATTCCGGGAAGGGAAACATCACCGAGTTCAGTGGTGGAGACTGAGCAGGCCAGGGCAGTGGCCAGGGGAAGCCTGGGGCAGGTCTGACAGCTGTCCCTAAGTGTCATCTCCTGTCAGAACCACAACACCCTCCTCCCCACGCCCATGCCCACTGACAACAGTGTGGTTTCTATGGTGACGAATCAGGTTTAGGGACAGGCAGCTGTTGGGTAGGGGGCAGCTGCCATCTGGGTAGCTTGTAGGACAGCTGTGCTCCCCGGAAAAAGCTGGCCCTGGCAACGGTAATTGGCCATGTCCTTCCTTTGAGAAGTTCGCCTGACCCTTCAAATAGGATAACAGGTTTGAGAATTTAATTTTTCCCCTGGGTCATGTGAAGCCTTCTGTTGACCAGGAATCACAGGGGCCCTGACAACCTGATTTCCTCTTAATGAGTACTTATGTCCATTTCTACCAGATCTATGTCTTTAAAAAATTACAGATTACAACAGGTCCTTTTACTTCCCATGGCTGAGCACTTGGCTCTGAGGGCCCAGCTCCTACCTTCCCTCTGCCCCTCAAAACATGTGTAATGTGGATTCCAGATAATCCACAAAGGGGTGTGTGTGGGGGGCATCCTGGGGCTTGAACTCAGGGCCAGGGTGCTGTTTCCCTGGGCTTTCTAACTCAAAGTTAATGCTCTACCACTTGAGTCACAGCTCCACTTCCAGCTTTTTCTGCTTATGTGCTGCTGAGGAATTGAACCCAGGGCCTCATGCATGCGAGGCAAGCACTCTACCATTGAGCCACCTTCCCAGCCCCAGAACTTAGCCTCTTAAGTAGCTAAGATTACAGGCACGAGCCACAAGTGCCAAGCCAAAAAGTTTTTTGAACTCTGCGCCTGGGCGCTGTCCCTCAGCTCTTCAGCTCAAGGTGAGCGCTCTACCACTTGAGCCACAGCACCATTTCTGGTTTTCTGGTGGTTCATTTGAGATAAGTCTCACAGACTTTCCCGCCTAGGCTGCTTTGAACCCTGATCCTCAGATCTCAGCCTCCTGAGCAGCTAGGATGACAGGCGTGAGCCATGCGGTGCCCAGGGTACAAAATATTCTTTAGTATGTTAGAGTCTGCATATTGCATGGAATATCTACTGGAAATTAACTGCATGTTGTATGTTCATATTTGTCTAATGACACCTGGGGCGTCATTTGGGGTGAGGGAACATGCTGCATAGCAGTGAGGGGCTCAGAGGAAAGGAGGGGCTGAGGTGAGGGAGATGTGGGCTCAGTGGGAGTCTGGACTTGGCCAGACTGCAGTGAAAGCAGTCTTCCAAGGGGAGGAGGCAGACAGCGGCGTGTGAGAACCGGCTGCCTGGACTTCTTGGTTTTTACTCGTTCCTTAAGAAAATGGGGTGGCTGGAACTACGTGGCAAGAATGTTCTAGACAGCAAATAGCCAGCACAAAACCACCAAGGTGCTTTTGCCTCCAGGAAACAGCTGAGGGAAGGGAGTGAGGAAGAGTTCATCGGGAAACGGCCTCAGCAATTCCCAGTAGGTGACACAGAGCCTCCAACAGCCATGAGTCACCTCTGCTCACCACGTCCCAGCTGGGGAAGAGGCCTGGGAGCTGTCCCCCTCCGAGAGCTCGCTGGGACTCAAGGGAGCAGGCAGAGAAGGCTCCCAGAGGAGGTGTGGAGAAAGCAGCAGACAGTTCCCACCAGGCATGATGGAATGGGGGCGGGAGGAGAGCTGGTTATACAGGCTTGTGAGCCCAGCACCCAGGAAGGAGGGGGGGGGGTCTGACCCCTCCTGGGGGGATTCGCCAGTCCTGCGTGGATTGGTCCAGTCCTGGCGCTGACCCTCCTCCTGGGGGTGGATTCGTCCAGTCCTGGCGCTGACCCTCCTCCTGGGGGTGGATTCGTCCAGTCCTGGCGCTGACCCTCCTCCTGGGGGTGGATTCGTCCAGTCCTGGTGCTGACCCTCCTCCTGGGGGGATTCGCTTCGTGCTGGCACTGACCCCTCCTAGGCCACCTGCCCGTCCAGCTCCTGTGTGGCCAGGGTCGCTGCCCGGATCTGACTCAGGGTGGGCGGGAGGCAGGGCACCGTGGGACCTGCCCTGTGACCGGCCCCCCGACCCAGGGGGCCACGCTCTCCGGAGACGCCCGCCCCAGCCAGTCACAGAAAGAGCCAAGTGTCTGGGGTGGGGTTTGGGCGAAAGGGCAGGGTTGCAACCAATCAAGAGTGTGGCTGGGCTCTTCAAGAGATGGGACTTGTGGGATGGGGTGGGGCTTGGGCGAAGGGGTGGGGTTGTAGTCAACCAAGGGGTGTGGCTCTACAAGAGGTGGGACTTGCGGGTGGGCGTGGCTTTGTTGTGGGGCGGGGCTCAGTGGGCTAGGGACGTGGCTTGTGGGTGAGGCAGGGTTGCGCAAGGGTCTGGAGCACTCCCACAGAAAGACACAATTCTACTCGCGCACCCTCGCGCCAGCCAGGTGCTTTGCAAACCGCTGGTTGCTTCTTTACATTGGCAGATGATTATTAATTATAAAGTAAATATGGTTAGATAAATGACATAATAAAGCCCCTAAAGGTCAGTCTGAACAGATTTGGTAAGGTCTTAGGTCTTTTTGGTTGGCACATCTCGGGATTTGTGACAGGCTTCAGCTTAAGCACTAGCTATGTGATTGCTCAAACTTTAGTTTTCTTAATGATCTTTAAGTAGTTGTTTCCTGTCAGCGTGTTTGTTGGTGAGTACAATGAGTAGTTTCGGGGGCTCTCTTCCATGACCACCGTGTTGGCCGGTGGGTGGGATGTGGTCAGCAGACAACCATGGGTCCAGGGCTCTGATTTTTCCATTCACCTAAAGGGCAAGGTTTGCACCAACCAGGCAGTTCCTGGCTCTGAGCCCACGCGGCACCAGCAGAGTGCACAACCACCCTGCCCTCTTCCTGGCCCCTCGCTTTGTCAGCCCATCACCAGTACTGGCGTTGGTGTAGCCTTCCATTGAGACAGCGAGCAGAGCAGTTCCAAAATACAAAACCCCAAAGAACACTGGCTCAAAGCAGAAAGAGTGTCTTTCTCTGTTGTACAGGGCAGGCTCCTTCATGAGCGCTGTCACCTGAAGTTCACCTGTGGTTCAAAGGGGTTGCTTGCCTCCAGCCCTCACATTCACGCAGGGACCAGGAAGAAGGATCAGAAAGAGCCTGTCCATGTGAGACCCTCTGCTTGTCAGAGGGTCACCCTAGAATATTATGTGAGAACTGGGCTCGTAGGGGAGCTGCATTGGGGGTGGCCGGGGGCCTGGGTGGCTTCCAAATGGGTTGGTGGTGTCGTGACAGTCAGGTTTTATTTGTATAACTGTTGCCGCTCTGGGCTTCCACGAGACAGGAATCACCACGAGGGCAGAGCCCCCGCAGCCTGGGCAGGGCAGGCAGGGACTGTGCTTCTGTGTGGAGCACCCTCTGGGTGTCCTGGGCCCCAGCTCTTTGCGGTTGCGTTTTCTCTGTGATGAGTGAGCCTGAGGGGCGGACGGGCCGGTCACAGGCAGGAGAAAATGAGGCTCTCAGCTTCGTGTCCATTACGCTAATGGTGACCCACTTTGTCTGCCTCACACTGCGCTGCCTTGAAGATGACAAGCTGACAATGACTCCCTTTGGGTCACCGCTGAGCGAGGAGCCCATTAGAACATGGGGTGTGGGCTCCAGCACGGCTTGTACCGGGAAACTGTCTGTCATCCTAAATGTCCTCATTTGTCTGGACAAACCTGGATGTGGGAACAGGAAAGCCCAGCAGGCCCTGGCCCAGCCCAGCCCAGTCCCCCCCTTACCAGTCCCTGGGCCATGGGTGCTGTCACATTCCAGGATCTGAACAGAATCCCCTCCACCTGTGTAAAACGGGGAGCAGTGATGGGGGACCCTGCTGGAGGAAGGGGGGGCAGGGGCATAGTTGTGGAGTCTGGGTATTTTGGGTGCCTTTCTTCCTTCTTCCTCCCTCCTTTCTCTCTTCCCTCCCTTCCTTCCTCCCTTTCTCTCTCTCTTTTTCCTTCTCTCTTTCTCCCTCCCTCTCTCGCTTTTCCTTTTCTGTTGTACTAGTACTAGGCTTGGTATTGTCTCTCACCGCTGGCACTCTGCCACTTAAATTATACCAGTCTCATGGACTTTCCTACCTGTATTGACTTGAACCATCATCTTCAGATCTCAGCCTCTTGAGTAACTAGGGCCACTCACGCCCAGCTCTCTATTTTGAGACGGCTACTCACTACTTGAAGCAGCTCCTGAAATCCTGGGCACAAGCACTTCTCCTGTCTCTGTCTTCCCAGCAGCTGAACTACAGTGCCTGCCACTGTGATGGCTTTGGCTTTGTTGTTGTTTTCATGCTCTTCTTCTTCATCCTTTCTAAACCCTACGCCTCCTCAGGGTTCACCCTCACTGCCCAACACCGCTGCTCCTGAACCTGGGACAAGGCACAGCTCAGATCCCCAGGAGCGAATTCCATGGTCTCAGGTGAAGCAGGTGTTCATCTGGTTTGTCTGCAGTGACACCTTCTTTCCAGTCCGAGACCAAAACCTGGGGCCTCCACGTCCCAGTTCAAAGACAAAGTGTGTTTGTCACAAGGACACTCCCACCCCATAAACCACCTAAAGTTTCTTTTGAAGCATAAAAAGAAGACAGAAAGAGTAGCTGAAAGATACAAGTCTTACTTTCTTTCCTTTTGTCCTTCAGTCCTGAGGATCTGAACTCAGTCTCTGGCTTTCAGGCTGGTGACCTACGGCTGAGCCATGCCTCCAGCCCTGCTTTTCACGGGTTCCTTTTGGGACGGGGGTTCCCAGCCTCTGGGCTTGCTGGGCCACCCTCTGCCTACTTTCAGGCGTGGCATGTCGCTGGGACCATGGGTGTGCGCCACGGCATCCAGCTGCGCTCCACGGAGACGGGTCCGGCGGGCTTCTCCCGTCCCCAAGCCCATGCTGCCATCCAGCGACCTCAGCCCCAGGTGACATCTGCGCCCCCCCAGTCCCCCCCCCCCCCCCGTGGCCCACGGGCTGCGCTGCGCTCACCCCACTAAGCAGCTGGGACTGCAGGGGACCCCCGTGCCCAGCTTTGGTCTGGTTTGGTTTTTCCGTTTCTGGAGGTGACTCAGAGAGGTTGTCTTAGAGGCTCGCGGCCTCGCGGCTTCGTGCTCCTCCCAAAGTCTGTTTTGTGCTTTCTTTAAAAACAAAACAACAACAAAAGTTCGTCCCAACTTTAGATTTAACATTTCTTTCTTCAAACCAACTAAGCGCCTCCTGGAGGAGGGGGATGGTGCACGGAGCTGCGCGGCTGGAGGGGGGGCGCCCCAAGGCTCATCTCCAACAGGGCTGTCCCAGCTGTGATCTCCGCTGCCCAGCTGCCCAGGGCACGGGTGAGGCCCCGCCGGGAGGATGTGGGGAGCTGAGCTCCCCCTCACCCCAGTCCGCCTCCGCCCTTCCCATCCAGGCGGCTGAAGCCCGGGCCGCGGCGGAGCGCGCCATTCCCCTCGGGACGCAGTGCCCAGCCCCTCTCCAAAGTCCCGACGTGCCTCCCCACGGGCGCCCAGCCTGAGCCCTCGGGGCCTGGAGTCCTTCCTCACCGGGCGTGCGTGCATGTGTGTGCACAGTGCATGCGTGTGCATGTGCGTATGTGTGTATAAGTGTGTGAGCATATGTATGTATGTGCGCACGTGCGCGCGTCCCCAAGTCCCCAGCGCGGGGGCCGATGCATCCCCACCGGTGACCGGGTCCTGTGACCCGGGGCCCCGAGCCGGGGAGGGCGGAGGCCGCCACCCGTTCCGGGCCAGGCGCCTTCCCCTGGGCGGCACAGGGCGCTCTGACCGCGGAGAGGCTCTTGTGGGGGTCCGGGTCCCCACCCCCCCGCCATCCTCGGGGTCTCCCCCGCCATCCTCGGGGGCCTGGGTCTCCCTCCCCCCCCCCCCCCGCCATCCTCGGGGACCGCGGGGACCCACGCCGGGCCAGGCTCTGCCCTGCAGGACGGCTACGTCCGGCGCTGGTGGCGTCCGGGCCCCGCGGGCCGAGGCGGCGGGGGGGGGGGGGGGGGATGGGGGGAGGCGGCGCGGGCGGGGGCGGTGACGCGGACTCCGCACCGATAAATAGCGGCGGCGGTGGCTTGGCCGCGGACGCTCGGGACCCGCACCTCGCCCGCCGGCCATGTGCTGAGCGCCGCCTGCCCGCCCGGCCACCGACGCCTGCTCCGCCACCGCCCCCGGCCCCGCCGCGCTCCGCCCCGCGCCGCTCACGGTACCCGTGCCCCGGCCCCACCGCCGCGCCCGCATCGCCCCGCATCGCCCCGGCCCCACCGCCGCGCCCGCATCGCCCCGCGCCCCGGCCCCACCGCCGCGCCCGCATCGCCCCGCATCGCCCCGGCCCCACCGCCGCGCCCCGCATCGCCCCGCATCGCCCCGGCCCCACCGCCGCGCCCGCATCGCCCCGCGCCCCGGCCCCACCGCCGCGCCCCACCCCGCCCCGCATCGCCCCGCGTTACCCCATGCCCCGTGCCCCGCAGATGGCCCGGGTCCGCGCGCTCCTGCTCGCCGCGCTTCTGCTCGCCGCCGCCCTGTCGACCACTACGGGGCTCGGGACAGCGGTGAGTGCGGGGCGCGCGGAGCGCACGGACGGCCACGGACGGCCGCACCTCGGGAGAAGGCGGCGGGAGAAAGGGTCCCCGCGCCGCCGGAGCGCACGGCGGGTCCGGGAGGGACGGGGGCCGACGGCGGGACGGGGCCGGGAGCGCGCGGGGGGCGGAGCACGCGGGGCAGAGCACGCGGGGCGCGGAGCGCGCGGGGCCGACGGGGCCCGGGGCTGGCGGGCTGGGCCCCACCGAGGGGAGCGCGCTGCGCGTCCGCCTCGGCCGCCCCGCCGCCCCGCCGACCCCTTCCTTGTTCCCCGCCCAGGCCAAGGAGAAGCGGGGCTGGACCCTCAACAGCGCCGGCTACCTCCTGGGCCCCCGTGAGTGCCGCGGGCCCCTCGCCCCCCTCTTCCTCAGCTTCCCAGGGGCCCGGGGCCTCCCGGCTGCTGCCCACCAGGATGTCCGCACGCTGCGCTGCACATTTGACCCGAGCACCTGTTCCAGAAGCTTCCCCGCCTCTTAGTGGGGTCCCTCCAGGCTTTGCTTCAGCCTCCCCCGCCCAACACCGGGGCCACGCTGCTCCCCGAGCCCCCCGAGCGCCCCGGAGCCCATCGAGTGACCCGAGACCAGACCGGGCCCCTCCCGAGCCCCGGGCCGACCGGCCTCTGCGCTCCCCCAGGGTCTCCGCTTCGTTAGGTGGAGCAGGACCTAGGCGTGGAGGGAACCAGGGCAGAGGGCAGAGGGCAGGGCAGGGGACAGAGGGCAGAGGGCAGAGGGCGGGGCCGCGGTCCGTGTCCAGTGGGGCCCGCGTCTGGCTGGCCTGGGCAGTGGTGTTTGATGGTAACTGTCCCGAAGTAGCCGGCTCTCCACGGTGGACGGGTGCATTCAGGTCTGGACGGCCACCCCTAAAATTGCCCCTGCCTCCATGCGCCCAGCGCACAGTCTCCCTCCTCCTCACCCCCCAGCAGAGGGGCCGCTCAGTGGTGTGGAGGTGACCCAGAGCGGCAGCAGGGCCCTGCTGTCCTGCTGTCCTGCTGTCCTGCTGCCCTTGCAGGTGGCCTGAGGTCCACACACTGTCCCCAGGCCCCACAGGAAGAAAAGAGCGCCCCCCAATCCTGACCCCGAGACGTTGTGGCGTCCGGGCCTTGCCCTCTGCCCGCACCCCCCCATCGCCATTGCTGTTCTCTGGGCGCGCATTCTGGCTCTTTGTTCCCTTGTTTTGTGAACTCCACTTGGCTTTCCCTCTCAAGGCTACCACAGCCCCCCAGGGGTGTCTGTCCCTGTTTGCACACAGCCCCCTCCCTCCCCTCCCTCCTTCCTCCCTCCCTCTTCCTCTGACTCCAGTCCACCTGTTCTTTGGGGGGAAAAAAAAAGTCTAGTTCCATCACAGTTCACAGTTTTTGAGCTCCTGCTTGTTTTCGGGGTTGCGGGTCCCCACCCTGTGGTGGTTCTGGGTGGTCCGGCCCGCGGGCTCGGCTGGGGTCTCCACAGGGGCAGAGCCAGTGGCAGCAGCCAGACTCCACCCTCTCCGCAGATGCCGTGGACAGCCACCGGTCATTCAGTGACAAGCAGGGCGTCACCGGCAAGAGGGAGCTGCAGGCGGAGGCCGGGGCGGCAGCGGAGGCCGGGGCGGCAGCGAAGCCCGGTGAGGCCCAAGCTACGGCCGCCTCACCACACCTGCGGCCAGGGTGGAAGCAGCGAGCCCGGGGGGCGAGGGCCAGGGAGCGGACCACGGTGCTCCCCTCCTCCGCAGGCTGTGACAGGCGATCTTTCTGTCCCCCAGGGGGCTACGACCGCGCTCTGCCTGAGAACAATATCGTGCGCACCCTGGTCGACTTTCTGACTTTCTTGCATCTCAAAGGTTCGTGGAAGGGTCTGGCATGGGGGGTGCTGGGGCGGAGGGGACCCACGGCAGAGCGTGGTGGCACCCAGCGCCGCTGCAGAACGGGGGCGGGGGAGGGATGAGATTTTATTTTTTAATGGAAGGGTTGCAGAAGACCCTCGGGGAGGAGCAGACCCCTGCCGCCGCCCTGCGTGCCAGCCACACCTCCTTCCCAGGGGAGGGAGCTCTGGGACAGGGCTCTCTCCTGGCCCACATTTGGGCCTGGTGACCCCACTGCCCAGCCAGGTTCTTTGGTGGCCGTGTGGAACTGCGTTCTCTACCTGGCCACCCACGGGCTGGATCTCAGCGCACAGGGGCTTTTCCAGAAGCTTCGGGCAGCCTTTGAGCCCCAGTGAGCAGGCTCTGGTCCTGGACAGTCTTTGACCCCCACAGTCAGCGCCTGTGGTGGAGGGATCCCTGAGACAGGGCAGCAGCCAGCACTTGGAGGCCGGGCCCGGCCCGGGAACCCCGCTGGCATGGAATTGCCACTGTCCCTCCAGCAGGCATTGGCTGACAATGTGTGCCGGTCAGTTTTCTGGTGGTTTGGCAAAGTCCTGCTGGCTCTTGGCATCTCTCTCTCGGGTGGCTCTCATCAGCGGCCAGCGGGCACCACAGCTCTCCCTGACTTGGCTGAAGGACTTGGGTGCATGTAGGGGAGGGGCTTAGGGGCCCCCTTGGGGGGGCCCAGCGCGGGGGGAGTGGAGTGCTCCTGCAGCGGCAGGCTGCTCCGTTTGTCATCGTGTGAGGTGGAAGTCTTTCCGCCAGGAGACGTGGTCATTACTCAAGCAGGTGCTTTGTCAAAGCGCCACTGAGGACTGAGGCTCAGCTGTGTCAAGCAGGATTGAGTCATTTGAACTGGGGGTGGAGGGTGCTGAGCTAAGTTAGGACAGAATCCTGGGCTCTGGAGAGGAGATCCCCTGGATTCCAGCATGGGGTGCTGGGTGCGGGGTGCTGGGTGCAGGGTGCGGGGTGCGTAGTGCGGGGTGCTGGGTACAGGGTGCGTAGTGCGGGGTGCTGGGTACAAGGTGCATAGTGCGGAGTGCTGGGTGTGGGGTGCTGGGTGCGGGGTGCTGGGTGCTGGGTGCGGGGTGCTGGGTCCAGGGTGTGGGGTGCGGGGTGTAGGGTGGGTGGCATGTAGCTCTGTGGAACTTGCCACCTACGTGCGCTCCTTTGCTCTCCAGAGGCTGGGGCCCTCGACAGCCTGCCTGGCCTGCCCTGGGCCGCGTCCTTAGAAGACCCCGAAGACCCTGAATAGCCCCAAGCTGCGGCTGCCGCCCTGGCCACGCCCACCTGTGTGGCGTTCAGAGCCACGCTTGAAGATGACACTCGCCCGTCCATCCCTCTCCTCTGCTTTGTTTTTGGTTTGGGTTTTGAGTGATAAATAAAAACCAGCAGCTATTTGAGTGGTCTGGCTCTTGCAGCAGCAGCAGCAGCAGCAGCAGCAGCAGCAGCACAATGTGTGGAAGAGACACACCTTGTTGAGGGTTATAAATCATTTTCTGTGATTATGTTTATTTTTTGTTGGTTGTGGGGCTTGAACTCAGAGCCTGGGCGCTGTCCCTGAGTTTCTTTTGCTCGGGGCTGGCATGGCGCCACTTCCGGCTTTTTCTGCATAGCTGATTGCAGGTGGGACTGTCACGGACTGTCTTGTCCTTGCTGGCTTCCAGCAGGGTCGCCTGCAGGTCAGCCGAGCTCACCATGCGCTATCTTCCTAACAGAAGACTAGTGTGTGGCCGCCACGAACAAAGCACACAGGCGAACGGTGCCTGGAGGTGCAGGTGCTCTGGGGTGTGGGGGACAGAGGAGAGGGTGAGCCGAGCGGCGGGGCTTGAGAAAAGGCCAGGCAGGGCCATGCGGTGCGCAGGGGTGAGGGGAGTGGGGACAGTCCACAGACGGGCCAGTGCTGAGGAAAGCCAAACAGCTCCACTAAGTTAGCGAGGCCTGGCTCGCTTGCCTGGGGAGCAGTGCCCGGCCTTTTCTCCGTTGTCCTCGGGGCAGAGGACTGGCTGTGTCTGCAGGCAACACTTCCTAGAGCAGAGTGGGGAAGACGCCAGGCCAGGTGACCCAGCACAGCACCCCCCCATCCCCCGCGACGGAGCAGCCCACGCGCACAGTAGATCCCCATCCTGCCCAGCCCTTGCCTCTGCATAGTGAGGCTTGCGGGCTCCAGACCTGCCTTCCTCCTCTCATGGCCTAGGAGCTCCGCCCCATGTCAGGAGACTGCTTCCTCTGCCAGCCCAGGCCAGCAGCAGCTGCTTCCCCGGCCCAAGCTGTACCGCGCCGTGTCCTTCCTGCCTCATTCCTGTCCCTGCTCAGCCCTAGCTCCGGATCCTCCAGACCTGCCCCTGCCCGGCCTCCAGCCTGTGCACGCCTCTCCAGGGCTGGCAAACTCCAGTACACCCCACAGGGCCCAGGCCAGTGCCGCATGCGAGGGTCCCCCTCCTGCCCCCTGCCCCAGCGCGTGGGGCGCCACCCTAAGTAGGCGCTCAGTACCTTAGTGGCTGCCAGTCTGCCTCTCTTTACCTCGCCCCCAAGGAGCTGCCCTGGGGATCCCCCTGATCATGCCGTCACCTCTCCTCCAGACTTTCCCTCAAGGACTGGGTGAAGAAGGGGAGGTGGCAGCATCTACAAGGGGGGGAAGGCGCGAGGGGGAGGGGGCTGCCAGCAAAGGGACGGAGGAGGGGATGATTCTCAGGAGAGGGTGGAAGGTGGTCCTCGGCTTCCACGCTGACTGCAGCCCAATGGACAGGTCGGGTTCTGATGAGGCCATGCCACAGGCCCGCCATCAGCTTCCAACCTCAGACTCAACCCAGAGTGGACTGAAAATATCCAGGGGAAAAATGCATACCTGGCATGGTGGTACATGCATGTAATCCCAGCACTCAGAAGACTGAAGCAGGGATGTCAAGTTCAAGTCCTGCCTGGGCTTTGTTTCAAAAGTCCAAAGGTGTAATAATAATAATACATGGTCTGTATTTCCAACTACGTGGGAGGCTGAGATTGGTTGGGTGAGATTTGAGGTCAGCTCACACAAAAAGTTAGTGAGACCCCATTTCAACTGATAGTGGGCAGAGTAGCACATGCCTGCCATCCTAGCTACTTAACAGGCATAAATAGGATGGTAGTCCAGGCCAGCTCAGGCTTAAACATGAAACCCTATTCCAAAAATAACTAAAGGAAAAGGTCTGGCCAAACCTAGTTAACAGGAGAGGCATGTGGCTCAAGTAGTAGAGTGCCTGCCTAGCAAGCACTAGGCCCTGAGTTCGACTCTCAATATAAACCAACAAAAATAAGTAGAAAAGTACAAGTGTGTAAAACTGCTCATGTAGCACGTACCTTATGCTAGCACTGGAAAATATCTGGAGATGAGTGGAGTCCCGGCAGGATGTGCCTCTGTCTCAGGCAGCACCATGCTGTTTTCTAGAAGGCACCGGGGCAGCTTGGATTCTGGTGCTGCTGGGGGGAGGAGTCCCGGGCTGCCCTCACGTCTTTTGAGCGACAGCTGCATCTGTCTTCACCTAGGCTTCTGCTCAGAACCTGTTTTCCAACGGGCTGAAGAGGGACTGCAAGCGCAGGGGCCGGGCTGCAAGTGCAGGGACCGGGGTGCAAGCGCAGGGACCGGGGTGCAAGCGCAGGGGCCGGGCTGCAAGCGCAGGGACCGGGGTGCAAGTGCAGGGGCCGGGCTGCAAGCGCAGGGACCGGGGTGCCGCTCCTGCTCAGCAGCAGGCTGTTCCAAATCGGCTCTGCGAGGCCAGCTTCCCCACACGCCCGCACCTGCGGCCGCGGCCGCGGCGTCTCCTTCCTCTGGCCTCTCTGTGCCCCAAGCAGCCGACATTATTTTAATCAACACAGAGACATGGCAGAACACTATGTCAATATATTTCAGGGGAGCTATAAGATAAATACATTCTCAGTCACCAAGTTAATTACATATTCACTTAGCATAGAACCAAAAAAGTCAACATAATACGTAACCTTTCCTGCTGTCTCTACGAGCTAGTTTAACCATATTTTACAAGTACTAAGAATATCGGAACAATAATTATGGAGCTTTCCCACAATTCATGTACAAACATGCAAGAAACTAGACACAATCTGAAGCCCCAAAACGCTGCACTCCTGATGAGAGCCTCCCTCCCCCCCCCCACTCCAGGCCCCAGGGAGCCTGACAATCCCGTGACTTGGCGGGAGACATCTCTACTGCAGAAATTTCTTGGGGTGCTCCCTAGAGGTTTCAAGTTGTATCATAACACCCATCTGGAGAGTTTATTTCTAACCAATCTGAAAAACAAAGGTCAACAAAAACAAAGAAACCAGCCCAGTTTGCGAGCTGGCAGGCCGTGCGAGGCTGGCTCCAGCCTGACTTGCTCCCCGCTCACGGGCCACGTCCAGCCTCCACCATGACAGGAGTTCCCTCCCCTAGCTGTCCGTGGACTTCACCCCCGGCCTGGACCTGAGGGAGCACTAAGTAGCCTCTCTAGGCTGCCCAGAAGAACTTGGTCCTAACTGTGGCTAAGCCCTGGCCCCGGCTCCTCCAGGCCGCCATGCCCATGCTGAGGCAGAGCCTGCAAGCATTCACACTCCCCCCTGTGCATTCTACTCCATTTTCAAGCCCTTGGATTTGAACTCGATGTGGAGAATCTGGGACAAGCACCTTCCGAACTCCTCCAGGATCTTCTGCTCGGCCAGGCACTCGGAGCAGTGCTCCTTCTCCGCCTCCTCGCCTTGAGCCAGCAGGCAGGCGCACGTGGCCTCCACCACCTCCCAGGAGATGCAGGAGGAGGGCCGCCTGTGGGAGAGACGGCCACCGTCCTTACTGTCCGTGGGACACACGGCTCCCGGGGGTAGGGGACCGCAGAGCCTCAGGCAGCTGAGCCTCAGTGTGTCTCATGTTCCAATACACGGAAATGCATTCATTAATGACAGCTGGCGCTTCAATACGACCCATGACAAGGACCTCCAAGAAACTGTTTAAATCAAGTCTAATACCAAGGAAAAATACCACTCAACCTTCAGGACCTGCCTGGGTTATAACACAGCTTCAAAACCAGGAGGGGACCTGTGTCAGGGCACTGTGGCTGCACTCGGTGAACCAGGCTGGGCAGTTGCTGCCTGAGCCAGAGACGCTCTGCTCGCTCCATTTGGTCTGCACCAATGGGCGTCTCCAACAGAGGATCGCAGGTCAAAGCAGCTCCCCAGTGACCCCCTGAGCAACCCGAGTGTGGCCAGGATCACTGGAGCGAGACGCGGCTTCCTGCGCACACCCACAGCCCTCGCGTGCGGCTGCTGCTTCTCACTCCCCTCCCACTCACTCCGTGGACCTACCTATCTTTTCTGAATTTTGGTAGTCCTGAAAATTTGCCAGGTAACAAAGGATGGTGCCCCTCAAGATCTCCAGTCTCTGTGCAGTTTGGCAGGTTCAGCAGTGATTTTCGTTCTGGACTTTCTTCATAGTTTTTGCAGCCAATGCATTTGCAGATAGAGGAGCACATAATTTTGGCCTGGTAATAGAAAGTGCATCAACAGAGTTAGGCTGTCCTATGAAGCTTTGAAGACTCTTTTTTATTTATTTTTATTTTTATTTTTTTTGGGTCCAGTCATGGGGCCTGAACTCTGGGCCTGGGCGCTGTCCCTCAGCTCTTCAGGTCAAGGCTAGAGCTCTACCACTTGAGCCACAGCGCCACCTCCAGCTTTTTACTTTTTGCTTATGTGGTGCTGAGGAATCGAACCCAGGGCCTCATGCATGCAAGGCAAGCGCTCTACCACTGAGCCACCTTCCCAGACCAAGACTCTTTTTTAATCTTAATATTGGCTTGCATTTCTCCCTTGTATGTGTGTGCAGTTGGTAAAGTTCATGTCAAAAACCCAAGAAGAAGGGCTGGGAAGGTGGCTCAGTGGCAGAGGGCTTGCCTTGCATGCTCGAGGCCCTGGGTTCGATTCCTCAGCACCACATAAGCAAAAAGAAAAAAACTGGAAGTGGCGCTGTGGCTCAAGTGGTAGAGCGCTAGCCTTGAGCTGAAGAGCTGAGGGACAGCGCCCAGGACCAGAGTTCAGGCCCCACGACCGGACCCAAAAACAAACAAACAAACAAAAAACCCAAGAAGAGCAGAGGTGGCGACATGGGGAGAGCAAGGTGCACCCCGCATCCTGCTGCAGGGACACGGTGGTGCTGCAGGCGAAAGCGGGGTGAGTCCCGGGGGCTCTGTCTCCTCACTGGGGAAGCAAAGCACCCACCCGACGATGCCTGACGGAGCTCCCCATGCCACGGGAGGGGGGAGGTGTGCTGGACAGTCCCGCCGCCTCAGGGAATGCTGTGGAGCTTGCTGGACACCTTGCTGGACATCCTCCTGCTCCCTCCCAGCAGGTGGACTCTGACTCCGTCCCTCCCAACGCTGCAGTGCAGCTGCGGTGCTCGGGGCAGGGCCTGGACCAGCTGTGCCCACCTCCCTCTTATCCATCAGGCCACTGGGGACAGTGGGTCCCGCTCTGCTGAGCATGGAGCTCCCCTCTGTCCTCCCCGGTATCCAGGCCCACTGTGTGGTAATGAGACCATCTCTAAGCGTGTCTGAGGTCTCTCGGAGGCATTTCTGGGCTTCTCTCTTCTTGTGGTATGGAGTTTGGACTTAACAAGCTAGGCAGCTATTCCAACACTTCATCAAGCCCCAGTTCTTTTTTCCCTAGTTGCTGTTGAGATGGGATCTCGCTTTTTGTCCAAGCAGGCTTGAACCTTGATCCTACCATTTACATTTCTTTTGTGCAGTCCTGGGGCTTGAACTCAGGGCCTGGGGGCTGTCTCTGAGTTTCTTTTGCTCAAGGCTAGTGCTCTACAACTTAAGTCACTGCTCTACTTCTGGCTTTTTGTGATTCATTAGTGTCTCAGGGATGTTTCTGCCCAGGCTGGCTTCAAACCAAGATTCTCCGATCTCAGCCTCTGGGTAAGTAGGATTACAGGCATGAGCCACCCGTGTCAGGCTTTACTCGGCTGTTTTTTTGTTGTTTTTTTCTTTAGGGGTGGGGGGGATCTGGTCGTGGGGCCTGAACTCTGGGCCTGGGCACTGTCCTCAGCTCTTCAGCTCAAGGCTAGCGCTCTACCACTTGAGCCACAGCACCACTTCCGGCTTTTTTCTTTTTGCTTATGTGGTGCTGAGGAATGGAACCCAGGGCTTCAGGCATGCAAGGCAGGTGCTCTTCCACTGAGCCACCTTCCCAGCCCCTTACCCAGCTTTTTCTGATGACATGTGGTCTTGGAATCTTTTCAGGTTGGGCTGGCGGGAACAGAGACTCCCCTGATCTCAGTCTCTGAAGCAGCTGGGATAATGGGCTCACACCCCTGCCCAGCTGTCCTCAAGCCTTTGTGAACAATTCTCAGAACTGTTCAACCTCTGCCCTTTGCCTTCATGCCTCCTTCAGAAAGTACTGGGTACCGCCTGGAGGCTGGGCGAGGGTGCTGTGCTGCCCTCACTCCCCTGATGCCAAGGTACTCACTGCTTCAAGTCTCACTTCAGCAATGTGTTTTCTGTTTTCTCAGAAGCTTTGTGTACTCAGATCACTTAAGAGTGTGTATAGTACTGACAAGACTTCATCCCTGAAGTGTCCTCAGCCTTCTTAAGTCTCTTGTCAAGTCAAGAGCACAGTGAATGTGGGCCAAGATCCAGATGCTGGAGTCAGGGCTTCCTGGAGGGCCACTTTCCCGCCCAGGTGCAGCTGAGAAGCGGAGCACAGTGGCCTCTGGAAGAGTCTCTCCCCATGCTGAGCCAGCTTCCCCGGAGGGGAGGGGGAGGGGATGGGGAGGGGAGGGGAGGGGGAGGGGAGGGGGAGGGGAGGGGGAGGGTCAGGGCTGCCACGGCAGGTGCAGTCGACCCTGTCCTCTCCCTACACTAGGGAAAGGACAAGTGCTCTTGGTCAGCTGCCATCAGTGGGCTCAGGGAGCGCTCCTTGAGGGCATGCTGAGCAGCCCTGGGTGCTGGGTGCTCCTCAGGGCCTCTTCCTAGTCCAGTCAGGGAACATCTGCCTTGCTAGTAAGCCATTTCCGGCTGTGAGCTTCAATAACCTGTGCCTCACACGCTACCTCCATGTGTTTTGTCCGGTCGCTTACAAACCCTTCCTCTGTCTTCACACAGCAGGCTGCGGTGTCACAGCCTGTGTCTCCAGAATGGCCAAGACCCTTCTTCAGCATGATTGTGTGAAACATCTTTTTCCTTCAGAGACAGGGTCCTGCCTTGAACTTGATCATTGTCCTGCCTCAGCTGCCAAGCATTATAGAGGATTATGGCAGTATCACAGAGACACCTACTGCACGTGGTTCTAGAACAACTTTAGAAAAGCCACAGATCCCTAAAGATGTCTGGCAAAACAGGTAGCTCCTTACTGCTTTCCTATAGGGCCTAAGGTCCCCTCGTTTTTTCTTTCTAGAAGAGGGAGATAAAAGAGGAAAGCAAGTGAGTCTACCACCATGAAATTCTGGATTAAAAAAAAAAGCTCTGGGTTTGGATGTGTGGCTCAGTTGGTAGAGCACCAGCCAGTGAGCAATAGCATCAGGTTCTAGACCTAAAAAACAATAAAGAAAAAGGGAAAAAAAGTCTCTGTCCAAGAACAGGTGCTGGCTTTGCTTGCTAGTCCTCCACTCTGGCTTCTGAGACAATGGTGAGACACGCTGGAGTTACCCTGGAAAACGGAGGATGAGGATGCCCTGGCCCACACTCGGAGTGTTCTGTCCCTGCTCAGGATGGAGGGGGCACAGCCACCTCCAGAAGCCACCCGTGGTGGATGGCGGCACAGGCCAGCGTGTGCTGGGCAGCTGCGGGCGCGCGGGCCTCCCACTGAACACACAGGGGCGCTCTGGGAACAGCACAGACTGCAGAGGACTTTCAGCTCGTGTTCTCAACACACAGCTCAGCTCCTAGTTGAGAAATTAATTTGAACTAGTGCGAGAAGCCTTTCAGAAAGCCTGTAAAGAAGAAAGGGATTGGGTTTCTTTCTAGATGTGGTGACGTTTTTCTGACCACAAAATGGACTTAGGCCCAAGTGTGTGCTTGTGCGCTCAGGACCCTGCGGGCGCTGGCCCACCTCATAGCACTCGCAGTAGTTCTTCAGGCAGCCCGACCGCTTGCAGTTGCAGCCCTTGTTGTGCCGTGGCTTGACATCACCCAACTTGCCTTTCCCAATTTTGGGTTGGAAAGCTTCTGGATTTCTATCAAGGCACGCCTAAGAGAGAAAATGGGAAACACTGTAAGACTGTTATTCATAGATGGGTGCAGTGGCCTATGACTGTAACTCAGCTCATGGAGGAGCATCACGAGGTCAAAGCTAGCCTAGACTACATAGTGATGCCTTGTCTTAAAAAAATTATAAACATAAGCTGGGCACTCGTGGCTCAGGGCTGTAATCCTAGCTTCTCAGGAGGCTGAGGTCTGAGGATCACGGTTCAAAGCTAGCCTGGGCAGGAAAGTCTGTGAAACTCTTATTTCCAATTAACCACCTAAAAGCTGGAAATGAAGCTGTGGCTCAAATGGTAGAGCGCTAACCTTGAGCAAAAGAAACTCAGGGATAGTTCCCAGACCCTGAGTTCAAGCCCTAGGACCAGCACACTCACACACATGCACACACACATACACATGCACGCACACACGCACACACGCACAAAGATTGAAAAAGAAAATAAAGCAGTGTTTTATGATTCAGACTCAGCTGAACCAGCTGCTGTTTTATGAGGAGCAGACGGGGAGAAGGAGCCCCTGGCGCAGCTAGGACGCGCATGCTCCCTGTCTCTGCCATCCATTTCCACACAGAGCCTGATGCAGCCACGGTTTCTTCACAAATACCTTTTTCTGAGCTTCAAACTCTTGCATATTTACCATAGAAAATAAAGATGCAGACAGTAAGGAGCAGATCACTGCTCACATGAGGGAGTTCTCCAAAAGACATCTTGTACCATCTTCCTAAGGCCACTGAGACCAGCACCAATGGGCCATGACTGAATGGGCCATGTTCCAGGCACCATGACTGAACACGCCTTGTCCCAGCACCTTTCTCCGTGACTGGTATTTCTCATTGAGCTTTGGCAGCAATCTTGGAAGGTAAAAGGTGCTACACTTATCACGCTTACAGATAAGGAAACTGAGTCACCCACAGGCCAGCTAACCCCCAGAGAGCAGCACAGCCTAGTGTCCAAGTTCCCCTGCAGACTCCAGAGCACAGGCTAAAATCACAGGGCCACGCCCGTGTAGTGCACACCACCGATCAGGTTGGGTTTGTTTCCCTAGGGTTCTAGGAATGGTTTCTAGGGCCTAGGGCTCACCACTGAGCTACCCGAGTCTTGTGAGCATGACATTTCATCCTGGTTTATCCTTGTTGGCCTGTCTTTCCCTTTCCCTTTCCCTCCTTCCTTCTTCCCTTGCTTCCTTCCTTCCTTTCTTTCTTTCCTTCTTTCTTTCTTTTTCCTTTTCTTTTCCTTTCTTTCCTTCCTTCCTACTTTCCTTTCTTCTTTTCTTTTCTTTTTTTTTCCTTCCTTCCTTCCTTCCTTCCTTCCTTCCTTCCTTCCTTCCTTCCTTCCTTCCTTCCTTCCTTCCTCCCTCCTCTCTCTTTTCTGACATAGGGTGTGAACTTAAGACCTTGCACTTGATAGACTTGTGCTCTGCCACTTGAGCCACAGCTCCAATTTTTTTCCCACAGCATTTAGGTGGTTAATTGCAAATAAAATCTTCACAGACTCTCCCTGCCCAGGCTGGCTTCAAATCTTTTTTTTTTTTTTTTGCTAGTCATGGGGCCTGAACTCTGGGTCTGGGCACTGTCCCTCAGCTCTTCAGCTCAAGGCTAGCGCTCTACCACTGGAGCCACAGTGCCACTTTCGGCTTTTTCTGTTTATGTGGTGCTGAGGAATCGAACCCAGGGTCTCATGCTTGCAAGGCATACACTCTACCACTGAGCTACCTTCCCAGCCCCGTGGCTTCAAATCTTGATCCTTAGATCTCAGCCTCCTGAGTAGTTCAGATTATAAGCATGAGCTGCTGACCCCTGGCTCCTGGCTATAACTTCAGGAAAGCAAGTGCTGGGTCATAGTCTAGACAAAGATTTACCTGTTACTAGCTATTTGCCAAACATGTTTCCAAGTAGCCATACCAATATATAGTCCTATCAGCAATGCATAGAAATTCTAACTTCCAAAATAAAACTTTTGCTCTATATTTTACCTCAAAATAAATTGTGACTCTTCTGAAGTCACTTAGATGCAGCCTAAGTTTCCTCTGTCATATGGGTCTGGCTAAAGCAAAATCAATATCCTGAGCGATTATCCCATAACTCAAGAGAGAAATTACTTTAGGGAAAATAAACAAACCAGCAATGGCACACCATTGGTCCCATTTGCATGGGCGGGGCTCGGGCCCTCAATTTCCCCTGACAGCTCCTGGCTGTCACCCCCTCCCCATGGAGGTCTTCCTGTTCCCGGAAAGGAGGATGGGCAGGCTCCAGTGGCTTGAGCCTCCAGCAGGGAGGTCTTGAGCACACGGAAGTCCGTTGTGCTTCAGGATAGTCCATTCCTGTCTCCACCCTCGGCTGCTCACATGTGAGGCTGAGTGTGTCGTGTTGAGGAAAATGAGGCCTGGTAAGGGAACTCAGAAACGCGCATTTAGAAACGCAGAAGCACTATCTCTGCTTCAAAGAGAGACAACATGACGTACTCCTTCCTGAGAGCTATTTGGTGGGGTATATGCCTTCCTGACAGAAATGCTCCCCAAACGCCAAGCAACCCAACGGCAAACAAGAGCCAAGAACTTAGAAATAACACCAAGAGTGACTGAGAACAAAGACTTCCCCCGCTTTACCACATAAACACTCCTGACAGCCAAAGAGCTGTGTGTCTCTCCCTTGGAGAGCACTACTGTCAGAGTGTGTCCCTGCCTTCCTGCCTGTCCGTCTGCTTGCCTGCTTGCTTACGTACTCACTAACGCTCTGCCAAGTTTTCATACCATTGTGACTTGTCCAGAAATTCTTATTCTGCAATCAAGGTCAAGGACCCTAAGTGAAGTCTCTACTTTTTGTTCTTGTTCTTGTTGGTTTTGGTTGTGGGGCTTGAACTCAGGGCCTGGGCACTGTCCTTGAGCCTCTTTGTGATCAAGGTTATTAGTGCTCTACTATTTGAGCCACAGCACCACTTCCAGTTTGGGAGTGGTTAATTGGACTGAGTCTCTACTTTTAAAGGGAAACGTTACTAACCTTCACCTGCTTCTAGTGACACTATCTTTGTGGAGGATCGTCTCTCTTTCCCATATTACCACTACCACTCAAGCTACTCAGCCCAAGTCACCAAACCCCAAACCAAACTAAGCAGACTTGTACGTGTTTCTGAATGAGAATCCTGAAACTACCCAGTGCTGGCAGGGGATAAAGATCTTTGCCTGTTCCTTGTAATGGTACCACATGTCAATAACAGGACCAGAATCAATGTATGTGCTCTTCAACACTTTGGCTTTTCCCAGTAATGAAATGAGGGATCTCTGGAGATCATTTTATGAACATCACTTTTTTTTTTTTTTTTTTGTCAGTCGTGGGACTTGAACTCAGGGCCTGGGCGCTGTCCCTCGGCTTTCACTCAAGGATAGTGCTCTATCACTTTGAGCCACAGCGCCACTTCTGGTTTTAGGGATTTGTTGTTGTTGTTTTTTGGAGTTTTTTTTTGGGTGGTTAATTGGACATAAAAGAGTCTTATGGATGTTCCTGCCCAGGCTGGCTTTGAACTGTGATCCTCAGAGCTCAGCCTCCTGAGTAGCTAGGATTCCAGGCTTAAGCTACCAGCCCTTGGCTTGAACATCTCACACATTTTAAAATGCTTTTAAAATTGATTACCTTAATGGCTTTAAACCGTTCGATTTCATGGCGCAAATTGTTGCAACAATTATTACAATTGCAGTTGTTGCAAAAGTCTCCACTGGCAAAGCAGTCGCAGTACCTGTGAAGAGAACAGCAGCGTGAGTTCCAGGCCTGGCGGCTGGAGGTCAGGGAGGAGGCACACAGGCAGGAAAGGGACCGCACCACGCCGCCGGCACAGCAACTTCACTCAGGGGCTGCCTTCTGGCTTCTTGTTTATATGAAAAGTAGGTCAGTAGGGATACTGTCTTGCTGTGTCTAAGCCAGAAAAAGAGAAACTAGCTAAACTGTGGTGTACAACACAGGATTTTGCAAAACTTAAACCAACATCCTGGAAGATGTCCACGGCTTCCAGCCCCAGTGTCCTGTCATTTCCCCTGAAGCACATAAGCTAGTGAGTAGGGTTTATCAAAGAATAACTGAAGGGGAAGAGTAGACACACAGGATCCCCGAGCGAGTGGGAGAGGAGGAGGAGAGGCCTGGGTGAGGCATGGTGTCCTGCAAGGGCTGCTCACCCTTGGAGACCCTCATAACAGCTCTGTGACTGCAACGCTGTGAGGAGGTCCACGGGCCCTGTGGCTCCTCTCCCACTTACTGCTCCCCTCCCCCATCAGACGCCCATGCTGCGCACAGAGGTATCCACAAGCTGGGCTTACTTTTCTCAATGTGGGAAAACACCCAACGTCAGCTTTGAGATAGGGACTCCTGAGACCCTGCCTACACCTGCACTGCCAGCAGTGCCAGGAAGCCCACCAGCCACTCCACGGCTTCCGTCTGTGGGGAGGAAGGGAAGAGTGTGAGGAATCGACCTTCTAGCTCTGCCACTGCTCCCCACGTTGTCTGGTACAGGTGATCACCTGGGAAGAAGGAACCTGCCTTTAGCCTGCCAGTGTGGGGGAAACACAGATGGTGAACTGAGTGAACCGATGTCCTCACCACAGTGGATACAGGAAGACCCTGTGCCTGGCACTCGGGGGACAAGATGTCTGCAGAACCCTCGGTGGGGGTCTTGGGCACAATTCATAGTGTTCCGTAATATTGGTTAAACGCGTGTCAAGGCAGCAGGAGAACCTTGATCAGGAGAGGCCCGCAGAGAGGCCAGCAGAGAGGCCAGCAGAGGGGCCCGCAGAGAGACCTGCAGAGAGACCAGTAGAGAGGCCAGCAGAGAGGCCAGCAGAGAGGCCCGCAGAGAGGCCCACAGAGAGGCCCGCAGAGAGGCCAACAGAGAGGCCAGCAGAGAGGCCCACAGAGAGGCCAGCAGAGAGGCCCACAGAGAGGCCCGCAGAGAGGCCAGCCTGTAGCCTAGGTAGTCCTGGCACCTAGCTCCCCGGAGACTCAGAGCTTGCCTACACACAAGCTGTTTAGACAGGAGAAAGGGGACAAAGTTTGGGCTATGAAAGGTGAGTTAGGCCAGAGTACCCCCATCTAAATGACGATGCCTGAAGGGGGCTACCTGCTGGGGGACTGGAAACAGGCAAGGGAAGAATGGAGCCGCTGAGAGTGGCTCAGGTGGTAGAGCACCAGCCAATAAGCGAAAGCATTAGCTACTGAGTTTGAGTCCCAGTTTCAGAAACTTAAAAAAAAAAAAAGGCAAGAATAGAAACAGTTGGCTGGGGAGATGGCTCAGTGGTAGAGCACGTGCCTTGCATGCATGAGGCCCTGAGTTCGATTCCTCAGCACCACATAAGCAGAAAAAAACAGTCAGAAGTGGCGCTGTGGCTCAAGTGGTGAAGAACTGAGGGACAGCGCCCAGGCCCAGAGTTCAGGCCCCACAACTGGACCAAAAAAAAAAAAAAAAAAGAATAGAAACAGTTGATCTTTGGGGCACCACACAGGTCTTTCATGGGCTGCCAGGATGGAAAGAAGGGAGGAGATAGTGACAGGAGGTGTAACGGTGGGAAGTGGGCATGGGACTGGGGTGCTGTAGTGCGCGAAGGGCAGAGGAGAAGCCCTGCATCAGCAGGAAGAGCCGAGAGGCAGCTTTGGGCACTGATGGGGCAGGTGAGGGGTACACCTGAAGGGCTCAGAGGAGCCAGGGTTGCCCCTTTGTGCAGCAGGCCCCGAGTCCACAGCCCTCTCTGTACCTGGCACTGGTGATTCCTACCACCACGTGGCAAAGCTTAGCAAGCATCTCTGGGTACAATGATGGAAGAGTGGGGTGCTGCAATATGAAAAAGGCAGGAGGCGAGGCCCTCAGTTTCTTTTCCTATTCAGCTTCTGAAATTCCGGCAAGAGGTAGGTGAAGCCAGCCCAAGAGAAAATACCTAGAGAGGCTGACGCTGGGTTCCCAGCATGGCTGCAGCCCCTCACCCTGAAGCCTCTGTGAGCCCAGCCAGCCCACGCCTCACCCGCCACATGAGCAGAATCACCCCCCAAAGCCAGCAGACAAGCAAGGGACCTCCCATGTGACGGACAGGCTACAGAAGCACTGGCTGTTGAGGGGATGGGAGGGAAGAAAGCTAGGAGGGAGACACGCCTGCGGCCTGAGGAGATCAAACCAGGGCTGAATTCCTCATAAGAACAAGACACAGGAAACACAGCCTCTGAAGAAGATATTCTAGAAAATAACTGATCACAGAGATGAACATTTTTTAAGATTTACATAAACTAGAATCAATAAAACATAAAAATTGATAGACGGCAGCAGCAGGTCAGACCAGAAGCCCCACCATATAAAAAACAAAGACTTCCAGAAAGAGAGCTCTAGGAAAGAAGGGGAAAGGTAATGTAAGCTCATACCTAGCACTGAACACAGTAGTGAGCTCAACCTAGATGTCGCATCTTTATATTTGGGTGCCAGGGGGAGTTCAGGCCCATTACTTAGGGTTATTGAGGCAAATGTTAAAAGAACTGAAGGTTTTGAAGGAGAGGAAATGAAGAAACACTGCCAGAGAAATACTTTTGGTCATAAAAACTGTACAATAAATGGGTTTTTTAAACTGTATATGTGATCTACATACACCTAGGTAAACTAAGAAAGAGAGAATAAAATTAATTAGAGATAAGAGTTCCACAGACTTTAGTGTCTAGGCTTGGCTTCAAATCATGATCCTCAAATCTTAGAGTTCTGAGTCCTCGGATTACAGGTGAGCCACTGGTGCCCAGCTTTAATGTGTTTTCGATCTATGATAGTTTCAACTTGCGCCAGGTTTCCTGGGACACAATGGGGAGCATCATGTAAATAGTGAACAGAACCGCTGCCTTTCTGGTCTGAGGTCCAGCTACCCTACTCTCTCTCTCTGTCACAGGGAAGGTTTTGCACTGCTGTCTCCCTGCTTGGAACCTTCTGGGCAGCTCTTCCCACTCACCTTGACCTAATGAACTGTCTTGGCAAAGCCCTTCACTGCCACACTTTCTCAACACACCTGCCAAGTACTTGGACGCAGTTGTGCGACCGGCTCACTGGTGCTCTCCCTGTGCCTACAATCATGGCTGTTCCAAAGAATTTGTGCCATGAACAGATCTGTGGGTAAAAAACTGCTAGCACACGCTTCCCTCGTGCCACCAGCCCTGCCTGAGCAGGCCCCCTCCTGTCTGACCCACGCCTAGGGAAGGAAGCAAGCCGCTGGACTGACCTCACCTCAGTTCCCCTGCTTCACCATCAGTGCAGATTCCCCAAACCACTTGTGAGGCAAAAAGAAGCCAAGAGAAAAGCAAGGCGGACCATGCGCTCCAGGCAGCAGTGCAAGTCGTGCCCCTGCTGTGGAAGACAACGCGGTTCTTCAAAATGTTCTGCATGGACTGATCCAGCGATCACGCCTGGGTGTACCCCAAACAACTGAAGGCAGGCTAGGCAGACACGTACCCCAATGTTCACAGCAGCACTGGAGACAACCCGTGTCCACCAACAGAACATATTGTAAAATGTAGTGTGAACAATGGAAAAATTAGTGAAGCACTGCCGCGTGCTGCAACACGATGGTAGCTTGGAAACAGAAGCCACAAAAGAGCAGACCCAGGGGATCCCACTCATGTGCGGTTGCTGGAAGAGACAATTCAGAGACAGACAGTAGAACAGAGGCGCCAGGAGCCAGGGAAAGGGACTGGGCTGGTGCAAACTCCTGGGAGTGGATGGCGGTGGGCGCTGTCAGCATCCAGCGCGTCTTTATTTATTCAGTTTGAGGCAGGGTCTCACTATACAGCCAAGGCTGTCCTTGAGCGTTCAGCCCTCTCACCTCGGCCCTGAGCGTTTAGGATGACAGGCGTGAGCCACCAGACAGCTGTGCACGTCTTAGTAACACTTAATCACACACTTACAAAGGGTTACAACAGTCGATTTTATGTAATAACTTATTTTACCACAATTTTTAAAAGCAGGGAGCAGAGAAGAATAAATGGAAGGCTGCCATTTACATGAAAAAACTTAAATGGTTAAAATTTAAAACTTGAAAAATAAGATGGCACAAAACAAGTCCAGCTATACCAATAATTACATGAAAATGCCAACAGGTGAAAGAAAACCATTAAAATGGATTATTTGCTTTTTAAAATCCAGCTATGTTTAATGTAAAGGAGACACACCTGTAACCAACACATAAAAAGGGCATCTGAGTGGCAGTGGGCAGTGTTGGCTGAAAACCACTCATGTTAGACAAAGAGCCTAAGGCAGAAGCATTGGGGTACAAGGCATAACGATGAACACTGGTGGGAGGGTCATCAAAAAGACATTAACAAACAGCTGTGCCCCTCCATTTGACAGACTCAAAATAAACACCCCAAACTGGTATTGGAAATGGAATGTAAGAAACAAACAAGCTTACAACTTTAAGTAAAAGATCTTAACACTTATCAAAAATAGAAAGAACACATATATTTAACAATCATTTACTATATTTAAACAATAAAATTAACAGATGAGCTAAGGGATAGATAACTGTACCCCAATGAATAGAGAATATATATTTTAATTAACAAATATTTCCAAAATAGATTAAGGATTATAGAGGAAATCTTCATTAACTTCAAAGAACTGTAACATACAAGATAACACTATCTGACTAGTATAATTTAATTTAAAAATTAACAATAAGTATGTAGTTTTAAAGTACATAAAGGGGTGACATTGTCCAAAAAAGAAATGTGCTCATTACTTCACTTATAAAATGGTAACCCCTCTACACAAAACCTTGATAACAATAAAATTATACTTAAAATACATAAATAATACACATATATGCATTTATATACATTTGAATACTTTGAAGAGTATATCTAAGTAATTCATAAGGTAAAAAGAGCATTACAACAAAGATTACAAAATTATTTTGAGTGAATGACAATGAACGCCCTTTATTCACTCTTGTAGGATTCAGCAAAGCTGTACATAGGAGTAATTCGTAGCTTTAAATACATGTTAAAAATAATAAAAAGATTGAAAATAAGAAGGTAACACAAAATTCTGGCAAAACATGAATGTGAAATAATAAAGTCAGAAGGGAGAGAATAGTTAAGAGGGAAAAATGAACGTACTTCATGTAACTGGGAACAAATGCAAGCAAGAGAAACAATAAAACCAAAAACTGGGGCTCTGAGAAGATGTACAAAGTAGATATGTCATGAGGCTGGTCCAAAAAAAGCACGAGTAATCAATAGCAGAATAAAATGAGAAAATTAAAAGGGCTACAACTACAGAGGCAGAGGTAGTTTTATTTTGCTTTTGTTTTGTGCTGGTCCTGATAAGAACTCAGGGCTGGGCACTGTCCTTGAGCTTTTTTGCCCAAGGCTAGTGCTCTACTACTTGAATCACAGCTCCACTTTTGGCTTTTTTTTTTTTTTGGTGCTTAATTGAAAATAAGAGTCTTGTGGACTTCCCTGCCCTAGCTGGCTTCTGAGATCTCAGCCTCCTGAGTAGCTAGGATTACAGGTGTGAGCAACCAGGGCCCAGCCAGAGAAGTTTTTGAATAAAAGGCTACATAATTCATTTGAAAATGTAAAGAATTCAATACTTTTCAAGAAAAATATAAAAACTCAAGAAGAAATACAAAGTTTTAAGAAAACAGAAAATGAACAGGTAATCCATCTTTCCCACTCTAATCCCAAGATACCTGAGAGTTGTGCAGGCAAGGTTTTATCAACAAGCAAGCAAGCCCCACCTTAAGGATACTTTGAGAGCTATATAAAAAGGGAGAAGTCTGTGTATGAGGGGTAGGTAATGTACTTTATTAAGCAGTACAACACCAACAACATAAACAAACAAAGAAATATCTTGTGTAGGGGCTGGGAAGGTGGCTCAGTGGTAGAGCACTTGACTTGCATGCCTGAGGGCCTGGGTTCCATTCCTCAGCACCACATAAGCAAAAAGAAAAAAGCCGGAAGTGGCGCTGTGGCTCAAGTGGTAGAGCACTAGCCTTGAGCTGAAGAGCTGAGGGACAGCGCCTAGGCCCAGAGTTCAGGCCCCACGACCGGACTCAAAAAAAAAAAGAACTATCTTGTGTAAAAACGCCTCGACTGGGTGTGGTGCCGACAATATAGGACACAGCATGCTCTAAAAGCCCCACAGGTACATTCACCAGCCTGCAGCACTGAGGACACACAGCCAGACCAGTGCACATCAGCTACAGCGGCTAACAATGAGCTATCCATTCACAAAATTTTGCTCTGCAGTTGTGTTGATTCATTAACAAAAACAAACTTGTAACATCTTTAGAAGAACTCTAATGGTGCATGTCTCTAACCTGGGGATTGTCAGGATTTTGGATTTTCTGGATTTGAACTCAGGGCTGTAACAGTGTGTCCAGTATCAGATTTCTTGATTTTTTGGGGACAACAATAAAGGAGCAGTAAACAAGAGCCAGTCCATCTTCATGAGGCTTAGTCTGGCATAGGTGCCCATCTGTGAGGATAGGTTGCTAACTAGGTAAAACCTACTCAGGCAGGCTGGAGACCTGACCCCCAGCCAAGCCCCTGCTTCCTTCTCCTTCCCATGTGGACTCCTTCCCAAGTAGTAATGCCCCCCTTTGTAGGCAGCCCAACTGGGAGCAGCAGCAGGGCTGGCAGCAAAGAGAGCGGGGCTGGCCAGCTCAGCTTGAGCTCTAATCTTCCGCCTGTGGCTGATGAGTGCATGCAGGCCTTCCTGTGCCATCAGCACCACACAGTCTACACACTCTTGTACAAGGCATTTGCCTTGTCTGCCTCATCAGTCTACTGGCACTGCTGCCCAGGAGACCACATCCACAGCCATCCCTTGTGGTTGAATGTGGCATCTCGGTGCAGCACTGAATGAGCTCTGCCTGAATGCAGATGCCCCTTCATGACCACTGTTCTAGGGTGGGCAGACTGGCAATTCTGCAGTACCTTAGCAGGGCTCTTGCTGTGTGTCCAGAGTGATAATACTGTTCAAGGAAATGCCTGAGGCCCTGTGTGCCCTGTGCTAGGTTCCCTGCCACAGGCACATTCCATCCTACAGCGGAGCCCCATGAGGACACATGTTCTTCATATTTTCTTTTCCTTCCTTCCTTCCTTCCTTCCTTCCTTCCTCCCTCCCTTCCTTCCCTCCCTTCCTCCTGTCTTTCCTCCCTCCCCTCCTTTCCCCCCTCCCTCCCTTCCTTCCTTCTTTCTCTTTTCTTCTGTCACTTCTAGGGCTCCTAGGACTTGAATTCAGGGCCTGGGTGCTGCTCTTGAGTTTTTTTTTTTTTTTTTTTAGTGGGTCGTGGTCTTGAACTCTGGGCTGGGCACTGTCCCTCAGCTCTTCAGCACACGGCTAGTGCCCTACCACTTGAGCCACAGCGCCACTTCTGGCTTTTTTTCTGTCTATGTGGTGCTGAGGAATCGACCCCAGGGCCTCATGCATACGAGGTAAGCACTCTGCCACTCAGCCACCTTCCCAGCCTGCCCTTGAAGTTTTTTATTTGTTTGGTTTTTCTCAAAGCTAGCACTCTACCACTGAATCACAGCTTCACTTTTGACTTTTTGGTGGTTAATTGGAGAAAGTCTCATGGACTTTCCCGCCCAGGCTGGCTTCAAACAGCCATCCTCAGATCTCAGCCTCCTGAGTAGCTAGGATTACAGATGTGAGCCACCAGTGCCTGCCAATTCTTAATTCATTGACCATTCTGACAAATCGTCTACTATAACAGTTGTCAAAATATTCAAATAGTTAAAATAGTTAAATAAAATAGTTATTTAAAATACCACTGGATGTGGGAGTGCACACCTGTAATCCTAGCGGGTGAGGCAGGAGGGGTTACATAATGAGACCTTGTCTCAATCAATCAATCAATCAATATTTTAAACATTCTAGATATATCTTTGAGCTGGTAAAAAAAGGAGGGGGAACAACTTAGAATTTGTCAGTCCCGAGGCTTGGGTCCGTCCCTCGCGCTTGCCAGGCAGGCGCTCTACCACTTGTGCCGCTCTTCCAACCCCTTTTGCTTTCTAAACAGTCTTGTGGGTTTTGTTAAATCCCAGGTCACCTTGAGTCATGATCCTCTTATTCGTGCCACCCACATAAGGTGAGCTCTCACGTGCATCCTTTTTTGTTGAAATGGGGTTTTGCTAAATTTTCCACTGGCCTCGCCTCAAACCTTGACCCTTCCTTCCTCTACCGCCTCCCAAGTAGCAGGGATTACAGGCATGCGACACAGGGCCTTGCAAGCCCTGAACAGTTTTCTTCGTTGTGTGTGTGTGTGTGTGTGTGTGTGTGTGTGTGTGTGTGTGTGTGTGTGTGTGTGTGTGTGTGTGTGTGTGTGTGTGTTTATAATTAAGGAAATTTCTTGGAGAATAAAAAATAAAAACAGAAGCAGAGATTCTGAAGGCAAGCTAAACTGAAGGCTACAGCTTCATGATGGTGTCTACTGGTCCCAACAGTCAGAGGCTTTAGTTTTACTGAAGGAAAGGGGACAACAGTTATAAGAGCAAACAGACACCAGTACATCACAGACTGTTCCCTATAACCCAAAGGCTGGGGCACACTCAGAGCGGGGAGTCTGCTCCCTGAACCTGTATATGGGTATGTTATGTGCCTATGTGCATATGTGCGTGTGTGCGTGTGTGTGTGTGTGCGTGTGTGTGTGTGTAGGGGCTCAATGCCCTGCTGACAAATAGCGAAGACAAGTGTCCCTTGGGTGTTGGCTGGGGGAGGGAGGACTCACTTGATATTTACAGTCATACTGTGTTGCCGAAAAAAAATCTTAGCCAAAATTTTACAATGTCCAAGTTAGCACCAGGTAAAAGCAAACACACACACACTCTCTCTCTGTCTCTCTCTCTGTCTCTCTGTCTCTCTCTCTCTCTCTCTCTCTCACACACACACACACACACACACAAGAACAATCAGTAAAACCCAATAAATAGCAGATGGAGAGAAGCAGGGACTTGAAATATGAGGATTGTAAGCTATAAGGTACAAATTATCTAGTATCGTAACTATGTAACCAAACAAATAAGCAAGCAACAGAAGACTATAAAAATACCATTCTGACTTGACTTTGTATTCCACAGGATTCTGGTGTCAATAGTTAATCTAGTTAGAGACAAAAGACCACAGGAAAGCAGCAATATGGAAGACTGCTTAAGCAATAACTGAAATCTTAGGGTTAAAAAAAAAGTTCAGAAAGGATCTAGGCATGGTGATATACACTGTGATGCCAGCACATGGGAAACTGAGGCAGGAGGCTTGTGAGTTCTAAGCCAGCCTGGGCTACAACACAGAGACCTTGTCTCAAAAAAGCCAAGATAATAAGACATAGACAAATAGTAGAACAACAGCTCCCAACTAGACCTATCCAACATGTCAGCAAAAACTGGAATGGAAGATACTTTAAAAGCCGAGTTTGGATCTGTTCAAACAAAGCTAATATAAACGGGTCAATTAAACCTGTCCTGAAAAACATCTGGTCCATGGTATGTAGCCACCTCCTACTTCCTGAAGTCCTAGGCGAGGAAGAACACCCCTTCCTCGCCAGGGGAGAGTCTCTCTTGCTCTATGAAATTACTGTGCAAAGCCTTAGAATTTAACATTACATTGCGGCCTCTCTGATCTTTCACGAAAATACATTTTACAGTGGACACATTGAAAAGCTAATTATGAAACAAATCATTGTTTCAAATACATTCAAATTAAGAAAAGCCTAGTTACAGTTTGCACCAGTGCTGACCTACCAGTCCCCCAACCTGGCCGGCAGCAGAGCAGCTCTGTCCACACGAGACCCTGCCCTGCCGCTTTGCCCTCTGCTCTCCCACCTCCTCTCTCCTCACCCACAGCTGCACTTCTACGGTTTCCTGATCAGCTGCCTCCTGGAGCTTCCAGTGTCCCGAGAGGCACGTGGCGAGGCACGTGGCTCACATTCACAGGTTAACCCAGTGGCAACTCAATAGTTTCAGTCAACCTCAGATTTCAGCATTAATTTTTAAACAATCAATGTTTGTCTTTTCAGTTTTGTTTTGTGGACAAGTTTCAGACTTCCTTCTGGGTTTTACCCGTGGGCACCCACATCACTGTCCCATCAATGGAGCTCTCAGCGACCGCGGCGGAGCTCTGCAATGGAGAAATTGTGTGGAGACTATGGTTAGGGTTGTCAGACATTGCACTAGGACACGCTCTCCCCTTCCAACATGGAACTAAAGCTAGGCAGGCATTAGGGTGAGAAAGCAGCCCCGGCAAGAGCTGAGCGCAGAGCAGGCAGCACATTACAGATCCTGACAGGCTTGAAAGGAGCTGGCGCTCACAGTGCGGCCTCCAATTTTGGCCATACTGTCTTCTTCCACCCAAGATTCTGAAGGACAGCCTTCCCTGCCGCCCCCTGAACTGAGCCTCCTGGGACCCTAGGGGCAGACCTTTCTGATAAAATTTCAATAGAGAATAAACCAATTCTCAGGCTTTTTAGAAAGTAGGGTGTGGAAATGTTACAGTTAATGCTCAACAAGATCCAATTAGCACTTGCCAGAGTAGACTGATGGTGTTGCAATCCACAACCAAGAAAATGACATCTACCTCCTCCCCCCACCCCACCCCAAGAGTACGAGCAGTGCCATTCTTGGTTTGAACTGGCTAAGGGATTGGAAACAGGTTCAAGCTAGTGTGACTCCTCCCTGCTCAGATTTAAATGTGCGATCTGCGTTAGGGAACTGCCGCTGAGAACTACAGCATTCACACGGCTTGCCATTCCAATTCGTCTACACTGCACTCTACTTACTGACTTCTAAACACCTTATTCATATTTAATAATGAAGGATTTGTGATTACTTACAATTTCAGACACTGGGATTTGGTACAGTTACATGGCTTTCTAGACTTTGTGTCCCATGAACTAAGAGTTACTCTATAAAGATTAAAAAAGAAAATGTATTCAGATGGTTACCCTTTAATAAGAAGATTAGCTAAAAACTGGTGTTTTTGAACAAACACTAAGAATCTCACACCAGCCAATTATAGGTATTATCTACAGGCGCCTAATTACGAAAATGGCATGCCATTATGTGCCTGCTGACCTGGGCAGGGGGAGGGGGTGTTACTATCACTTTCACACTTCTAGAATGCTCCCTGGAGTTTCTCCCCTATTTAAATCCTTGTTCTGTATGCCTCCCATAAACAGCCTCCCCCCACCAAATCAGAACACTGGGAAGTATGCCTCAGAGAACAGCAGATAAGCCTAGGTCACTGCTGTTTATCAGTGGTAAAGCTGCTGCACTGTAGCTTAGTATCAAAGTGTGTGAGTGTTTGAGTAGTCTTGGTAACCGCTCTCATTTTAGGAAGGGATTTCTATAACTGCCCCCTAACTGCAATGTGGGTGGGTAGACCAGCCTGGCAGTGGTCTTCAGGGATGAGGGGAAACAATGCCTCCTCTGGTGTCTCTGGATACTGCTAACTACAGCCATGGCAGCTTCCTAAGCACTATGCAGAAGTACTGCTCGCTTGGGAACAGAAACAGTGATGCTCTGGGGGAGGGGAGGAGTTGTAATGAAAAGGAGGTCACAGGAAGAGAAGCCCAGGTGGTGCCGGGCAAAGTGCCCCTAAGAGTATGCCACAGGCTTCACCTATGCAGGGCCTGGCCACCTCCGGACATGGACTCCTTAGGTCTGAGGATCCTACAAGAACTAGACCAGCACCTGGCACATGAATGCCATGCTGTTTGCTGTGCGGTTGTAATTCCTGCAAATGCCCAAAGACAAGCAAAGCCTTTGCCTGTCTTCCATCCTTGGGCCCCTGCATTCCACGCTGGTCTCCATGAAGCCTCCCACTCTCCTCCTCGCTGCTCCGCCCCGCCATGGACTCCACCTGTGCAAGCCTTTCGTCTTCCATCCCTGTCTCAGTCTGTGCCTGTTCAGTCTGTCTCTGTCTCTTTCACATGGCGTGCATGCGCCTGCACACACATATCCACCCAGATGTAAACAGTGAGGCACTTGATCCATGAGCAGACTTGTTAGTGGTTACTTCTGGGGATAATTCCCATTTTCAAGATCATGTCTGTAAATGCTGCATTGCATTTACAATAGACGGATCCCTCTGAATTGGTTCTATGTCCTCATGGGTGCTGGAGGCAGCGGGCCTGCATTTGCACATGTGAGGCAGACCTGGGCCTGTTCCAGACAGGCTCTGAAACTGCCCTCAGCCCTCTCAGACCTGTCCTAAGCTGGGCACAGCTCAGCCTGGTGCTTCCGATGCAAAGGAAGCAAAGCCCTTCCTTGAGAATACAGGTCTAGCTATGGGGAGGCTCTGCGCACTGCTGACAGGGAGGACCCTGGGAGCATCTGCAGGGGCAGGAGAACCAGGATTCTTTGACTAAGAGACAACTTGTGGCCAGGATGTGATAAATGCTTCAGAGGACACCAGAAATAATATCTTCTTCACTCAGAGCATCTATCTTGAAAGAGGCTCTTAATAATGGGGGCATGAGACATATACAATTGAAAAGTAGGAGAACATAATGTAGGATATGATCCACTGTCAAACTGGTTTCTGAGAACTATAACTGAAATGATGTTCAGAGGCAGGAAGTTTGACACGATGAAAGTGGTTAAAGAGAACTGCTGTGGTAAGAGGTGGACTTCGACGCTAATGACTACAGTTGTGGGCCTTGCTGCTGGTAGTTACAAGGACGTCTGAACAGAGAGGTAACATGAAGAAGGAACCGAGAACACGAAGCTCGGGCAGGGGACCTGTGGGCTGCGGTGGAAATTAGGTGGCAAAAACTTGCATGCTCTAAATAACTTGATTATCCTGTAAGCTAAAAATTAAAGAGTAGAAGGATTAATCAAGACCTTGAAAGGGGCCGGGAAGGTGGCTCAGTGGTAGAGTGCTTGCCTTGCATGCATGAGGCCCTGGGTTCGATTCCTCAGCACCACATAAGCAAAAAGAAAAAAGCTGAAAGTGGCGCTGTGGTTCAAGTGGTAGAGTGCTAGCCTTGAGCTGAAGAGCTGAGGGACAGCGCCCAGGCCCAGAGTTCAGGCCCCACGACTGGACCCGAAAAAAAAAAAAAAGACCTTGAAAACCCTGCCTCAGAGCAGTATTATAAATAAATTATACTAAGGCAAGATATAAGTTCATCTTTAAAGAAAAAACAATCCAGAGACTTGGGCTCGTCTTCTTTATTATGATATTCAGTATGTTACCCAAAGTAATAGTATCAACCACACATCATGATTCATACTCATTATCTGACTGATAATCAGAGCAATAGGAAATGAATTTTTATTCCAAGAGGTTTTAGTAAAATGATGATAAATGGTTAATAACTTAGTCAGTGGCCACGCAACTCTGAGAATGAGTGGGTCAACCCATACGGTTCACCATAAGGCCCAACCAAGCTGCTTCTGTGTTATCTAATAGCTTAGATATGCTGGATCCATTCCTGATTGATAGTTTCCTTTCTGGTAGATGTAGTTTGACCCTGTTATCTTGCAGAAGTCTCACAAGGGCTAAAGAAGCATTATGAAAAGGAGGTCATTTATTAAGTACTCCTGATTAGAAACTCCTAGGGAATGAAACAAAGCCACTCAACATTCTCTGGCTGCCTCTTCTTATGGGTCACATATGGTTCTAGCATGCTATCAGTATTAGGGATGTTGAGATTCAGTAGTGGGATGGTGACTCAAGTATTTGGTCCCAGCAAAATTATACAAATATAAAACTATGTTGTTCCTGACACATTTTGTAAAAGGCCCAGAACTACTTAAAAATAAAAATATGTGAAAAGTGGACAGGGATAAAAGAAACAATATGCTGCCAAGGAAAGAGTTCCTTTGTGGAAATGCACATTAACTGCGATATGGCTAAGCTTCAGCGGGCACAGCGTGAGAGCACTAAGTTCTCTTGAATGTTCTAGACACGATGAAGCGCGTGGCGGTACGGCACAGATGACCACATGGCCCAGATTACAAGGAAGTCACAAGGAGCATCGCGCGGTCCTGACACCTCAGACCACTCTGCAGCCAGACACACAGCACCACCAGCGGGGTGCTTAGGACGCCATCGGTTTAGGACACCCTTGTCTCACCCAGAAACGCTAACAAGCACAGTGAGATGACATCTATGATGACCTCATAGCAACTATAGCGTCCCCGTCGTGACGCTGAAGTGAAGCAAGTGTGGCTCTGCATTCTCATCCCAGCTCATTCACTCAAAGTCCTCAGACACAGCACTGTGCCAGCTGAAAGAACCACTCCTAAAACTCACGTAGCAGCAGGTCCCCGCGATACCAGAGGCCATAGTGTGGACTCAACTCCTGTCTGTCTCCAGAGCCCTAGAGCCCCAGAGTCCTGTGGATGACTGTTGGCTCACTTGTTCCAGCCCCTGATGCGTCTAGCCTCACACCGAACATGGCCAGGACAGGGTACTAGGGGCCCTCATGTCACATTTCACAAGAGCTTGCCTGGTGTCTCTCTTCACACCAGCATCGACTGTGGCCCAACTCATCTCTAGAGGCCAACACTGTACATGAACATGAACACAGCAGTGCTCCAACCAGTGTGGTTAGTTTAATTAGTTACATAAAGTTATCAATACAACTTTGAAATGGCAAGGCAAGGTCCTGGCTGAGTGCAGCCCATGTTCACCTGGAGCTACGAGAACAGGCCGAGCAGCGACCCTGCCACAAGCAGGGGCTGGCTCTCCGCACAGAAGGGATTGGGCAGAAGCAGCTCTGGAGACTCCACATTAAGCAGCTGGTGCTGCATAACTTGCATTGATGACCACAAAAAATGGAACAGACCAGCACTGCTGGAATCCACATGAAACCAAGACACAGCTACAAGTGGTCACCAGCCCTGAACCACCGGCCCAGGACAGCAGGTACAGATTGGCCTTTCAGCTGCCAACATACAGGCATGTAGCTTGCCAGCAACACTGCTCAGGGGAAATTAACCTTTCTGGATCAAGGAAGATTTACAGGTGAGGCTAATTCTACAGTACAGAAAGAAATCCCAAGTACACAAAAGCAACTTAGCCTCTTTAAAAAAAGTTACAATTGATTGCATTTAATCCTTACCCAGCCAAAGTTATTTTGGGTGGTCCTGGCAGGGTTGGTCCTGAGGGGAAAGCAGGCCCATTGACTGCTGATGGAAGGGCTCCGTTATCAAGCTGTACAAAGTCAAAGGCAAACATGTTTTCTATTAGCATGCTTACTTAAAGTGCCAGCCAATCCCAATGTAGAGTTAAAATGATTCTTTTTCATCTAGAGGTTTATGCCATAATCCTTTATAGCCAGCTCAGTTCTTGCTGGCACTACAAATGCACTAACGTGTGAGCACACAACCCCAGATGGTTTCACAGACCTTTCTGGCTACAGGCCTCAGGAACTGCAGTCGCCTGCCCTCCTCCACTCCAGGCCCTCCCTATGTACCATACAATTTGTCAACTGCACTAAAATGTAAGCTCTGCAGGTCAAGGGCATTCTGTTTCCTTTGGGGGTCACTTGGCTTACTGATACCTCAGACAGGCCTGCCCTGTGGCAGAGTGTCGGAATGCCCTATGTGCCAAGGGCTTGCACCAAGTGTAGCTTACAGAGGTAGGAAAGACCTACCTAAAGAGGTAGGAAGTGCAGAAACTGCACTTCCACACAGTCTGGCGTTCTTTTTTTTTTTTTTTTTTTTTTTTGGTCCGGTCGTGGGGCCTGAACTCTGGGCCTAGGCGCTGTCCCTCAGCTCTTCAGCTCAAGGCTAGCGCTCTACCACTTGAGCCACAGCGCCACTTCCCACTTTTTCTGCTTATGTGGTGCAGAGGAATTGAACCCAGGGCCTCATGCATGCAAGGCAAGCGCTCTACCACTGAGACACCTTCCCAGCTCACAGCCTGCATTCTTGTTTTTGTTTTTTTTGTTGGTCGTGGGGCTTGAACTCTGGGCCTGAATGCAGTCCCTCAGCTCTTCAGCTCGAGGCTAGTGCTCTACCACTTGAGCTACAGTGCCACTCCCGGTTTTCTGGTGGTTTATTGGAGATTAGAGTTTCATGGACTTTCCTGCCCGGGCCTGGCTTTGAACCGAGATCCTCAGATCTCAGCCTCCTGAGTAGCTAGGATTACAGGCGTGAGCCACCAGCCCTTGGCACAGCCTGCATTCTTATGGGTAGATGCAGACAAATCAACCAAAAAACTAAGGTACCAACAGCGCATGGTAAACTTGAGGCAGGTGCCATGACAGTAATTGGCTGTCACACTTTCTTAGAGAGGTGACATGGCATATTCATCTTCTAGTGGAACATACTGTAGGCCTACAATGATGTAATGATAAAAGCAAACTTTAAAAACACATGTCCAGCCAGGCACTCGTGGTTCATGCCTGCAATCCTAGCTATTCAGGAGGCTGAGATCTGAGGATTGCAGTTCAAAGCCAGTCTGGGCAGAAAAATCACTGTGAGACTCTTATTTCCAATTAGCCACTCAAAAACTCAGAAGTGTCACTGTGGCTCAAAGTGGTAGAGCACTAGCCTTGAGCACAGAGGCTCAGGGACAGTTCCCAGGCCCTGAGTTCAAGCCCCATGACCAATAAAAACAAACAATCAAACAGATGCTCAGGTTAGGCACTGGTGTCTCCCACCTGTAATCTTAGCTATTCAGGAGGCTGAGATCTGAGGACCATATCAAAGACATCCTAGGCAGGAAATTCCAAGAGTCTCTTATCTCTAAACACCAGAAAACTGGAAGTGGAGCTGTGGCTCAAATGGTAGAGTGCCAGCCTTGAGTGAAAAAGCTACGAGACAGTAAGTTCAAACCTCAGTACTGGTGTGTGCACACAAAAATGCATGTGCATAACCCTGAGGAGGTGACTGTAGCACAAGCACAAGCACAAGGCCAGCAGCAGGCAGGCAGAGACCTGCAGACCAAAGGAAAGGTAACGTGGACCATAGTGTGGCCAAGATACACAGCTACAATGACTCCCTTGCCCAGAGTCTAGCACAGGGATGAAAGAACCCAGTACAGGATAAATTTTTTACTGTTGACTTTTTTTTTTTGGTCAGTCTTGGAGGCTGAACTCTGGGCCTGGGCGCTGTCCCTCAGCTCTTCAGTTCAAGGCTAGCGCTCTACCACTTGAGCCATAGCTCCACTTCTGGCTTTTTTCTGCTTATGTGGTGCTGAGGAATGGAACCCAAGGCCTCATGCATATGAGGCAAGCACTCTACCACTGAGCCACTTTCCCAGCCCCTACCGTTGACTTTTAGCTAGAGGATGAAGAATGTTCTTGAGTTATTTCAACTGCAACAATTGAAATTTCAAGAAACACTATATAGTTTTATATTTAAACAATGACTCACTTGTTGTGTAATGAGATTTAATTTTGCTGGTAGTGGCAAAAATCTTCCTACCAAAGCAGTCATTGGCTTAGGGACATCTGTAAGGAAGACAGTTAAAGTTATTGATAGCATATATTCCTTCTCTTCCATACACATGTGAAAGAAAGTATAGCAGCTTATTATAGATTTATCATGTACAAAGGTATTCAAGCATTATAGTTCTATTTTTTGTATTTTTTTTTTTGGGGGTCCGGTTGTGGGGCCTGAACTCTGGGCCTGGGCGCTGTCCCTCAGCTCTTCAGCTCAAGGCTAGCACTCTACCACTTGAGCCACAGCGCCACTTCTGGCTTTTTCTGCTTATGTGGTGCTGAGGAATGGAACCCAGGGCCTCATGCATGCAAGGCAAGCGCTCTACCACTGAGACACCTTCCCAGCCCTCAGGTCAGTGTGTTTTTATGTTGTTCTTTCAGCATAAACCTATTTGACCTGAGCTTCCACAGGAGTCTGCTATGCTAAAAAATGCTATTAGTACCTATATTTCCAAACTGAATACTAAGGTGCCCTTTGAAGGCTACAAAAATTTACCAAGACCCTAGTGGGTCCTGGGCATTTTATATTTTTAAAGAAAGCCCAGTGACAGCTGTTGGACACTATGTGCACTACTTTCAACTCATGTGCCTGCTTTTCTTGGAATGGATTCTAAGTTGTGGGCATATACTTACTAAACTTCTTGGACCAAACTATGGGCTCTGTGAAGTCCTGAGATGCTAACAGTGCTATAGACCTCATGCTCCTGAGTCCATGAAGAAAGAAAGGCGTTCTCCTCTCTTTTACTTTCATTCTAAGCAAAAGCCAAACATATTCACTCACCGATTACCACATGATAAATGATAACTTTCATTCATTACTCCATACCTGACTGTAGATAATTATTTTGATCTTGATACTGAGGAACCAGATGAAGTGCTTTTAGCTCTCTGGCGCCAGAGTTGTCAATACACAGCATTTGGGTGCCCCCTTTCAGCTGACAAATCACCTAAAATGAAATCAACCATCAGTTTTCGTCAGTCAAGAAATGCAAACTTACATAAACGAATGCCTGAGAAACAAGTTCTCATGCAGGACTTACGTCTGAGGGTAAGAAAGAAAACTACAGCTTTGTTCTTGATTTCTTCTTCTGTAATAACATTAACTGCTCCCTAAAAATCCTCCAGCAGTGTTTCCTTCCACAGGCGAACAGAAGTTCCTTCTCCTGTCTTCCTCCACAGTGATCTGACTACTGAGACTTAGTTCAAGGACCAGCTGGCATTCAAGAGCTTCTCTGTCCTGTCCTTCACTCCACTGCTCACATTAACAGACAACCCAAATTTAGGAGGGAGAGCTCATTTCAAGAACTTCCTGAGTATCACCTCTGCCTTAGAGCCAGGATCTCATTCTCTAAATGAAGAAGTGTGGGAGGGTTAGATAATGATGGCTCCAACTTGTAATCTTAGCTATTCAGGAGGTTGAGATCTGAGGACTGCAGTTCAAAACCAGCCTGGGCAGGGAAGTCTTGAGCCTCTTATCTTTTAAGTAACCAGCAAAAGCCAGAAGTGGAGCTGTGGCTGAAGTGGTAGAGTGCTAGTCTTGAGCCAAAAGCTCAAGGACAGTGCCCAGATCCAAGACTGAAACAAAGAAAGGGAGTGAGAGGAAAGGTGCTCACTGGCGTGTGGACTTCTAACAATTTGCTACAGGAGTATGGAGGGGGTTCCCTGACAGTTCAGGCCTAGACCTCACTGCAGTGACTCTGGTGCTCTGGACACACCACTTAGAACGAAGACAAACGCAGGCAAGGTCACATTTCTGTTGCTTTGGCTCATGAAATGGGGATAAAAATTAATGCCTGCCCGCTAGGAGGATGAAATGACGTACCACAGTTGTAAACATATATACGCTCAGAGGTACCTATATGAGCTACTGGTAGAAGAACTCCAGAGGCATGAAGGGAGAATGGGGCTTCTGTCCAGAAGCCAGCAAACCACACAATGTAGACTAATATGACTTGTGGTTACTCTCCTTATGTTCAGTAGAGCTCTAAACCTCTCCCAACTTGCTACGGCTGAGTGGAAATAGAACCTTAGGGGTGAAAAGCACCAGATGACAACCCAAGTGTGACCCAACAAGGAAGCCAATGAGAGGCAGCAAGTGGCTACTGGCAGGCTTAGTTACCATCGGGCTGGAATCCTTCTTGCGAGAGCAGCTGGAGGTGTCCTCTGCTTCCTGGGATGAAGGGAACTTGCAGCAGGATTCCTGAGCCAGAGGGTTCTGAAAAGCTGCCTCCTCTGGGTTGTTACTTGCAACAGTGCCACCAGCTTCCTTTATTTCAACCTGAAAGGCACAAAGCAGTGATTGTTTCAGAGGATACCTAGACATTGTCTTTTGCAGCTGCATAGCCCAGAAAATTCAAATTTGAGTGTTGTGTCCAAATTTTAAAAAAGTGGAGCTATGGCTCAAGTGGTAGACTGCCAACCTTGAGCAAAAACTCTCAGGGATAGTGACCAGGCTCTGAGTTCAAGTCCTCTGCCCTGGGATGAGGTTGGAGGTTCTATGGACAAACTGAGGTTGGAGGAGGCGCACCTTTGTCCAACTTTCCCAGTACACTAAGAAGTAGTGATTGGGATTTTAGGAGGTGCAAAAGTCCCAATCTCTCAGCTTTTCTGGTTTTCAAGCCCCAAGCCTCTAAGCACCAACTCAAAAATTTCCCACAAAGTCTTACGCCAAGAGCTTATGGAAACACTTGAATGGATGAAGAATCTAAATTTCCATCTTTCTGGGGATCCTAAATTTAGGAGGACCAATTTACATTGTTCTTTTTGCTTTCCTTTCAGTGGGGCTAACTGGAAAGCAGGAAGTGCTTGGTGGCTACCCAAGGCGACCATGTATCCAGCTGACCACTATCCCATACGCACCTGTCACCAGCAGCCAGGACCCCAACACTGCCATACCAGGGCAGGGGCAAATCCCACGACTCGGAGCCCCATCAGGGCAGGGCAGGGCAGGGTGCTTGCCTGGTATGCCTGAGGCCCAGGTCCTCCCCCCCTTCCTCCCTGCCCCCAGCATGGGATGGAAGGCACCAGAATCCAAACCTCTGACACACATCTGACCTCCAGCAGGGCCAGCTCTGCGCCTGAGCCCCGTGGCTCGCAGGGGGCAGGGGTGGACGAGGCCGCCCTGCCGTCTAGGGCGTCCCCGCACCCCTGTGTGGGAGGCGGCTCTTACCGGGATCACGCGCACGCCGGCGGCCAACGGCAGCAGCGCGGGGCCGCGCGCCGCGGGCAGCAGCGACGACAGCACGTGCACGCTGTAGGCGGGCGGCGGCGCCGCCTCGTCCGGGGCGCGGAGCTCGGGGAGCCCCGCCAGGTCCCCGAGGAGCGCGGCCGGTAGGTCCGCCGAGCCGTCGGCGCCCGGGGGGGGGCTGAGCGCGCGCAGCAGCGGATCCCCGGGGTCGGCGGCGCCCAGGTAGGCGTCGGCCAGCACGGGCAGCTCGTCCTGCTCCGACTTCACCACCACGGCCGGGCTCAGCGCCAGGCCGTCGGGCGCGAACGGCCGCTCGGCGCTGAAGAGCTCCGTCACCATCTCATCGTCGGGGCCCGGCATGGCGCCCAGCAGGGACGTCTCCTCCATGGCCACGCATCGCCCCGCGCCCAGCTCCCTGGCGAGGGCGGGCGGCGCACCTGCGCGGGAGAGCGGGCGGCCGTGAGCCGGGCGACCACTCCACACCGAGGGCCGCCGCGGGGCGGGCGCCTCCGGGCCCGGGCGGGGACGGGGGTGGGGTGGGGTGGGGGGGAGGAGCGCCTCCGGGCTCAGGGCCGGGCCGGGCCGTGGGTGGGGTGGGGGCGCCTCCTAGCGCCGGGCCTGGGAAGGGGGGCCGCCTCTGGGCCCCGGGCTGGGACTGGGGTGGGGGGCCGCCTCCGGGCCCCGGGCTGGGACTGGGGTGGGGGGCCGCCTCCGGGCCCCGGGCTGGGACTGGGGTGGGGGGCCGCCTCCGGGCCCCGAGCTGGGACTGGGGTGGGGGGCCGCCTCCGGGCTCCGGACCTGGGACGGGCCAGGCCGGGCCGGGGGTGGGGGCGCCTCCTAGCGCCGGGCCTGGGACGGGCCGGGCCGGGCCGGGGGTGGGGGGCCGCCTCCGGGCTCCGGACCTGGGACGGGGGCCGCCTCCGGGCTCCGGGGCCCCGAGCGGACACCTGGGTCTCCTCAAGGCACTCGGGCTAGGACAGCGGGCCGCCTCAGGGAATGGCCGGGCCCTGGGTCGCTCAGGGGACTCCGGGGCCGCCTCAGAGCCACACCTGGGCCGCCCGGGCCGCTGCAGGGACGCACCTGGCCGACCGGCTGCAGCTGCGTCCACGCTGTGGCCAGGCAAGGCAGCCCGACTGGACGACCGACCGTCGACGGTTGGAAGGGGCGGGGCCTTGGCACGGGATGGGGGCGGGGACAGAGAATCGGTGGCGGAGGGGCCTGGAGAAGGGAAGGGGCGGAGCCTGTGTCAGAACAGGGGCGGAGTCTATGTCAGAACAGGGAACCATTGGTGAGAGGAATCTGGAGAAGGGGCGGAGTCTTCCAGGATAGAGGCAGGGCCAGGGAATCTGGTGGGAGGAGCCTGGAAAAGGGAAGAGGCGGGTCAGGAAGCAGTGGAGGGAGGAGCCTGATGAAGGGGCGGAGTCTTCCAGGGTAGAGGCAGGGCCAGGGAGTCTGGTGGGAGGAGCCTGGAGGAGGGAAGAGACAGGGGCAGGGAATCATTGGTGGGAGGAGCCTGGAGAAGGGAAGAGGCGGGGCAGGGAATCATTGGTGGGAGGAGCCTGGAGAAGGGAAGAGGCGGGGCAGGGAATCATTGGTGGGAGGAGCCTGGAGAAGGGAAGAGGCAGGGCAGGGAATCATTGGTAGGAGGAGCTTGGAGAAGGGAAGAGGCAGGTCAGGAAGCAGTGGCGGGAGGAGCCTGGTGAAGGGGCGGAGTCTTCCAGGGTAGAGGCAGGGCCAGGGAGTCTGGCGGGTGGAGCCTGGAAAAGGGAAGAGGCAGTGGCAGGGAATCATTGGTGGGAGGAGCCGGGAGGAGGGACAGGGCAGAAGTTCGGAGGCAGGGCCAGGATTCGTGAGTGGGGATGTGTATAAGCGGCTATGCTCATGGGGCGGGGCTGGAGGAAGGGGTGTAGCCTTACAGGGTGAAGATGAAGAACTCTGCTCCTGCTTAGGGTGGGGAAACTGAAGCCCCCAGAGACGAAAGCAGGACTAGACAAACCCTTCCTTGACCTTTGAGCTTTTCTCTTAGGGTTTTGTTTTGTGGTGATAAGGATAGACTCAAGGCCACTTGAGCCATACTCCTAGCCGTTCTCTATTGTTTTTGAGACAGGGTCTTCAAACTTTGCCTGGTCTAGCCTTGAACTCTTTTGAGACTAGCCTAGACAAATAAAAAAGTTAAGGATCCTATCTCCATCTATAGCTGGAGGAGGGTGGTATACACTTGTTATAGCAGCTGGATGGGAGGCTGAGATTGGGAGGATCACAATTCAAGACCAGCTGGGGCATAAACATTCATTTCTGCTGGGTACCAGTGACTCACATCTGTAACCCTAGCTACTCAGGAGGCTGAGATCTGAGAATCAAGGTTCAAAGCTAGCCCAAAGCAGTAACATCCATGAGACTCTGATCTCCAACTAACCACTAACAAGCCAGAAGTGGAACTGTGGCTCAAGTGGTAGAGTGCTAGCCTTGAGCAGAAAGGCTCAGAGACAGTTGCCCAGGCCCTGAGTTCAAGCCCCAGGACTAGCACCAAGGAAAAAGAAAAAAAAAGTCCATTTCCATGGAAGAAACTGAGAGTAGTGCTGCATGCCTGTTATCCCAGCGATGGTAGATGGTGGGGAGCAAAGAATAGGAGAATCACAGTCCAGGCTGGACTGGGTAGGACATGCGACCCTATCAAATAGCTAGCACAAGGCAGACAATGATGGCTCACACCTGTAATCTTAGATACTCAGGAGGCTGATATCTGAGGATTGGAAGTGGAGCTGTGGCTCAAGTGGTAAAACACTAACCTTGAGCAAAACTCAGAGACAGCACCTAGGCCTTGAGTTTAAGACAGAATGTGCGCGCGCGCGCGCGCGCGCACACACACACACACACACACGGGCTGGAGGCATGGCTCCAAGTCAGAGTGCACACATGCACACACACACACACACACACACACACACACGGGCTGGAGGCATGGCTCCGAGTCAGAGTGCGCACACACACACACACACACACACACACACACACACACACACACACACACACACACACACACACACACACACACACGGGCTGGAGGCATGGCTCCGAGTCAGAGTGCTTTCTTAACCAGCCTGAAGCCTGGGGGTGGGGAAGGAGGCAGACTAAGTAAGTCAAATGACTAAGATACAGCAGCACTGTTTATTAGGCACCTACTATGTGCCAGGCACTGGAGAAAGGAAGGTGAGTGATACAAGTTAACAGTCCACAGGCTCCCTCCTCCTTTTAATAGTTCTCCTCCTGATTGGAGGCTGGTCCCTGACAAAGGCACCCAGAACAATAACATAGTAGACAGACAGTGCTTTATTAAGGGTTGCCTACTCACAGTGTGCGTTTCTAAGACTTATACCAGAAGAGCACATGGTATTTACATGCGATGGACCGACTAAGGTAGTGAATTCTAGCCATGGCTGCAGTAAGACTAGTTTGTTCCAAATTAAAATACATGATACTCTTACCTCCCCCTTCCCACATATACAATAAAAACCCACTCTCCCTCTTAAGGAATAGAAAATTGCATTGATAACTGCGGGATGAGCCACGGAGACGCTGGGGACATGAGACCTGAGCGAAGCGCAGCCTCGCCTGCACACGCGGGCAGATCGGCCACTGGCCACCAGCGCCTGACTTGTGGCTCTGATGAGGTGTCCCGCTGGCTGGCACCTCTCTCCCGGGGCACAGGGGGGTCATTTCCCCCACACCCTGCCTGGACGTCCACCACACAGGACCAGGCGTGGGAGCGTCGCTGCTGCCGGGGTTTCTCGGTTTTGCCTTTTGATTTCATCCTTGCTTTTGAGAGCAAAAGGATCTTTGGGCCTCTGGGGCTGGGTTTTACCACACTGCTGTCCCCAAGACACACGCATCTCTCACTTCCTGCAGCTGTGGGAGCAACAAGGGACGAAGCCGGCGAGGACCAGGCCAGGGCTGGGAAAAATAAATACACCACTTACGAAGAGGCCAGCGAAGCGTGTCACCACGGGCCGGGGCGTGGGGATGTCCCTGTGATGGGAGCTGCGGGGCGACATGGAATACTGAAGGGAACTCAGTGCGTGGCTTGCCCTGTGGCCACTCAGGCCTGCTGGCGAAAGGCACTCCTGGGACAGGGAGCTGCGGGCCTAGCACCAGTCACTGCGACCAGGGACATGTCACTACCATGTTACCGCCACTGGCCCCGCCATGGAGACATGAGGGCGGCCGCCATGGACCAGGTGTGATGTCAGGGTGCCCTGCGCCCTCAAGTTCTTGGCCATCGTCACGCCAGCCCCGCGGCATGCACCCATGGCACCAATCCCATAGCCAGGTCCCCAGCCTGTGTGTCCTGGACGCCGGACACACATCTGTCCTGTGTCTGGCTGCCAGCAGCGCGGTCCCCACGAGGGACCTGGCCCTCTAGGGTGGGAGAAAGGAGCAGGACTCCCTCCCGCCCCCACCAAAGACCTCACGCCACGCCGCCTCAGTCTTTAAGGCACTGGGTTCTGAAAATGTGCAGGGTCAGTAACTGGACAGACATGGCCACCGCTTGTTCCAAACATGGCAAAGGCGGACGGATGGTGGCACGGGCCGGGAAGGACGGATCTCGCGAGCGCCCCGCCGTGGGCAGCGCTGAGAGCACCGCCGACACCAGCAGCGTCTGCTCCCTCCGTGTGCGAAGCTGCAGCCCTACTAAGGACGAGCCCATGCCGGCCTCGGGATGCCCCTGAAGCAGGAGGGCTGCGCTTCGCACAGTGGGGCTCCCACGCGAGGGAGAGACGGCCAACGCTTTCTGGAAGGAGAAGTTTTTGTTTTTTTCATCCCGAGCTAGGATCAGGATGATGCCTACTCTTCATTTGGTGGAGGCCACGCAGTTTCCCCTCGCCGTGGCCTAGTGGGATTACTTTGTGGAATTAGGTGTGAGCCCAAACAAGTTGAGGATGTCTGTCATGGCTTCTCCCAGGTGCTTTGCAAAGCGGTGAGAATCCTGGTTTAAACACAGAAAGCAAAAACACATCAAGATGTAGAAATCCAGGCCGGCGCGGTGCTGCACACCTGTAATCTGGGAAGGTGGAGACAGGAGGATTGCAGACCGAGGCTAGTGCTGGCAAAGTTGTGTGAGACCCTATGGGGGGAGGGGGAGTGAGACCTCACAGGTGACCTGTGGTTTGAACCCCCAGATTCCATGTGCTCTGTCACCTGTGAACTTGGCCCTGTCTGAGCTGCCCATGATGCACGGAGGTACCCGCCTTGTACCTGACCTTGACCTCTGTGACTACCCAGGCCGCCCCACGTGAACCTAAACCTCCAAGCTGCCAGCAACGCCCGACTAGCAGTTTCTTACGCACATGCTCCAGAACCTGGCCTGCAGATTCAAGAGCGAGAAGTAACGGAGGGAACAGGGGATGCCGATGGAGGGGGCGGGCAGCCCTGACTTTCTCCTGGGGAAGGGTTGGGGCCATCTCTAGAACCCTGGCTGCCCACGTGCGCAGAGCTCCCGCGCAGGTCACTGCAGCTCTCACCCCTCAACAGATCCAAGCCGCCAGCCCCCTGCATACCTGGCGGCTCCTGTGGCTACAACGTGGGCACTGTCCGCTCTGAAAGCAGCAAGCCACAGGCAGATCCTGGGTTCTCAGGAGTCTGGGTGCTCCGGTCCCCACTAAGATGAGCAGTCGGGGTCAGTTCCTGCCTGAGGACCCAGGAGGACCCTGGCCTGACACCAGGAGAGGGACTTGTCCCTCAGAGCGGGCTGAGCTGGCCACAGGTACGCGGCATGTCACTCAATCAACAACTAGTTTTTGTGTTGGACTTTTTTGTGGTTGCATGGTTTTGATGTGTAGCCGAGGCTCCAATTTGCAATCCTCCCACCTCAGCCTCCCAAGGACCAGAAGTGTTTCTTTAGGAATGTTGCCTGCCTGTGTTTAGCGGTGAGCTCCTCCCCTCCACCCGTTCTCTAAGCCCCTCCCACAAAATTCTGCATCTAGGATAAATCCCATTCTCTTTTTGGAGGAAATGGGGTTGGATCTCCGGGCCTTATGCTCGCTAGGCAGGAACTAGAGAACACTTATGCTGCACCTCCAGCCCCTTTTGCTGCAGGGTTTATTTAGTTATCCTTAAATGTACAAGGGGTTTCAATTTCAGAATCTGGGTCTTATTGTTGTTTTGTTGGTCATGGAGCTTGAACTCGGGGCCTGGGTGCTGTCCATGAATTCTTTTGCTCAAGGCTAGTGCTCTATCACTTTGAGACACAGTGCCACTTCCTGTTTTCTGGTGGTTACTTTGAGGTAAGAGTCTCACAGACTTTCCTGCCTGGGCTGGTTTTGAACTGCGATCCTCAGCACTCAGCCTTCTGAGAAGCTATGGTTATAGGTGTGAGCCACCAATGCCCGGCTTTTTGTTTTTATAACAAGGCCTCACATTTATGCTCAGGCCAGGCTGAGCCAAAGTTCTCTATTTACTCTGTGTCCACGGTGGCAGGGAAGACTGGCACTCGGTACCTGCCGCGGCTGTCAACCACTTGAGGTAGGGTTTCACTAACTCTTTGCCCTGGCTGCCCAATATCATGAACTCCCCCAATCTCAGCTTCTCAAGTAGGACGGCAGGCATGAGCCACAGCATACAGAATTGGTGTGTGTGTGTGTGTGTGTGTGTGTGTGTGTGTGTGTGTGTGTGTGTGTGTGTGTGTGTGTGTGTGTGTCACCAAGAGTTGAACTCAAAGTCTTGCACTCACTAGGGAGGCATTCTACTACATGAACCACGTAGCCAGCCTAAACTATTCTTTTTGTAAAACAAAAAACTGGGTGGAGGATAGACAGGGGAGCGGAAGTAGGAGAAAATGAGGGGTAACAATGTTCCACAAGAAATGTACTCGTTACCTTACCTATGTAACCACGCTAATATCGCCTTTACAATAAAATACAATCCAGTAAAATAAAATTGAAAAAAAACCCTGCAAACTTTGGCATTACTTGTCACAAGATGGACAATGTGGGAAGAAGAAGAAAAGATAGGCCCATAAATAAAGTATGAATTAAATGTGCTTGCAAGGCGGGAGGCCACCTGCTCCGTCACGAGGTCCAGGGTCTGTCTTCCCAATGTCACATGTTTAGAAAGCCATGGATGCATGTGCGCATTTAGGTTTAAAACTGCTGCTACAGCAAAGGCAGCCATATGGAACTAAATCTACGTCTTTAAAGCCAAGTGAAAGCCAGCTGCCAGCGGCTCCCGCCTGTCATCCTGACTACTCAGGAGGCTGAGATCTGAGGATGGTAGTTTGAAGCCAACCCGGGCAGAAAAGTCCATGAGACTCTAATCTCCAATTAACTTGCAAAAAGTTGCAAGCGCAGTTGTGTTTCAAGTGATAGAGCACCAGCTTTGAATGAAAAAGCCAAGCAAAAATGCAAGGGCCCTGAGTTCAAGCCCTGGTACCGGCACAACATAAAACACAAGAAGAGAAGGGATTTCCTCCTCCCTCACCGTCTCGGGGCTGGACAGCTTGGAGGAGATGTGGAAGTGGATGTAGTTATCGCCCATTATGATGTAGGACACACCGTAGCCGTCATCAGCAACCTGCAGGCAGACAAGAGACAGCCTGGCTGACCCGGAGGGACAGAAGGCAACCGGCACCGCCACGCATGCCAGCAGCAATGCCTCAGGACCCAGCGGCCCTCAGAGCCCGGCCGGCACCCTACCACTCACCGGCCCGAAGCCCCCACCGCCAGACACGTAGTGCGGGTTGTTCACCAGGTCAAACAGCTCCACCTGCTGGTGAGGGGTCTGGCTGGTCGACAGCCTCCAAGGCTCAGACAGCACCTGGACCGGAAGGAGGTGAGGTTCAAGTGGCTCTTCTCCCCACCCCGTCTTCCAGGCTGCACCTGAGGGTGCTGCTTTGGACACCCTGAGTCTTTGTCCCTGAGGACAACACTGGCTCTGAGAAGGAGCAGGCAGGAAAGGGGCTCCAAGATGAGTGTGCCACCAGATAGAGCATGCGGCGAGCCGGGGAATGGCGCCACCCCTGTGCCACATCCTGTGATCTCAGCCTCCTGAGTAGCTAGGATCACAGTCTAATTGCTGAATGAGGTTGAGTGTGGTAGTGTATGCCTACAGTCTCAGCCCCTTGGAAGGCAGAAGGAGGAAGGCTTGAGCAATCTAACACACGTCCATTCATAAAAATAAAGTCTGTAAACTCCCCATTGAAATCATTTAAAACAAAGGTAGGCTGAGCTCTGGTGGCCCACCTTGTAACCCTAGCTACACAAGAGGCTGAGTGCCCAGGATGACAGTTCAAAGTCAGTCTTGACAGAGAGGCTCAATTAAAAACCAGCAACAAGCCAAAATGGCGCTATGGCTCAAGTGGTAGAGTGCCAGCCTTGAGGAGAAAAAGCCAAGTGAGAGTTTGTGGTCTTGAGTAGTTCAAGCCCCAGTACCGGCACATACACAGCAAAATGAGATGTGGGTGTCTGTGCGCATTGGAGCGCTGCCTAAGTGCTCGTGCCCGGTAGGTCGGGAGGTTAGTCCTCCAGCACTGCCTCCCACGCCACAGCCACGCCGGATGCCCACTGGGACTGGCAGGGCAGGAGCAACGCACGGAGACCCCTGCCCACTGGGCGAGGGCCACGTACTTCCTTCAGGAAGGGGGAGTCCACGGCCAGGTATTTGGACACGACGTAAAGGCAGAAGAGATGGCGGTCGATGCCCGCGCCCGTCATGGCCAGACGGTACAGCTGCTGATGTTTCTCGGACGCCAGCTTGAACAGCCTGAGCCTCTGCTCCACCTGCCGCACGGGGGGAAGAAGTTGGAGGGAAGAGAAGGGGGGGGAGAAGCCGAGGGGAGAAGGCGGGTGAGGAAACCGCACAGGCCCCGTGTCGCCCGCGGGCTCCCCGCGTGAGGCCGCACAGCATGCGGCTCGGCTGGTGGCACCATACCGTCTGCGTGGGGTCTGCCATGGCCAGCACGAAGCTGCAGGACTCCATGGTGCAGGAGCGCACGGTCTCGGTCCTCCCCTCCCGGAACAGCCGGGTCATGGAGGCCTCGTAGGTGAGGCAGAACTTGCCCATGTCCTGAGGAAGCAGAGAGGCTCCGTGAGGGCGGCCAGGCCTGTGGCGGGACGTGGACTTCACCATGGACTCAGGCCCTCGGGCAGAGGGGGGGGGGAATGAGAGGGGGGAAGGGAGTGACCCTGGGGTCATACCAATGCTCCACGCTCCCCAGGCGTGGCCCTGAGCAGGTAGGGTGGCACTTGGGAGGGGTGGGGGCACAGGACCCCCCATGAAACAGTCAGAAGGGCGCAGGGGTGTCGGGCAGCAGAGCCGTGGGAGGGGAGGGAGCGGGAGGGTGGATGAGGGAGGGAGGGAGTCCGGGGAGGGTGTGCAGAGGGAAGCCCAGACAGAGCCCCCACAGAAGGGGCAGAGCAGCCTGGGGGCCGAGAGGCAGAGGGAGAGGGGGACGAGGTGGTGTCTGGGAGGCTTCCTAAGAGCCCCAAGAGGGAGATGGAATGCAGGGCAGGGGCGGGCAGAGGGAGAGCCGCTGCAGGGCTGAGTTGGACCAAGGAGGCCGGTGTCTGGGAAAGAGCCCTGGAGAGGCCTCAACAACATGCAGCCGGGGCTCCAGGAGGGAGCAGCAGAGGCAGGAAGGCTACCACCGCTGCTCGGCAGCTGCCGCCGCTCGGCTTCTACCCCCCACGTCCCTGCCCCAGGTGCCCCACTCCCATCATACACTGATCCAGGAGAGCCCCTCGCTCCCCACGCTGGGGCCACTGCTCAATCTCTGGTCTTCCAGATCTCTCTACACTTCGCCTGTAAAGCCTGGTATAAAGTGTCTCCCTGGGAGCGAAGCTAGGAGGCAGCCTGGATGTGGGGCCCCTGGGTGGCCACTGGCACTGAGCCACAGCCCCCAAAGACTGCCAGACACTGCATGTGTGTACACCACTCACACTGGCTGGGCATGGTGATGGTTCACACCTGTAATCCCAGGGCCCAGAAGAAAGAGGATCTCAAGTTTGAGGCCGGCTCACCACAGAGACCCTGTCTCACAAAAGCAAACAACAGCAGCAGCAAGCCTAGGTCAGCGCCTCGGTCACCACCAGGACATCTCCCCCAGCAGCCCTGGCCTCCTGCAGGCACGGCTGCTCCTGGGACCGGAGCAGAAGTCAGAGTCACAATGGCACCATGGCGGGAATGCTGCCAGCCAGGTGGGGGCCCATGGAGACTCGGAGGGCTGGGCTTCAGGGCCAGCGCCCTCTCCCGGACGCCAGCGGGGATACGGCCAGGCCACGTCAGCCCGGAAGTGCTCAGGATGGACCCCACTGCTGGCCCACCTTGTAATGCGCCAGCTGCAGGGCCATCTGGATGAACGCGTCGGGGCTCGTCCGGCATTTCTTGATTAAGCCTTTGCCAAACGCGTTGAATGAGAACGAGTGGATGTCCACGTCGTCGGCCAGGAGACTGGCACTGTTCAGGGAGGTCTCGATGACCGCCTGGCACTGCGGGAGAGACAACACATCCTCAGTGGGCACGCTGGCACAGCGGGGGACACCCAGCCAGCTCCCCGGCTCGCCCTACGCGCGCTGCGCTCGTTTCCTCTTGCTCCTTCCAGAACCCCTTCTCCCCTCAGAAGTGGAGGAGAGCAGAAAGGGGCCCGCAGGTGAGGGCCAGCTCCTGTGACACCCCAAAGGGAACTTCAAACAACCCCGCCTACAGGAAGTCTGAGCAGCTAGATGATGAGGGAAGAAGAGACAAACATGCAGTAAAGAAACAGAACAACTGTAGGGCCACAACAGACCTGGGAGGAGCTGGGCACTAGCGGCTCATGCCTGTAGTCCAAGCTACTTGGGAGACTGAGATCAGGAGGATGGCAGTTCAAAGCCAGCCTGGGCTTATACAAGCGAGACCCTCCTCCATACATAGTCGGGCATGGTGTATGCCTGTCGTCCTGGGGGGCTGGGATTGGAAGATCTCCATTCCAGACCAGCCTGGGCAGAAAGTCTGCCCTGATGGCAGGAGCTGGGCATTGTGGGACACGTCTGTGACCCCAGTGACACAGGTTAGCCTGACATAAGCCGATCTCCCCCTAGGTGTGTGCCTGATACCATCACAAACATAACCAGCATAGCTGGGCACTGCTGGCTCACGCCTGTAATCCTAGCTACTCAAGAGGTTAAGTTCTAAGGATCACAGTTCCAAGCCAGCCCAGGCAGGGAAAGTCCATGAGACTTTTATCTCCAAGGAGCTGTGGCTCAAGTGGTACAGTGCTGGCCTTGAGCAAAAAGAAGCTCAGGGACAGCACCCAGGCCCTGAGTTCAAACCCCAGGGCTGGCACAAAAGAAAAGCACAAAGTAGGGAGGGGCTGGAGGCATGGCTTAGCCTTAGAGAACCTGCCCTGAGTTCAAATCCCATTATTACCAAAAAAAAAAATCAAAGGCAGAGAGATGGAGGGACCTGAGAGTCAATCGCAGAAGTCTGGCTGAAAGGACTCCTGTAAGATCCCAACTCTGATGTCCTGGGAAGGGGGAAACTGTGAAAGATGAACTGTGGCCCAGGAGGGGAGGGAAGGAGAGGGGAGGGGCTGGCAGGAGGAGGGGCGGCAGCAGATGATGCTGAGAGGTGGGGCCAGGACATCACCCAGGTCCCATCCCATACACCCCACCCACCACCATGGGCCCCCAAGTTGACCATGGCCTGGCAAGTGTCACGGGGGCGCATGAATTTATCCAGTGAACCACTGGGGGGCAGTTCTGAGCAACAGGTTGGGCGGGCGGGGGTGTGGTGGGGAGGAAGAGCCTGAGTCCTCTGCAGAGGTGGCATCTCTTGGTAGTGCCTGGGTTACGGGGTACCAGCAATGGAACTGTACGCTGTGAAAATGTCTCCCACTATTCCTGCCAGGTGCTTGCTCCCTGCACTAACCTTCCTTCCCCAGAAGGCTCCTACTTGATGGGCTGCATCTAAGAGTCTTTGAGACAGTCTAGCCATATGCCCAGGCTGGCCTCAAACGTACAATCCTCCTGCCTCAGCCTCCTGAGTGCTGGCGTTTACAGGCATGTACCACCCACACCCAGTTATCAGTCTAAGAATCTTTTTTTGTTTTGTTTTTTTTTTGTGCCTGACCTGGGGCTTGAACTCAGGGCCTGGGTGCTATACCTGAGCTTTTTTTCACTCAAGGCTGATGCTTTACTGCTAGAGCCACAGCTCCACTTCCAGCTCTTTTGGTAGTTACTTGGAGATGAATCTTATAAGCTTTCCTGCCCAGGCTGGCTTCAAACCTCAAACCTCAGTTCTTAGCCTCCTGAGTAGCTAGGATTATAAGTATGAGCCACTGGTGCTTGGCCTAAGAGGAACAAAATGTATTTTAAGTTTTGAAAATTTTAAGTTAGCCATTTAAGAGTATTTCAACTCAATAGATTGGGGCTAGAGCACTTTCGCCAGCAAGGATGAGATCCTGAATCCAATCCTGAGAGAGAGAGAGAGAGACAGACAGACCAAGTGAAGAGTAATGTGAGTCGACGTGCTGGGTTTTGCACTCTGCTGTGAAGCATGTGTGGTCTCGAGGCTGCTGGGGAGCAGCTCTCTGGGTGCCCCCCCCCCAGCCCGGGCGGCCTTGCTCACTTCCTCCGGGATGTCCCACTGCAGCCGAGTCGGGTGGGGGATGCTGGAGTTGGTCTCTCCTCGGCAGTGCCCGTCCTCCTCGTAGCCCAGGTGAAAGACGTCCGTGGCCATGACAAACTGAAACACAAGAGGCAGAGACTGAACAAAACCCCCACCCAGTGCCCCTCGGCCCCTCTCGGCAGAGCTCTGGGACAGAATACGGGTCCCCTACCCCAGCAACCAGTCCAACCACAGACCCCCCGCCGGTGCCTCCTAATTCATGTCTGACACAGCTGGCTGGACCAAAGTGGCCCCCCCCCCCCCCCCCCCCCGCTAACAGTGCCAAGCCAAGCCCAGGTGTAGGATCTTTCCTGCTGACCCAGAAATTCCCCTCCAACTCGATAATATGTGAGGGTAGCTCAAGGCTCTGAGATCAAATCCCAGAACCATAAAAAATAAAATAGCCGATAGGAGTCAGGTACCAGTGGCTCACGCCTGTCATCCTAGCTTCTCAGGAAGCTGAGATCTGAGGAGCACAGTTCAAAGCCAGACCAGCAAGAAAATCCATGAGCTTTTTTTTTTTTTGGTCGATTGTGGGGCTTGAACTCTGGGCCTGGGCACTGTCCCTCAGCTCTTCAGCTCTAGGTGATTACTCTAAGCTTGAGCCACAGCGTCACTTATAGTTTCTAGTGGTTCATTGGAGATAATGTCATGGACTTTCCTGCCTGGGATGGCTTTGAACCACAATCCACAAATGAGAGCCTCCGGTGCCTGGCTCCATGAGATTTTTATCTCCAATTAACCACCAAAAATCTGGAGGTGGAGCTGTGACTCAAGTGGTAGAGGGGCAGCTTTGAACAAGAAAGCTTAACAGCAGCATCCAGGCCCTGAGTTTAAACCCCAGGACCGCCACCAAAATAAATGAATGAATGAATGAATGAATGAATGAATAAATAAATAAATGGAAAAAAAAAGCTGGGTTGGGAGATAAAGTTTTTTTTTTTTTTTTTTTTTTTTTTAATATTCTGATCATTTTAAGAACTTCAACATTTGGGCTGGGAAGGTGGCTGTGGTAGAGCGCTTGCCTTGCATGCATGAAGGCCCTGGGTTCCATTCCTCAGCACCACATAAGCAAAAAGGAAAAAGCCGGAAGTGGCGCTGTAGCTCAAGTGGTAGAGTGCTAGCCTTGAGCTGAAGAGCTGAGGGACAGCGCCCCGGCCCAGAGTTCAGGCCCCATGACCGGACACCCCCCCCCCCCCAAAAAAAAAAAAAACTTCAACCTTTTTCACAGCGTAAAGAGCCTCAGTGAAAGCTGCTGATCAGCAGTGGGTGGGTGGGGGCTGGCGGAGGGGTTGGGCTAACAAGGCTGGAATATTTGCAAGTGTGAGAAGAGAACAAGGAAGCTGTGGGGAGCGGGAGACCGGCTGGGGCACAACACTGAACCCCCCACTCTACGACCTGGGCCTTCCCCCTTCAGTGCCAGACCGCATGCGCAGTACTGACCCGCTCAGGACTCTGACTACTCCACAAGTGAAGCATCCTGGGGTTCAAGTGCAGCCTGGACTGGCCTTGATCCCCCGCCACGACTCACCTCCCACATGTGGGCCACGATGGGTGCGTCCGCCCACGAGTGCTCGGCGTTCATGCCCATCTTGCCGTTTTTGAAGGTGATGAAGGTGATGGACTTGTCGAACCACCTGTAGGGACACCGGCGGTGATGGCACCTCGGTGCTGGGAAACGCCCAGCCCAGGGCACGGCTGCCAGGCGTGGGGACACCAGGGCCGCAGGCCAGCACCGTACCTGTCATAACATTTGCCGTGCAGGAGCGACTTGGCGTAACTCCTCATGGACGCCACGGGGTCCTCCTTCCTGTACCCCTGCTCTGTCTCGTCCAGCGTCACGAAGAACGCCGCCTTCTCCACCGCGTCCAGGGACTGCTTGTTCTTGCCCCGTCTGAAGTACGCCTGGCGACACTTGGCCCACGGCACCCTGGGTAACGATCGAGCGTCGTGAGAGGAACCTCGGGACCACCTTTGTACTTCCAGCTTTTTGGTGGTTCACTGGAGAGAGGAATCTCTGGTCCTTTCCTCCCCGGGGCTGGCTCTAAACCTCGGTCCTCAGCTCTCAGCGCTCTGAGCAGCCGGGATTACAGGTGTGAGCCGCTGGGTGCCTGGCTGAATTTCTCTTCCCAAAGCAAGTCATCCTCTCCTTTCTACCTTGGAGCTGGCCGTGAAGAACCTTCTCTGCAGATTGGGCTTGCCTTAACTGCACTAGGCCCTCAGTATCATCCCCTGCACCCCAGAAAGAAAGAACTCCCCTGACTGCCTTATCTGACAACAGGTCATCATCTGCGGGAGTCACCTGCCCATCCCCAGGAGGATGAGGACCAGGAGAAGCGCCCAGGACCCCATGGCCAGCCCCGGAAGCCCAGGCGCCACCGCCCACCCCTCCCCCCTCCCCCCTGCCCAGGACCGCGTGGGGTCCCTCGGCCGTGGGCAGAGTATGGAGAGACAGGTGACACAGGGGAAGCAGGATTGTGCACTCAGCCGCCCGGCCTCGCCCGGCCTGGGCTCCTCTCATGCGAGGCTTCTGCTTGAATCGCACATCCCTTCTGCTGAGGCTGCCCCCGTCATCAACAGGCCTGGCCCCACACCCCAGCACAGGCCAGAAGGAGCCTGTACCTGTCGCCGGCGGTGAGGGCAGCCAGCTTGGCCTCCCCGGGCTGCGGCTCCGAGGGGTCGTCCAGGATGCGCTGCATCTGCTGCTCCAGCTCGCGGGGCCGCAGCAGCCGCCCGCTGTGGTACAGCGACACCCGGAAGTAGCGGCCCCGGTGGTACACCACCACGTGCTTGCTGTCCTTCAGGTGCTGGATGGTGTCTACGGACAGGCAGGAGAGTCACTCCGCTCTGGGGAGCACGCCACCCCAGCGCCTGCGTCCCTTGGGGAAATTTCCCAAGATGATTTTTTTCTTTGGCAGAACTGGGGCTTGAACTCGGGGCCCTGGACTTGCTAAGTAACAGGCATTCTACCACTGAGCCCTGCGTCCAGCCTGGAATCATGATCCAGTCTCATGGACTTTTCTGCCTACTGGCCTGGAACCTTGATCCTCCTGATTCCAGGCTCCCGTGTAGTGAGGTGTGCACAAATGCACCTAGCTACTGATTGAGAAAGGGTCTAGGGAACTTCCCTGCCTACACTGGCTTTGAACTGTGATCCTCCTGATCTCAGCCTTCTGAGTAGCTAGGATTACAGGCATGATCACACCACTGTACCAGGCAAATATAGCATTTTTTTTTATTACAATGATCTTTCTAAAGAAAGAGCTCAGAAGGACAGAGAACTAAACCATGACACTGGACAGCTGGACCGGCTGTCAGAATGGCAGCCTGCCCCGCCTCCTTATGCCAAGGCAGGCTAACCTACCCCAAGTGGAAGAGGAAAGCGCCAGGGACGCTTGCCTTGGCACATGCTGGAATTTCCTACTTAGTCTCATACTAGGACAAACAACTGAGGCGGGAATGCTTAGAAGTGAGAAGGGCCCTCCCTGCGCCCACGGCGTAAATCCAGATCTGTATCTCACAGGAAACAGAAAAATCAAGTCCAGGGAGATCAATTATTGCTAAGTAGCAGACGCCAGTGGCTCTCACCTGTCATCCCAGCTACTCAGGAGGCCGAGATCTGAGGATCGTGGCTCTAGCACAGGCAGGAAAGTTCCTGAGACTCTTATTTCCTGTTAACCAGCAAGTGTTGGATGTGGAATTCTGGCAGAACACTAACCTTGAGTCAAAAAAGCTAAGGGACAGTGCCTAGGCCTTGAGTTCAAGCGCTAGAACTGGCGCGCACACACAACACAAAGTGCATAAATAAAACAAGCTTATTTACCTATCACGAAAAAGGGAATGTCTTGTTAAGACACAAAGCCTGGAAGAAAAAGTGATAGAACTCCATGTTTTGGGGTTTTGTTGTTGTTCTGGGATTTGAATTCAGGACTTCCCAATTACTAGACAGGCATACTACCACTGAGCCACACATCCAGCCCTTTTTGGCACTCGTTATTTCTGAAAAGGTCTTACTTTTTGCCTTGGCCAAAAAGTAAGGATGGACTACCATCCTCTTATTTACACTTCTTGCTTAGCTGGGATCATAGCGCATGCCAGTGCCTGGCTGTTGGTTTAGAAGGGGCCCTCTTGTGCATGTCTGGGCCGACCTCAAACCAGGATCCTCTCGCTCTCAGCCTCTTGAGTAACTAGGATTCCAACCCTAACCCTGTCACTCATTCACTTTTTCTAAGTCAGGCTTACTGAGGTGGGCTTGAACTCTGGGCCTGGGAGCTGTCCCTGAGCTCTTCAGCTCAAGGTGAGCTCTACTGCTTTAGCCACAGTGCCACTTCCAGTTTCTGAGTGGTTTATTGGAGATAAGAGTCTCACAGACTTTCTTGCCCGGGCTGGCTTTGAACCAAGATCCTCAGATCTCAGCCTCCTCAGTAGCTAGGATGACAGGCGTGAGCCACCGGCGCCTGGCTTGAGCAACTTCTTAAATGTTAACTGGACATCTGGATCTCATTGAGACCTCTGGGTACTGTAACTTGTGTACTTTTTGTAAGAAAATAGATGGGCAGTGTGGTATTTTGTTTTTTTCCTGAATGCAGGTCTTTCAGATAGATACTCAGTGTTCCACACCAGGCAGACTGCTGTTTGAAGCCAGCGGAGGTAAAAGTGAGATATTGACAAAATTAGGCCGGGGCATGGTAGCACCTACCTTTAATCCCAGCTACTAATAAGGAAGCAAAGGAAGGAGGAGAATCACAGCTCCAGAAAGTTAGCATGGGACCCTATCTGAAAAACGAACGACTCTGGGGGGAGGGGAACTGCTTGAGGGTACACTGGAAAAAAATCACTCGAGCGTCCACGGCAGTGGTCTTGAGCAACGCCCACTGTGACCCCCAGAGGCTGCGCCCAGGGCCCCTCCCGCTGCATGATGAGTGTGCTTGGGGCAAGGCCGCGGCATCCTGGGGCCACAGACAAAGTCTCACAGGAGGCCAGGAGAGCCCTGTGGCCCGCAACTGTAAGACGGGCAGTGGGATTAATTGATCTTCTTTCTAGAGCTTCTGAACTTTGGCAGTGATCCCCTCACACAGTGACACAGTGCTGTCAGTCTGCGAGGCTAGCCCTTGGGATCACAGGGGACCGGCTCTCCAAGACCCAGTGTGCACTGAGACCTCCCTTCAGCAGAATGGCAGCCGGGTACGGTGGCTCACGCCTGTCATCCTAGCTACTCAGGAGGCTGAGATCTGAGGATCATGGCCCAAAGCCAGCCCAGCAGGGAAGCCAGTGAGTCTCCATCTCCAAAATAACTGGCAAAAAGCAGGGCTGGAGGTGGGCTCAAGTGATAGAGCATCTTCTGAGCAAGCAGGCTTAACAAGCACAAGGCCCTGAGTTCAAATCCCATACTAGCTTGATTTACTAACCCACAAGGGAGGAGAAATGGAAGTCTGGAAACAAGCCCACCATCCCGGGCCCCAAAGAAGGGCCTGACGACCACTCTGGGCCTTGGCCTCCTCCTGAGCAGGACAGAGAGGGCGTGGCCCCAGGGAGCCCCGCCCCGTGCGCCCCACTCACCAGTCTCCTCCCCTGGGATCCGGCACGTGTTAAACAGCCGCTCCCACTGCGCGGAGCACAGCGGGACTGTGGACCCCAACACGCGAATCTGCAATGGAAACAAGGGTCACACCAACAAGCCACACCCCGCAGGACACGGCTGGCCATGCCTGGGGACACGCCTGACGGCCGTGGCCAGGTTTTGAGCATGCGGCCCATCGCGCTGCTCCCTGGGATCCGACGCTGCCAAGCAGCTGAGCCAGGCCAGCGCCCGCCCTCTGCATCTGCTTCTGGAAAAACCCATTCAGACAAATTATGTTTTTGTTTGTTTTTGTCGGTCATGGGGCCTGAACTCACTCTGAGCCTGGTACTGTCCCTCAACTCTTCAGCTCAAGGTTAGCACTCTACCACTGAGCCACAGCACCACTTCCAACCTTTTCTGCTTATGTGGTACTGAGGAATCGAACCCAGGGTCTCTTGCATCCAAGGCAACCACTCTAGCACTGAGCCACCTTCCCAGCCCGAAACAGATCATGTTTAAACCGACACCAAAACCCAAAGATGAATGTTTTGTCTTGTAAGCCAGGCTTTATTTCAACAAATCACAAGGCCAATTGCAGAACTGAAGCACAACAGAAGCCAGAGCCCAGCTACAAGCTTACATCTGTAATCCTCGCTACACAGGAGGCTGAGAGGCGAGGATCACAGTTCAGAGGCAGCCTGGGCAAGAAAATCCATGAGACTCTAACCTCTGATTAACCACCAAAAAGCCAGGAATGGAGCTGTGGCTCTGGTGGGAGAGCACCAGCTTTGAGCAGAAAAGCGAAGGTGTAATAATAGATGCTTGAGTTCAAGTTCCTGGACCAGCACAAACATTAAACAAAACATTTTTAAAGTACAATAGACATATATATTCATTTAGAATACCTAAAACTCAATCTCAAAATAATATGAATGAAAAAACTATCACACCTGTAATCCTAGCTACTCAGGAGACTGAGATCTGAGGATCGTGGTTCAAAGCCAGTCTGGGCAGAAAAGCCGTGAGACTCTTATCTCCAATAAACCACTAGAAAACCAGAAGTGGCGCTGTGGCTCAAAGCGGTGGAGCGCTCTCCTTGGTCTGAAGAGCTATGGGACAGCACCCAGGCCCAGCGTTCAAGCCCCAAAACTGACAAAAAAAAAAAAAAAAAAGAGAAAAAACTAGACAACCCTCCCCCGCCCCCGAAAGAAATAGAGGCCATTTAAATTACTATTATCTTAGCAATTTAAGAGCATAAGATCAGAGGACAGTGGTTCAGAGCAAGCCCGGGGACACAAATCCGCAAGTCTTTTATCTCCAATTAGTCAGCAAAAAGCCAGAACTGGAGGTGTGACTCAAACAGAATACCAGTCTTGAGGGGAAAAGGCTAAGCCAGAGCAGGAGGCCTGAGTTCAAGCCCCAGTATCTACAGAAAAGAATTCCATGAGCTAGTGCTGGAAGTCAGTGTAGAGTACTACCCTAGCATGCCCAGCCCCGTGGGGCCCATCCCCAGTACCAGCAAAAAAAGAAAAAAAAATTTTTTTGGTTGGTCGTGAGGCTTGAACTCTGGGCCTGGGCGCTGTCCTTGTGCTTTTCAGCTCAAGGCGAGCGCTCTACCAGTTGAGCCACAGCGCCACTTCTGGTTTTCTAGTGGTTTATTAGAGATAAGAGTCTCACGGACTTTGCTGCCCTGGCTGGCTTTGAATCATGATCTTCAGATCTCGACCTCCTGAGTAGCTAGGATTACAGGTGTGAGCCACCGGTGGCTAGAAAAAAAAAATTTTAAGTTGAGTTTCTAGATTAATAAACACTTAAATTCCGCTTCTTGCTGAGTATGGTGGCTCACGCCTGTAATCCCAGACACTCAAGAGGTAAAGATCTGGAAGGTGGGATGTGCCTATCACCCCATCTGTGTGAGGAAGCATAAATAGGAGGATCAAAGTCCAGTCAGCAAAACTGCAAGCATCTATTAAAAAAATAACAAGCAGAACAGGGCCAGAGTGCATCTCAAGCTCTGTCTGGCAAGCACAAGGCCCTGAGTTCAAACCTCAGGACCAGCAAGATAAATCCAGGAGCGTTTCACCAAAAGCACTGTGTTCACATACCGGTTTGATTTCCTCCCGATCCACCTTGCGTCGGTAAAGCAGCATGGCGTGGATGGCGTTCCCAGCCCTGGCTGCCTGGATGTGTGTGGATTTGACGAACAGCAGGTCCTGGGGAAGGGAGGGGCGACCACACAGAGCAGGTTCACGGGAGAAGCTGCGAGAATGTACACACTCCAGCTCTCACACCCGCCCCGGAAGAAAACAAATGGCCGGTTCATCTACACGCGCTACTGTGTCCTGAGGTATTCCCTAGCCATGAGGCGTTGATGATATTAAAACAACAACAGTACTCTCCCCCAAACAGCCTCCTGAAGGGAACAAGAAACGATGGACTGGGAAGTTCTCTGGATAACTGCAGTCTAAAACAATCATTTGCCCCCCCGCCAGGCCTGCAACAAGGCCAGCGGGCAGCTGCTCAGCTGCTCAGCAGTCTCGCTCTCTGCAGCTGGAGGGAAGGCCGTGGAAGAGGCAGACACAGGATGCCTGTAATCCCAGCACCGGGGAGACTGGGGCAGGAAGGAGCATGGTCCACCCCAGGCCTAGCTTGGCCCATGTAGTCAGACCTGTCTCCAAAAACAACGAAATAAAGAACTGGGGGAATGGCTGCAAGGTACCGCAAGGGCCTGGACCGTCACCCCGCATGCCCAGCCCGGCTCGGAGAGCCAGGAACAGCGAGGGTGCTGTGATCTGGATGGCGCTATGCCCAGAGCCGGCGCTGGGGACGGCTCCCACACTCAAGGGCCTCCATCCTACCCCACCTCCACCCTACTCCCACCAGCCACCGAGCACCATGGGGAGGACCGCACGCCACAGAGGAGAGGGAGGACTCACCATGGGGGGAGAGGACTCATTATGAGGGGAACCCACCCCCATTGGGGGAAGATAATTCACCACAGTGGGAGAAGGACTCACCACATGGGGGAAGACTCACAGGGGAGGAAGACTCACCAGGGAGGAAGACTCGCCACAGGGGAGAGGGAGGACTCGCCACAGGGGAGAGGGAAGACTCACCCAATGGGGGAGGACTTACAGGGGGTTGGACTCACCACAGAGGGGGAGAGGACCCACTCACCATGGCATAGTAGTTGCTGTTCACCATGATCGGCCCTCGGCCCCGGAGGTAGATGTACTCCTCCCACCAGTCGCTCACCTGTGGGGCAAACAGCCCCGCTCAGCTGGAGCACTGCACCAGCCCTCAACAGCCCCGTCCAGCTGGAGCACTGCACCAGCCCTCGACAGCCCCGCCCAGCTGGAGCACTGCACCAGCCCTCTTGCTTCGCGCATCTTTGCAGAGAGGTCTCTTATTCATTTCACCCCTGGTTGAGCCTCAGACAATGACCCTCCGGCCTAAGGCCTCCAGTGTGGCTGGAGTGAAAGATATATACCACCATGCCCAGGCTCACAAGTTGAAATGGAATCTCGCTAACTTTTTACCTGGACTGGCTTTGAGCCACAGTCCTCCTGATCTCCATGTCCCAAGCAGCTGGGGTTACAGGTGTGAGCCACTGGACCCAGCATCTGGGTTATTTTTAATATGTTCTCTTCCACCTTCCCTCCCCTGCCGCTGGCATCACATGTGAAACTCAGCTGGGGCCTGGCACAAACTGTCTACACCATCCATAGTCTGGAGCCCTGACCGGACATCGGATCTGATACTCTTGGACTCAGAAGGAACCCGACACAGGCTGGAGGTGTGGCTCAAATGGTAGAGCACCTGCCTGGAAAGCACAAGGTTCTGAGTTCAAATCCCAGCACCACCAAAACACCAAAGAAATAACCCACAAAAAAAGGGACCAAACCAGAGGGGAGGAGTGGCAGCACCTAACTTCCCTCCAGATGAAACACTAGGAGCTCACCCACCAGCAGCACCATGCCCCGTGGGCACAGATGCCCCAGGAGAGCCTCCTGCCCCCAGGGAAAACCACTGACTCTGTCCCCGGGTCTACGCTGCAGTTCCCGCCGTGACCCCGGCCCCCACGTCAGTATTTATACAGAAGAATTTCATGAGGAAAAATTGCACGCAGGCCGCGAAATTCAAGACCAGTCTCAACAACACGTAAGACCACATCTCAACAAGCAAGCCAGGAATGAGGGTCCTTGGCTGCCACCACAGCTCTGCGAGAGGCACAGGTGGGATTAGGTACGGGTTGGTGGTAAAAGACAAGGAAATGAAAAATGCAAAAGGGCTAGGGCACTGGCTTAAGGGGTAGAGCACCTGCCTAGCGAGTGCAAGGAACTGAATTCCCCAGTACCATCCGCAAACACTGCTACTGCACATAAATACCCCCCAAATGTCTCCACACAGAAAAACTCCACCGTGGGAGGTCACACGCAACAGCACTCACGTAGTTTGTGGCCCACCAGGATTTCAGCTTCAGGTACCATTGCAGTTTGGGTCCAAGGTTGGCAGCGAAGTCCTGGGCCAGCACCGTCATCCGCTGGAACTCCTCCTCCTTCATCAGCGGCCTCACGGACTCCAGGTACTGCGGCCAATGCACAGCAGTCGCCAAGTCAGGCCCTTCACCCGGGCTCCCTGACTCACGTGGGGCCCCAAAGCCCACCACATCCACGTTCCCAAGGCCGTAAACCTTCTCATTCACGGAGATGGTAACTTCATATTTGTGCTGGCCCTGGGGCTTGAAATCAGGGACTAGGCGCTGTCCCTGAGCTTTTTCCCTCAAGGCTGGTGCTCTACCCCTTAAGCCACAGCTCCACTTTCAGATTTATGGGTGATTAATTGGATAACAGACTTGTGGACTTGCCTGCCTTGGATGGCTTTGAACCACAATCCTCAGATCTTTAGCTTCCTGAGTAGCTAGGATTACAATTGTGAGCCTCAGTTTGAAGTTGTAATTTGTGTGTGTGTGTGTACACGCGCGCGCGTGCATGCACATGCCAGTCCTGGGCTTGAAATCAGGGCCTTGTGCTTTTGCTTGGCTTCCTAGGCTGGCTTTGAACTGCGATCCTCAGCTCTCAGCCTCCCGAGTAGTTAGGATGACAGGCGTGAGTCACCAGCGCCCAGACACTGTTCATTAAATATGAATGAACAGAGAGAAATTGCCCCATCTCCTCACCACAAGATAAACCAAGAAACTTACAGGATCAAGGTCACTGCTAAAGCCTGGGGCTGACAGCTTATACCTGTAATCCTAGCTACTTAGGAGGCTACATCTGAGGATCATGGTTCAAAGCCAGCCTGGGCAGGAAAGTCCAAGAGATTTTTATCTCCAATTAACCACCCCATCAAATGGGGTACTGTGGCTCAAAGTGGTAGAACATCAGCCTTAAGGCTGGGGTGCTGGTGGCTCGCACCTGTAATCCTAGCTTCTCAGGAGGCTGAGATCTGAGGATTGATGTTCAAAGCCAGCCCAAAACAGGAAAGTCTGTGAGACTCTTATCTCCAATTAATCACAGAAAAAGCCAGAAGTGGCGCTGTACTACAAGTGGTAGAGTGCTAGCCTTGAGCAAAAGGATCCTAGAGACAATCCCCCCCACCCCCCAACTCCCACCCCTGTCTCCCCCCCACCCCCGTCCTGACTCCAAGCCCCAGGATGGGGGGTGGGCCGGGTATCACTGCTAAGGGATCCTCTTATCTCTAGATGACCTTGGATAAAAGACCTGTTTCTAGCTATACTGCCGCTTCTTGGAGGGAGCTGAGCTGGACGGGACGGGGCACGGAGCCCAGGCCGCTGAGGTGCCAGCTGCCCTGTGTCTTCAGGCTGTGTTCAGAATACACGTGTGCACACGCTTAGCACCAACACTGAGGTGGGAGACGTGTTGAGCTCTGAGCCTAGGCCACCCCCAGTCACCTGGCCCGCTGGGAAGCGGCCACGCAGGCAGGGCCCGGACCCCAGCCCCCAGGCTGAGACTCCTCTGCCCGCAGTTCCGGAAGGTGGAATGTGTTCAGAGAGGACTGGCTGCCCCCTGGTGGCACACACCCCACATCCTAGCTACTCAGGAGGCCCTGGGGTCAAGCGGGGCAGAGCACCAGCCTTGAGGGGGAAAAAACAAGTGGGAGCGCAAGGCTCTGCCGAGTTCAAGTCCCAGTAGAGGTTAAAAAAAATTTAACATGGGAGTTAGAGGTGTGGCAAGAGCTCCTGCCCAGCACGTGCAAGGCTGTGAGTTCAAACCCTGGCAGCACCAGCCCAGAAGTGATTCAAATGGTACTTTTTACGTTGTGGCAAAATTTCCCATAATTTACAACAGAAACACGACAACCCCCCTCCCCGCCGCCAGGCCCGCACCTACCCTGCTGATGGTGTCTCTGACGGCGGGGACGGGCTGGCGGGGCAGGGACGTCTGGAAGCTGTACAGCATGGGCTTCCGGCCTGAGAAGACCTTGACCATGGCCTGGAGGAGAAAGTCAGTGACAGAGGCATGGTTCAAGGGGTAGAGGGCCTAGCTCCCACGCTCAGGGCCCTGAGTTCAATCCCCAGGAGCGCTAGAAAACAAAATGAAACCAGGCTAAGCCAGGTGCCGGTGGCTCACACCTGTAATCCCAGCTACTGAGGAGGCTGAGATCTGAGCATCACGCTTCAAACCAGCCTGGGCAGGAAAGTCTGTGAGACTCTTATCTCTGGCTAATCAACAAGAAAGTCAGAAATGAAGGTGTGACTCAAGTGGTAGAGTGCCAGCCTTGAGCACCAAACAAAGCTCAAGGACAGCGCCCAGCCCTGAGCCCTGAGTTCAGGCCCCAGGACCTCCAGAAAACAACCAAAACCTGGCCAAATAAAAGCCAACTCTCATGGAGTCTTTGAGACACCTAAGTCCCTGACCAAGAGCCCCTGGGTGAGTAACCTCTCAAGCTTGGGGGGTTTTGTCCTCCTAGAGACCACGGGCTCGGGGACCTAGGAATGAAGTCAGCTGAGGTGCCCGGTCCTCAAGCCCACCCCAGGGGGGCCTCGTGGAGCCTGTGAAGCCTCCCGGGCCCTGGCTTAGACTGGGCAGTGAAGGCCCAGCATCCTCGCTGCTCAGGAGGCTGAGATCTGAGGATCATGATTTGATCAGGGCACATAAGTCTGAGGACTCTTATTTTTAGTTAACCAGCAAAAGGCTGGTAGGGGAACTATGGTTCAAGCGGTAGAGTGCCAGCTTGGTTGGGGGGGTAGTAAGAGCATGAAGCCCTTATTTAAGCCCCAGTATTGGCACAAAAGAAAAAAAACACTTTTTTTAAAAAGTCAAAATAACATTACAGTTCTTCTAGAAAGAAACTTCCGTGACCCCGTGAAGCACAGGCAGGGGCTCCCGGCTGAGCAGCGTGGGGCCCACGCCACTGCTCCTTACAGCAGAGGCCAGAGTCGAGGCCTACCGAGCTGTGGGGGATGCAGTCCCCGCTCACGCATGCGCCCGTCACACACAGGGACGGTGCCCGGCCCGGGGGAAGGGGGGGCACCCCGTCCTCACCATCCAGATCCTGGTGGAGCGGCTCAGTTTGCCGTGCTCCACGAACATCCAGCCGTGGTAGGAGAGGAGCACCTTGAGGGAGTAGCGCATGGTGATGATGAGCGCCACCCACAGGCCGGTGCCGAACAGCACACTGCTCACCACCTTCTTGGTCTGGCAGGACAGGCGGCCACTGCGGGGAGACAAGCAGAGGCCAGGGCGTTAGTGGAGAGCCGGGGAGACAAGCACAAAGAAAAAAGGGAAAAGAACAAAAGGCTGCCACTTTGTTTTTGTGGGTTGTGGGGTTTGAGCTCAGGGCCTGGGCGCTGTCCTGAGCTTTTTCTGCTAAGGCAGGTGCTCTGCTACTCTGATCCACAGCCCCATTTCCCGGTCTTCTGGTGGCTCACTGAAGAGTCTCATAGACGCTCCTGCCCAAGTTGGCTTCAAACCACGATCCTCAGATCTCAGCCTCCTGAGTAGCTGGGATTACAGGCGGGAGCCACCTGTGGCGGAGAAGGCTGAGAGCATGCCAACTCTGTGTATATCTACACAGACCTGCGAACTCTCACCACCAGACTTCAAATGATTGAAAACGCAACCACAGATCACTGAAGAAAAAAGGAGACAAAACACAAAAGTTGAGGAGGGGTCTTAGGCCTAGGAGTCTTGGAAATCTCAACATACTGACTGACAAAAACAGAGTGACAGCTTTAAGTTCCAGCCCCAATGGCACAACACAAATACAAACAACACAACACGCTGAGATGCCTCCCAGGCAGCCATTTCCCACAGCTGACACCAGTCGCCCTGCCCCTGGGAACACCTGAGTGACCAGGTGGCCGAATGACTATCTCCCAGGGGAGAAGACTTCGGCCGCAAGCCCATTTTTCTGTAACTGGTCTTCATCTACATTCCACTGTCATCTCCAAATCTAATTTCAGATCTGAGGATTTAAACAGCTATCTTGCTGATCAGCTACACTTGACACAACACCACAGACCCCGGTTCACAAAAGCTGGGCAGGACTTTCACAAACACAGGTAAGAAGACAGGTGCAGGACCTTTGAGCATGCTCCCTTGCTCTGGGACAGGAAAGTTCTTCTTTTACAGAGCAATCGCTTTAGGTGGCTGCAGGATGAAGCAACAGGGCTCAGGCTTCCCAAAGCACAACACTCTGAAAACAGCAGCCCTGGCCCGGGGATATTGTTCAGCAGTGCAAGAGGCCTTGGGATCTGTCCCCAGCATCAGAAAATGCAAAACAAGGGCTGGGAAGGTGGCTCAGAGGTAGAGTGCTTGCCTTGCATGCATGGAGCCCTGGGTTCGACTCCTCAGCATCCCATAAACAGAAAAAGCTGGAAGTGGCACTGTGGCTCAAGTGGTAGAACGCTAGCCTTGAGCTGAAGAGCTGAGGGACAGCGCCCAGGCCCAGAGTTCAGGCCCCACAACTGACAAAAGAAAAAAAAAAAGCAAAACAAGCTGAGCATGGTGGCTTCCACCTGTAATACTAGCTACTCAGGAGGTGGGTACTAGGACTTTCACAATTTGAGGTGGAGGGTTGAAAGACCACCCCCCACCCCAACAATATCTGGGCACAGTAACATGTTCTTCTCATCCCAGCTGCTACAGAAAACCACATCAAAAAGGTCTGGAGGCACGGCTTAAGTGGTAGAGTGCCTGCCTAGCAAGCTCCGGCTTTGAGTTCAGTACCTCCAAAACAAGCAAACAAAGCAGGCACAGTAGCCCAGGGACAGGCACACCTTCCTTCCCAGAAGACAGGTCTGAAGGAGCCCTGGAGGCTCGAGCCACTGACCTTTCGCCTGGCCTTTCTAAATCTGGGCCACAGATGGCCCAGTTTACCGAAATAGGCCCAGAGGGACAAGGAAGCCTTATAAAGGCCCTGGGCTGCCTGGGGAAATCTTGAGGCAGCCAGGCCGCCCCACACCCCACACCAGCGGTCCCAGGGGAGCAGAGCCTGTGGGTGACCAAGACTGGTGACCGCCTGGCCTGGGGTACCGAGTTTGCTGACCAGAGTGGCGATGGAGCTGGCAGTGGCGATGGAGCTGGCACAACAGAACGCCGGGATGCGCCTGGAACAGGCCCCCTTCCACAACGGTCAGGGATGTGACTTGGGCGCGCTTGTCTGTGTGTGCATGCGTGTGTGTGCCCATGCATGTTTGTGTGCCAGTCCTGGGGCTTGGCATAGGCACTTCCTCTCAAGTTTTTGTGCTGGAGCTCTACCACCTGAGCCTCAGCTCCATTTCTAGCTTTTTGGTGGTTTATTGGAGATAAGAGTCTCGGGCTTGGGAAGGTGGCTCAGTGGTAGAGCGCTTGCCTTGCATGCATGAGGCCCTGGGTTCGATTCCTCAGCACCACATAAGCAAAAAGAAAAAAGCCGGAAGTGGCGTTATGGCTCAAGTGGTAGAGTGCTCACCTTGAGCTGAAAAGCTGAGGGACAGCGCCCAGGCCTAGAGTTCAAGCTCTACGACCAGACCCCCCCCCCAAAAAAAAAAAGCCAAGCAAGAGTCTGGGGACCTGGGCTCAATCTCTAACGCCCCACAAAACAGAAGACATTTTAAAATGTGACTCCATCAGCAGCCATCGGCCCTGGCAGCCAGGCTCCTTCTGGCAGTGCGGCGCCCAGGGCCCTGGTCACTCTCTCTGTCCAGACTCCAGGGGGAAGTCTGGGGCCACAAATTCCGGGGGGAGGGCAGGACTTAACACCAGGCCAGGAGAGGAAAGCGCAGAGAGGGGAAGGAGGGCCGAAGCCTCAAATCAAATACACAGCACGCACAGGGGCTGTGAGTGACCAGACTGCAGCCAGCAGGAAAGCCACGGACAGCCAGATGCACACTGACAGCGACAGCTGGACGCACACCGACAGGACAGCTAGACACGCACCGACAGGACAGCTAGACACGCACCGACAGGACAGCTAGACACGCACCGACAGGACAGCTAGACACGCACCGACAGGCATGGCTAGATACACACCGACAGGGAAAGCCACGGCCCAGACTGATGGACCGGGGACGGGATTCAGGCTCACTCACGTGGCGACCGTGTCCAGGGACCGGTTGATCCTCGCGATCAGCCCCAAAGAGGGGTCCACCTTGGTATAAGTGGACGAGACCACGCCAACCACCACGATGAGCCAGCTGGAGGGGCTGGCTGGAAACACGCCGGTAAGGATGCCATTCTGTAACAAGAGGCCCACGGTGAGCAGCCCTCCCCACGCTGCCCTTCCCCACGGCAGTGTGTCCACAATGTGGGGAAGACCCTCTCACTGGATGGGACTCTCCCCCAGGGGCCGTGGTCACAGCGGTTCCAACCATTGGAACTGGCACTGGGCCCCAGGACATGAGCACAACCCAAGCAGGAGATCACCATATACACACCCAGCCTTTGCCTAACCTGGCCCTGGCACCTGCGAAGGACAGACATCCCTGCGCCTGTCTGAAGTCCCCACCTCAGCCACCCATTGCTCAGGACGCTTGAGACCCCAGCTCCAAACTACCTGTGCTGCTCCTGGGCCAAGACACCGCTTGGCCCTCTAACCTCTAATTTACTGGAAGAACTCTCCAGTGATAAAAGAGGGAGGACAGGGAGAGGACATGCAACAACTGGCAAGGTGCTGGTAACTGCGCAAAGTGGGAGGAGAGCCATGGGGACCGCTGCTCAGCAGGGTACAGTAGTGCACTCCTGCAATCCTGGCACTCGGGAGGGCGACGTAGGAAGATCAAGACTTGGAAACCTGGGCGTCAAATAAAACTTGATCTTGAAAGCATAAAACTTCATGCCAGGCATGGTGGCTCAATCCTGTAATCCTGGCTACTTGGGAGGTGGAGATGGGGAGTTGCGGCTGGAAACTAGCCTGGGTGTAAAAGTTCTAAGACACCATCTCCAACCGTGTTTGAGTGTGGCTGCATGAGCCTGTCATCCCAGCCACAGAGAAACAGTGTCTGGGTGCAGTGAGGTGTGCCTGAGATTCTCCAGAGACAGAGAAGCAAATGCAAGAGGATCACAGACAGCATAAAAGGGAGATGCTATGTCAAAAATAACCAAGCCGGGGGCTGGGAAGGTGGCTCAGTGGTAAAGTGTTTGCTTCGCATGCAGGAGGCCCTGAGTTCGATTCCTCAGCACCACATAAACAGAAAAAGCTGGAAGTGGCACTGTGCTCAAGTGGTAGAGCGCTAGCCTTGAACTCTGGGCCTGGGCACTGTTCCTCAGCTCTTCAGCTCAAGACTAGTGCTCTACCATTTGAGCCACAGTGCCAATTCCGGTTTTCTAGTGGTTTACTGGAGATGAGTCTCACGGACTTTCCTGCCTGGGCTGGCTTTGAACCGAGATCCTCAGATCTCAGCCTCCTGAGTAGCTAGGATTACAGATGTGAGCCATGGGTACCTGGCTGTTGGGGTTTTTCTTATCGAAGTGCTGGGGTTTGACCTCAGGGCCTTGTGTTAGCTAGCTAGGCAGGTGCTCTAGCACTTGAGCCACATTTGTGCTATGGTCATTATTTGTGTGTGTGTGCTGGTCCTGGAACTTGAACTCGGGGCCTAGGTGCTGTCCCTGAACTTTTTTTTTTCTCTCAAGTCTAGTAATCTACCACCTGAACCACAGTTCTATTTCTGGATTTTTGGTGGCTCATTGGAGATAAGGGTCTGAATAACTTTCTTGCCAGCTGGCTTTGAACCATGATCCTCAAATCTCAGCCTCCAGAGTAGCTAGGAAGACAGGCATGAACCACCAGCTCTCATCTTGCTACCGTTATTTCTGAAATAGGGTCTTCACTTTTAGGAGGCCAGGCCCACGATCGTACTATTTTTAGAGACAAAAACGTTATTTTAAAATAAACTAATTCAATAAAGCTAAAGAGAAAGGAAGAAAATACATCCCTCACATCTCCCTGTCACAAGTCCACACACCTGCCGCAGCCTGGCCGCCCTGCTGGCCCCCCTCCCTCTGGTGACACCTCACACTGCCTGTTCTGTGTGTGATCAGCTCTTAAACTTACTCCACCCATAGGTGGCGCCCGCCCCCCTGCCAGCTGCACAGAACTCCACCTGGTCACCTTCAGGCCACACCTAAAGCCAGCAACTTGGCCCCAGGGATGCCGAGCCATGGCCGGGGAAGTAGCTCCTTGGTAGAGCACTAGCCTCACACAGCTAGAGAGGGAGGCAGGGAAGGAAGAAAGGAGGGAGGGAGGGAGAAAGGATTGTAAGGAGGGAAAAATGGAAATCTGAAAACAACTAAAATCAACCAAGGAAGATGTTTACTTTAAAAAAGGGTAGATAATTGAGAACACATGTGTTCTGGAATTCCGGTGGACCAATTTTAGTGTTTGAATACTTTATCAGCAAATCAGTCAGTGCACAACCGCACGCAAGTTTTGAAACCCTCCCTTCCTTCCTTCCTTCTCTCTCTCTTTTTTTTCTTTCTTTTTTTTTTTTTTTTTGGGGGGGGGGATCTGGTCGTGGGGCCTGAACTCTAGGCCTGGGCGCTGTCCCTCAGCTCTTCAGCTCAAGGCTAGCACTCTACCACTTGAGCCACAGCACCACTTCTGGCTTTTTCTGCTTATATGGTGCTGAGGAATTGAACCCAGGGCCTCATGCATGCAAGGCAAGCACTCTGCCACTGAGCCACCTTCCCAGCCCTCTTTTTTCTTTTTTTGTGCAGGGCTTGGGATCTGTCCTTCAGCTTTTCTGCTCAAGGCTAGCATTCCGCCATGTGGGCCACATCTCTACTTGTAACTTTTTGATGATGAATTGGAGGTTGAGAGTGTCCTGGGCTTCTCTGCCTGGGCAACCTTCAAACCTCCATCCTTAGCTCTCAGCTTCCGGAGTAGCTAGTGGGTTACGATCTGAGCCACAGGTACCCAGCAAAGCGCTTCCTTTTCCACACAATGGAAAGGAGTCAGCTGGGCAGAGACGCAGCTGCACTCTGGTCTTGTCCGCTTCCAGCAGGGCAAGTCCTTCCCCTGATCACAGCAGGCTGTGGGCTCCACCAGCCTCACAGGACCAAGACAAGAGCCCAGTGAGCCAACCGGGCATGGAAGTACACGCCTGTAACCCCGGCCACTCAGGAGACAGAGGTGGGAAGATGGCGAGTTAAAGGCCTACCTGGAAGACCATGTCACAAAAGCAGAATTAAAATTGTTTAAAAAAGGCTGGAGGGGCCGGGAAGGTGGCTCAGTGGTAGAGCGCTTGCCTTGCATGCATGAGGCCCTGAGTTCGATTCGTTAGCACCACATAACCAGAAGAAAAAAAAAGCCGGAAGTGGCTCTGTGGCTCAAGTGGTAGAGTGCTAGCCTTGAGCTGAAGAACTGAGGGACAGCGCCCAGGCCCAGAGTTCAGGCCCATGACCGGACCCCAAAAAAAAAAAGGCTGGAGGCATAGGCCAAGTGGTAGAGCACCTGCCTTGCAAGCATGAATCTTGGGTTTGAGCGCCAGTACTGCCAGAAAAGAGTACTAGTAAACTGTGGGCCACTGCGTGCGTGAGAGCCGGGCTGCTGTGGGGCGGAGGCTGTCAGCAGCCGTGGGGAAACCCTCCTCTTCTCAGGGTGACATGGCAGAGACTGAGACAAAGATGGGAAAACCTTGAAGCGGATGAACTTCTTTTTCCAGGAGTGGAGTCCCGAGAGGCAGATCTGTTTCAGGGCCTCGTGGCTCAGCCGGAGGTCGATGCCATCGGGGGTGACGGTGAACTGGAAGGCCACGGCCTGGTGAGCCTCTGCCATCCTGAGGTTAGCTGTACAGAGGGGAGATGCAGAGACGGGGTTCAGGAGTCGCGTACCGGATCCCAGGGCCTTCCTCCCCACCGCGGAGCTCCCGTTTTCATCCATGACGGGTCCTGTCCCTGTGAACCTCGCCCCTCGCTGCCCCCGACCTCTACATTTCCGCCAGGATGCCCCAGGGCATCACAGGGTCCTATCCACAGAACCCCTGAACCCCCAAATCCCCCACCATCCCACAGGTCCGCACAAAACACACAGGACGCCAGTGGCTGTAATGACTGGCCCTGGGGGACAAGCGTGGTCCTTGGCACGCAGGAGACCCTGAGCGGCTGCAAAGCCCCAGGGCTGAGGCCTCCAGCAGGGAAGGCCTGGCCTCGGCCACTCGCTCGGCAGGGTCCCTGGGCAGAGCTGGGTCCTCAGAGCCTGGCTGCAGCCAAGCTGGCCTCTGCCCTTTTAGGGCATCCCGTGGGGGAGGCCGCGGGAAACCTGTGTAGGAGGGAGGCAGAGGGGACCCCAGCACCAGAAACGAAGATGCCCCAGGCATGGAAGGTCCCCTCCGCCCGCCTCGCCTCCTCTCCGCAGGCAGCGTCCGCAAAGTACACTGCAGCCAAAAAAAGATAAAAGGGGGCCCGGCGCTGGTGATCACACCTGTAATCCTAGCTACCTCTGGAGGCTAAGATGGGAGGATCACAGTTTGAAGCCAGCCAGGGCAGGAAAGTCTGTAAGAGTCTTATCCCCAAGAAACTGCCAAAAATAACTTAATTAATGGGGTCAGGAGCCAGCAATGCACCCTGTATTTTGAGATCTGAAACTCATAGTTCAAAGCTAGCTTGGAGAAAGAAAACTGTGAGACTCTTATCTCTGATTAACAGGCAAAAAGCCAGAAGTGGAACAGTGGCTCACCTGGTAAAGCACCAGCCTTGAGCACAAAAGCTCAGGGACAGCGCCCAGGCCCTGAGTTCAACCGGAACGACAAAAACAAAAGGAAAAACTAGTGGTGCTGTGGTTCCAGCGATAGAGCGCTCGCCTTGAGCTGAAGAGCTGGGGGTCAGCGCCCAGGCCCTGAGTTCAAGCCCCACGACCAACCAAAACAAAAACCACCTGCCCAGCAGCACACGGCAGTGTGCATGGTGCAGGGGTTGTGTTTTCTGACCACAGCGTTCCTGTCTGCCACGGAGAGGGCCACTGGAAGCCAGGATGGCTCTACCTTGGGGGCACGGGGGCGGGGGGAGCCATTCAACCCCAGAGGTCCTCATGTGTTCACTCAACAAATATTTACTGGCTGCTCCCCAGGTGCCAACAGGGGGAGGACCTGGACCCGCACGTGGAACCCTCCCCACAGACCGGGCAAAGGCACAGCACTCGGGTGAGGCGGGGTCAGCGTGGGGGAGCAGGCGGGCCCCTCCGGCCCCCCGTCAGGGCTGGGCCCCCAGTGGCAAGTGTGCCGCTGTGCCAGGAGCTGGGCTGCATGCTGGTGCAGGCCCAAAAGGGTTGGGTTCTGGGTGGAAGGGACGGCAGCCAGGCCGGGCCATGCTGGCAGGCCTGGGGACAATGTCCAGGGAGGAACTGGGGACAGTCATGGCTCTGGACGCCGAGGCCCTTGCTGACAGCTCCCCAGGCCTCTGCTGGGCCAGCTGCCTCCTCTGGTGGAAGAGGCCAGGTGGGGTGGAGGCAGGTTGGGGCTGGGAGCGGAGAGTGCCCACCTAGGACCTGTGAACGAGGGTGAGGCTGGGGTGGGCGGTGCACCTGGGAATTCGCACTCAGACCCTCACGGCAGCCTCAGCCACTAGCAATGTGCCAGGCATTCCACAGCATGTGACCGACCACAGGAGGGGCAGGGGCGGCGATGGTGCCTGCGGCTCACGCCTGTAATCCCTGCTAGCGACCAGGAGGTGGAGGGACCACAGCTTGAAGCCAGCTCGGCAGGAAAGACTGTAAGATTCTTTATCTCCAGTTAACTACCAAAAAGCTGGGAATGGAGCCGTGGTTCAGGTGGGAGAACGCTAGCCTCAAATGAAAAATCTCAGGGACAACACCCAGGCCCTGAGTTCAAGCCCCAGGACTGGTATGCACGCATGCACGCGCGCGCACACACACACACACACAGCAAAACCAGCAAAGCCCAGATGCCCAGGCCCTGAGTTCAATCCCCAGGACTGGTACACACACACACACACACACACACACACACACACACACACACACACACACAGCAAAACCAGCAAAGCCCAGATGCCCAGGCCCTGAGTTCAATCCCCAGGACTGGTACACATACACACACACACACACACACACACACACAGCAAAACCAGCAAAGCCCAGATGCCCAGGCCCTGAGTTCAATCCCCAGGACTGGTACACACACACACACACACACACACACACACACACACACACACACACACACACACACACACACAGCAAAACCAGCAAAGCCCAGATGCCCAGGCCCTGAGTTCAATCCCCAGGACTGGTACACACACACACACACACACACACAGCAAAACCAGCAAAGCCCAGATGCCCAGGCCCTGAGTTCAATCCCCAGGACTGGTACACACACACACACACACACACACACACACACACACACACAGCAAAACCAGCAAAGCCCAGATGCCCAGGCCCTGAGTTCAATCCCCAGGACTGGTACACACGTACACACACACACACACACACACACACACACACACACACACACACACAGCAAAACCAGCAAAGCCCAGATGCCCAGGCCCTGAGTTCAATCCCCAGGACTGGTACACACACACACACACACACACACACACACACACACACACACACACACAGCAAAACCAGCAAAGCCCAGATGCCCAGGCCCTGAGTTCAATCCCCAGGACTGGTACACACACACACACACACACACACACACACACACACACACACACAGCAAAACCAGCAAAGCCCAGATGCCCAGGCCCTGAGTTCAAGCCCCAGAACTGGTATGCACGCATGCACACACACACACACACACACACACACACACACACACACAGCAAAACCAGCAAAGCCCAGATGCCCAGGCCCTGAGTTCAAGCCCCAGGACTGGTATGCACGCATGCACACACACACACACACACACACAGCAAAACCAGCAAAGCCCAGATGCCCAGGCCCTGAGTTCAAGCCCCAGAACTGGTACACACACACACACACACACACACACACACACACAGCAAAACCAGCAAAGCCCAGATGCCCAGGCCCTGAGTTCAAGCCCCAGGACTGGTACACACACACACACACACACACAGCAAAACCAGCAAAGCCCAGATGCCCAGGCCCTGAGTTCAAGCCCCAGGACTGGTATGCATGCATGCGCGCGCACACACACACACACACACACACACACACACACACAGAGCAAAACCAGCAAAGCCCAGATGCCCAGGCCCTGAGTTCAAGCCCCAGGACTGGTACACACACACAGAGCAAAACCAGCAAAGCCCAGATGCCCAGGACCCCGGTTCTGCAGCCAATACCATGCTAGAGAGGCTGACGCCTCCAACACTGACGTGGGAGCCAGACAGACTTGGGAGTGTTAGCGGTGTTCACTCCAGAGGCAAAATATCTTCCCCAGAATGATCCTGCTGCTGGTGACCTGGGGCTGGAGGCGCATGTCTGAAACCCCAACTATTCAGGAGCCAAAGACTGGGAGGAGTGTGGTCTGATGCCAGCCTTGGCAAAATATAAGCTAGAGCCCATTCTTAACCAGCAAGTTGGACAAGGTAGTGCACATTTGTCATCTAAGTTCTCCTGGAGGAGGATCAAAGACTGAGGTTGGCCCGAGGCAAAAATTCTAGACCCTATCCAAAAAAAAAAAAGGTGAGCGTGGGGGTCTAAATGATAAAGCGCTTGCATAGCGAGCTCCAGGTCCTGAGTTCGAATCCCAGTCCCAAGGAGACAAGTACTGCAGAGGATGTAGTCAGAATCCTCACCACAGCTGGCAGGGACATGGAACAGTCATTGTACAGAGCAGCCAACTGATCCCTTACCCCCGCCCCGCCCCTCGACCCCCACCCCACCCCGCGTCCACCATCCAGTTTCTCCCAGGCACCTGTCCACAAGTGTTCACTGCCCTGGTATTCGTGGCAGACAAAATGCAGAACCAACTCAGATGTTCATGCAGCAGTGAGTAAATACAGTGCAGCCTCCCTGCTCAACGTGAGGAGGGATGACTCACGGACACACTATGTGGAACACAGGTGACCCTTGAAAACACAGTGCCGAGCCAAAGAAGCCGGCACAGGACACACAAAATGTCCAAAATAGGCAAATCTAGAGGTAGATTGGCCAACCTGGGCACCAAGAAGTTGGAAGTGGCACTGTGGCTCACGTGGTAGAGTGCTAGCCTTGAGCATAAAACCTCAGGGACAGCACCCAGACCCTAAGTTCAAGACCTACCCCCCCCCACACACACACTTCCTAAAACTATGGTGAGAGCAGAACAGGTAAGTATAGTAAACAACAAAAACAGAGAGCAAGGGAAGGAGTGACATTATGCAGAAAGAAATGTGCCGTGTGCATCACTTTCACAGTAACAACTTAAAATTAAATTAAAAATAAATTATCTTAAAACTAAGGAAAAAGGGCTGGGAAGGTGGCTCAGCGGTAGAGCGCTTGCCTTGCATGCATGAGGCCCTGGGTTCGATTCCTCAGCACCACATAAGCAAAAAAAGCCAGAAGTGGCACTGTGGCTCAAGTGGTAGAGCACTGGCCTTTAGCTGAAGCGCTGAGGGACAGCGCCCAGGCCCAGAGTTCAGACCCCACCACCGACAAAAAAAAAGCCTAAGGAAAAACATGGCGCAGAAGCACACGCATTAGAAGAGGACACAAGGCCGCTCCTGAGCAGAAGCGCTGCCCATTCACAGGGAGCAGCTGGACACCTGGCCTCGGGGCAGGGAGGAGGGCCATTATCTCTGACACAGATATGGCCCAAGCTGTGTTATCTGTCTATCCCTTTTACTAAATTATCCTGATTAAATTCCCCGACTAAATACTCACAAGTATGGGTTTTACGGTGGGGACGGGCAGGTTCCCAGAAGCCAGGTGGGGAATAAAGGCCGTGGGTGTGCTGAGCTGTCCGGAACACATACAAGACCTAGAACACACTGACGGTAGCAAAACACCTGCCGGCTATCATTACTGCTAGATCCCTCAGGTGTGGAAGGACTCTGGGAACTAGGCCTCTTCCAACACACACACACACACAAACATAATACATGCACAATACATATAACACATATATAACATACAACACACAGCACGTATATACAACACACACAACATAAACCATTCAAGACACACCATACAACAAAGACTCGTGCAACACAATGCATGTATACACACAACACAATACAGAACGCACAATACAAAACACAAGCATGTGCACACATGCACGCACACACACACACACACAGTGGTCCCGGGTGTTAGGCTGCCCTCCCCTCCTCCCTCCTTGACCCCCAGAAACAGGAAGGGAGAGTGAGGCAGCCAGGGCCAGTGGAAGTGGCTGACGAGGGGGAGACGCTACCTTCACCCACAGCCTCGGCCGTGGCATCTGACCAGCCACAAGGGACCTGCGTGCCAGGCACGGCCACCTTCCCCCTGGGCAGGAAGCCCCCACCCCCCGCAGCAGGGACTTCCGCCTGCCACCGGCCTCCACCTGTCACCAGGTGGCTATGAACACAGCCTGGGCACCTGGCCCCTCCCAGAAACCGAAGCAGGAAGATCCTAAGTTCTAGGCCAGCGGTGCTCAGAAGGAAGCCGCGGCTCAGATGCTGCCATCTTCTCCCGTGACACTGGAACACCACAGGCTGTGGACCCGCGGCCCCACGCCCACACGCGGCCTCTGTCCCCAGACCCCGCCCCACAACCCTGCATGGGAGACCGCAAGGGATGTCGGGGGTGTCTTCCCCTTCCTCCTGTCACACACCAGGACCTGTACCCCCTGAATCAGCCAGCACCCCTCTCCAAGGCCCTGCTCGGGACCTCAGCTTACACACTCCTGGCCCTGGGCACACCTCACCCTCCCCACCAGCTTCTCTGCCCACTTGGCATCAGCCCCGGCCACACCTGCCCTGGGGCTGTCACCGTCACCGTCACCGGTGCGACCAGCACCTGCCGCCAGGCCTCCAGCCCCGCCTTCCCCAGGGCCCCATGGCGCTCTGCTGAGTTTAATCGCAGGGGGGGGCGGTCATCTACAACCCTTCTGGGACCCACCCTGCAGCGCGGGGGGGGGGGGGCCCCCAGAGACTGCTCTGCCGCAGGGCCCCATCTGCACAGCGGCGTGTGCACCTGCGCCCCACGCTCACCACGCCCCAGGAACGAGCACAGGAAGGCGAGCGGAAGAGAGCAAGACCCAGAAGGGAGCAGCACACAGGTGCGCAGAGAGAGAACCTGCCTCCCCCTCCCCCACAGAGGGGACATTCTAGAACGCTTCCAGCCTCCAGCCTCCCTCCCTCCGGGCTGCAATTCAGGACCAGAGGAAGAGTGCCCACGTCCCACTCCCCATAAGGCCACTCTGCCCTGTGCCCCCAGACAGGCTCGGGGCAAAAGCTCCAGGTGCGGGGCAGATATCTCTAGCTCCCATTACTCATACCAGGAAACACATGTAATCTGGACTGGCCCTGGGGGGAGGGGGGGCAGACGGTGCTGCCACCCCTTTAGGAAGAGAACTAGTTCTGAGGGGTTTGCCCACCAAGCCCACAGGGAGCTCACCCACACCGCCTTGCTGGAAGCCCACATGGGTGCCCGTCTCCCGCCAGGCTGGGCGTGGGCACCCCTCTGTGCTACAGTGACTGTCCAGGGACAGGCTCAGCTCAAGGTCTGTGGCCGGGCACTAAGCACCTTACAGTAATCCGCTCTCCAACAGCACCGAGATGCAGGCTAAGGTGCCCGAGCTGGGAACCACGACCTATTTTTGTGTGTAGGGAGGAGAGCCGCCCTGGGCAAGGCAGTGCGTGCCCGGGGGCCCTGGGAAGCCGGAGCCAACCGTTCCCTATCGCACTTCTTACTGCACCGGGCCTCACCCTCTGTGACCTGCCCCCCCCCCCCGCCCCCCGTGGGGCTGCCCCCTGCTCAAAGCTCCCTCTCCTGGGCCTGGCTCTGCCAGCCACGGAGCCCACATTTCCAAGCTCAGGAATTCTCCAAGGTGGGCGCCACGGTGTTATTGACGCTTGCTGCTCAACTGTGTTGAATCCTGCAGACCACCTCCCGTTCAGGGCTTTTGCTTTTTTCCTTCTTCTTCTTGTGCCAGTAGTAGGGCTTGAACTCAGGTCTTTGCATGCTCACTCAGCTTTACCCTGCAAAGCTGGCACTCCACCACTTGAACCACAGATCCACTCCAGTTAGCTCTGGTAAAACCCTGTGAAGTATTTTGTTCGAGGTCCCCCCTAAATCCTTGGTGAGGAGCTCTGTACAGCCCTGCTGGGGGCAGTTCCTTCCCCTATCATCAACCACTCTGGACCAAAAACCTCTCACCTCAGAGATCAGCAGCCTGAATCCTACCAGCCAGGCAAGGAGCAGCCAGCACAAGACAGTCCCACTTCCCCCAGGAGCCAGTTCCCCCAGGAGCCAGGGCCTCGCCGGGTCTCTGCCCTCTGGGCAGGAGCTGGGCTGCTGCGGAGTGAAGCAGGCAGCCAGCGGGGAAGGGAGGGGACGGGGCAGGGGCAGGGGCAGGCCTTCCCTCCTTGTTGCTAGAACACAGAACCTGCCCAGAGCAAACAAGTGATGAGGAAAGCATCTCCTGCATAAATACCGCACACTAAAACTAGCCTAGAGGACAGAGCTCCCACGAGCATGTCTTTATAGCACCAGAATCATGTAAATAAATTCCGTGCTGGAGGACAGATTTCAACATCGCCTAGCAGTCACAGGGATAGGCGGAAATGGCAGGTAAGTAGGTGGCGGCCTGGAAAACAGTAGAAGAGGTGCCAGCAGGGCGGCTCACTCTGTAATCCCACCTCCTCAGGAGGCTGAGATCTGAGGATCACACTTCCAAAGCCAGGCTGGGCTGAGACTCTAATCTCCAATTAACCACCCAAATAAATGGAAGTGGAGCTGTGGCTCAAGTGTTACAGAGCCAGCTCAGCGGTGGCATGTGTTCAAACCCTAGTACCGAGGGGGGGGAGATAGACAGCGAGAGATAGAGAGCGAGCGAGCGAGAGAGAGAGCGAGAGAGAGCGCGAGAGAGAGAGAGAGCGAGAGAGAGAGAGAGAGAGAGAGAGAGAGAGAGAGAGGGAGGATTCCTGAAGTTTCAACACATAAAATTAGGTCACCAGAGTAAGCAAAATGCAGTGGCGGCCAGCAGGAAAGCTACAGCTGCCACACACACGATCTGTGCCAACTGGAGATTCTTCACATGCTCCGTCTTCCAGAAGAACTGCCTTGCTCCCCTGCCTGGGCAGCGCCGCCTTCCATGAATGCCCACAGCCACGCGGGGAATCCCGCGAGAACAGGGTAGCCACAGAAGTGACAGCCGTGTGGAATGCCTGGCAGGGTCCCCGAGGAGGAGGCGGGTGGCAAGTGGGGCTGCGGCGGGAAGCCAAGGACACTGCAGGTGAGGACCCAACCAAGCCGTGCTGTGCCAGCCCCGCCTTCCAACACTGGCTCCAGTTTGGGGAACCACCTTCCCAGCCAGAGGGTGTGATTTCCAAGGCAGGAACTCAAACACCTACAAGGGGAGTCCCAGGAAGGTGTGATTTGACTTTTTCTACTCAAAGCTGGTGCTTTATTACTTGAGCCACACCTTCACTCCCCTCCCCCATCCCTGCCACTGGAGGATATATCCTAGCTGGGCGTGATTGTACAAGCCTGTAATCAGGTACTTGGTGGTACAGGCCAGAGGATTGGGTCACCTGGGGACAAAGACAATAAAAAAAACAAAAGAGGCTGAGATCTAAAGATCAGAGTTCAAAGCCATTCTGGGCAGGAAAGTCTGTGAGACTCACATCTAACCAGCACAAAGCTGGAAGTGGAAATGTGGCTCAGTAGCAGAGCATCAGCCTTGACTGGGAAAGGCCCTGAGTTCAAGACCCAGAACCGGCACTCAAAAAAAAAATGAGATCCCAGATTTACTCTTGTTTGGAATGCTGTGCCCATAAAAGTCCTAAAGTCATGGGCTGGGAAGGTGGCTCAGTAGTAGAGCGCTTGCCTTGCATGCTTGAGGCCCTGGGTTCGATTCCTCAGCACCACATAAGCCAAAAAAAAAGTCCTCAAGTCACAGCAGGGGTGTTCTGCCTGCTCTGTGGGGGCTCCTCTCCCCACCCACCCCCTGCACCCAGAGTGGCCTAAGCTTGTCAGACACTGGATTGCAACTGGAGCAACACACATACAACTGCACACACAAAACCCACTCATAAGCCAGGCGCAGTGGCTCCTGCCTATAATCCTAGCTACTCGGGAGGCTGAGATCTGAGGATCACGGTTCAAAACCAGCCTGGGCAGGAAAGTCTGTGAGACTCTTATCTCCAATAAAAAACCACTAGAAAACCAGAAGTGGTGCTGTGGGTCAAATGGTAGAGCGCTAGTCTTGAGCTGAAGAGCACAGGGACAGTGCTCAGGCCCAGAGCCCAAGCCCCACAATCAACAACAACAACAACAACAAAAAACTACTCCCCAACCCTGAACTTACAGATGTGCTGACAAGTCGGCACACACACCACACCATGCAAGAGAAAATTTCGTGCAAGGACAGGCAATGGACCCACCTGACCCTGTGCAAACCACAGGGCACCACCAGCGCCAGGACCCCCGCCGCCACCTGTCAGAGGCCCGCAGCCGACCACGGTCAACGCTGTCAGGGCCACTTCCACGAAATGCAGAACATCTCACTCCAGCTCCATCCGGATGGCAGCAGTGCTAAGTTGGGGATCATGTGTTTTTACACGCTCAAAACTACTGTCACAGCCAGGCGCTGGTGGCTCACGCCTGTAACCCCAGCTACTCAGAAGGCTGAGATGGAGGTTTGACAAATACGAGCCTCTCATCTCCAGTGAACAGCAAAAAGCCAGAACTAGAGGTATGGCTCAAGTGGCAGAATGCCAGCTTTGAGCAAATAAGCTGAGAGAATCCAGGACCTGAGTTCAAGCCCAGTAGAGGCATGCACACACATATGCGCACACACAACTATCTTCACATCCTGCTTCTCAGATCCTCATAAACTCCTATGACACAGGACTCAGGTGCTGAGCCGCCATCCTACAGGAGGAAATGAAAACCAGAAATGCTCTGGTCCAATGCTTTGTCACATCCAATCTGACCCCACGAGGGGACAGGGTGCAGGCGGGGAGTGAGGGGCCCTCTGCCTGCTGGGTAATGGAGGAGCAGCTGCTCCAAGGGTTCGAACTTGAGCTCCATTGGCGCTGGACCTGGAAGACATGTTAGCTGCCCTCTCCTCTCACTGACCACTGACCCTGAGAGCCATGCACCACAGGGGCCCAGGCCCCCCCACATCTTGTCTTTGACTGAAGGACACACTCCATACGGGTCCTCCAAGAATGTGACAGCACCTCCTGCCCCGCCCCGCCCCGCCCCGCTCCAGGCCAGGCCAGCCTGTTTTCCTTGGCCCCTCTTCTGCCTTTCACACAGGCATGGGGCTCCGGATGCACACCATGTGTACACCACAAAGAAGAGAGAAAGCAAGCCTGGCAGGATGGCGCTGAGCCCTTCTGGGGTGTGGAGGAACCCACTTTGAACGTCAGGGCTTTTCATAAATGAAGCAGCAGGTCACCCATGAGTCACCAGGGACTTACACCGCGTGACAACTCCTTAATGCTATGTGTGTGCACTTTTACACAAACAGGTATTTTCATGGGATTGGGGGAGGATTTGTAATGGCCAATTTGAGCCAGGCATGAATGGCTCACACCTATAATCCTAGCTAGTCAGAGGGCTGAATCTGAGAGACTATCTCCAATAAACCAGCAAAAAGCTGGACGTGGAGGTGTGGCTCAAGAGTTAGCCCCAGTATGAGAGAGAGGAAGAGAAGGGAGGAGAGAGAGAATGAATTTGCCCAATGCCCTGTCCTCAGGGCTCACTCCCCATTCAGGTTGAAGCTGACTGCCTATGACTGTGCCCAAGAACCAGGGGACAATCCCCTGGGAGGAGGAGGGGTCAGTGCAGATAGCTGGTGCCTTTGACTGGAGCAGGAACCAGCAGCGGGGCTCAGGTGTGCCAGTTCTGAGCATCCACCATGGCCCCACCAGCTCCCTCTACTCCCAGCTTTCTTCTGAGGCACCCACTAAACTAACGATGCCTGCGAAGGACCCTGTGATATCAGGAGCCCACAGCAATCCCGAGGAGGGGCATGCCCACATTCTGTCCTTCCTTCAGGCAGTATGCCAGTCCTGGAAACTGAGGAAAGCAAATGTGGAGGTGACTCAGGCAGAGGCAGGTGGCAAGACCTAGCCCTGCCTGCATTAGAGGGGGTTGGCAGTGGAGCCAGGGGACCCCCAAGTCCGCAGGACAAGCCATTGGGACACAGGGACGGCCCTTTCCTGTCTACGATCCTCAGGAAGAGAGCTGGTGCCCTTGTGAACTTTCCCGAGGCCATTGCCCCATCAGGGCCACCACTTGGGACAGCGGCCTCTTTATTAACTCCCATCAACGTGGATGTCAGAGCAACCACACAGGAAGGGCAAAGGTGGACTCTTCTCAGAAGCACACTGCCACGTTACCCACACAAGGCAAGCTGGCTTCAGGTCAGAGCCTGCAGGCACCCTGTGCCCACCGCCTATCTGCTAAGCGGGTTGAAGTTGAAGGCTACGAAAGATAAATATGTGAAATCGGCCAGAGTGCATGCTCCTTGTGTCAGACAGGAGATTCAAACCAACAACAACAACAAAAGTACACATCCTGCACAACTCAGCCTATCATTTCAAAATCAAAGGCTGCGAGGAGCTGCAGCAGCCTCAGGAAAGTGAACAGGCGAAGGCCATTTAACCCGCGGGCCGCACTGCTTCCATGACAGTGAAGTCCTCAGAGGAAAGGCTCGGGCCTGGCCCGGGCTGCCCGGGGACGGTGCCAAATGCCACGGTTCCTCCTGGGATTATTTTCCTGTAGGCCCTGCTGGGCAGGCCTGCTGCGGAGCTGCACTTGGGCCCCCCACACCGCTTATCAAAGTGAAGATGGGGTCCCTGAACCCTTGAGACCCCCCCAGCCTCGGGCTCCGGGGTCGGGGGAGCCTCTTCATCATGCTCAATGAGCAATCCACCTTGAGCCACCCCTTTACGCCTAACCCACCGAATCTTCCGGAATTCAGGCTGGGACTTCCACGGGCCGCCACCAGTAGCCACGCAGTGACTAAACACTTTTCCCCAACACAAGAGAGGAGAAAGAACAAGTACCCCCAGCGCAAGAAGCGGGCCTGGGTCTGAGCGGACGCCGCCCCCGGGCTGCCCCGCCCGCGGATCGGATCCGGGAGCGCTTGGCCCGCGGCCGGGGACGCCGCGGCCCGGCCTCGCAGCTGCGGCCTCCGCGCCCCGCCCCTTCCCCCCCAACAACCCGCGGCGTCACGTGACGGCGGAGAAAAGTAGGGGAAAGGTTACCGGGAGCCCCGCCCCCGCCGGCGCGGCGCGGGCGCGCAGATCCTGTTCCCCGGGCTGTGCCCACGGAGCCCTTCCGGAGCCAGGCCGCCAGCGACCGCGGGCCCCGGGGCGGCCACGCTTCCCGTGGGGGGGCCGCGCGCGCCCGGGGCGCCGGCCCTCGCGGACGGGCCGGGGGTGCGCGGCCGGCGAAGCCCGTCGCGGTTTTATGAATGGGCCCGGGATTGGCTAAGCACGGGCGGGGAGCCCCGAGCCTCCCGGGAGACCCAGGCCGACTCCGGGTGAAGCCGCGGGTTTCCAGGGCAAACACGCCGGGCGGTCCCGGCCCGCGCTGGCCGGCCTCCCCGCACACGGGAGCGTGCGCCCCGGCACCTGCCCCCCCGCCGTTCCTGCGACGCAGGAGATGGGGTTCGGGTGGAAGGTCGCGACCGGCGACGCCTCGTGGGAAGGAAACCAGCCATTTACATGAGAAAAGGAGCCCGCAGGCTCCCGGCCGGCCCGACCCACTCGGAATGCTAATGGTGCCCAACTTACGGCCGTGCGGGCGGGCCGCGGCGCCCTCCCCGCAGCGCCGGCCTCGCGCGCCCGGCCCTCGGTCCCCAGCGCCGCCCGAAGTGGGGGGGGGGGGGGCAGGGCTGCCCAGCCCTTTTTTAATCCATGGAAGCTTGTGGCCTCGCAGAATAAACATGCCTGCAGATCTGGACGGCCCAGAAACCAGACTCCGCGGCGAGGAGCCCCGGTAACAGAATACGCGGTTCAAAGCCCACTTTCCCTTCACCCGGTGACCGGGTCCCCACTACGCCCTGGCACGCCTCCACGCATGCGTGCCAAGCCCGCCCCGGCTGCGAATATGAATAATAAGTTCGTTCTGTGTGGGCAATCTGGTCATTAGTTGTCATTCTTAACTCCTGAAAAGTACATGGAGGCCTCGTCTTCGTTTCCGGAAACCAGACTCGGGTTTCCAGCAGAGAAGCCACACGGATCGGTGGCCTTCCCCGAGGCACAGGAGAGACACCGGCGACTGGCCGGTCCCGGGGGCGGCGGGGGAGGGGGGGACCCCTGGGGCCACCCCGGCGCGCCCACGGCTGCACGGCCAAGTTCGCCCGGCCTCGTCACGTGACACCCCCACCCTCCCGGGCCGGCCTGGCGCGACCTTGCGCTCCGCACCCACCTGCCCTTGACCCCGCGCCGCACCGGGGAGGGCGGGGGCGCACACAAGGCCGGGGTGCGTCCGGTTCCCGCCGGCGCTCGCCCCGCGCCCAGGGCGTGTCCCGACGGCTGCACTGCGGGGGGCGGGCGAGGACAGGTCCCCGGCCGGACAGCCGGATACCGCCGTACCCGCCCGCGGGGTGGCACGCCCTCGGGCGGACCCCCGGACCTTCGCCGCGAGGAACGGAGCCAGGAAAGGAATCGGTGGCCCCGCCGGCTCCGTCCGCGACCGGGGCGTCCCGACAAGTTCCCGCCCTGAGCGGCAGCCCGACCCTCGCGCGGACCCCAGACCCCACACAGCCGCGCCCCGGAGGCACCGGGGACGGGAAGACCGGAGCCCGCAGCCCCGCGGGTCCCCGGCCGCAGGTGTCCCGCCACGTCCCGAAGGCCGAGCATCCCTCCCGGGGCCCCGGTCTCCGCAGTCCTCGCGCGCCCCCCGCCCAGGCCCCCCGGGCAGCCCCGCCACGCTCCGCACCCACGGCGCGACCGGTCTTACCGAGCCGGCGGACAGCGGCGCGGCGGCGGCGGAATGAGCGAGCGGCGCGCGGGCGCCGTGGGCGGGAGGCCGCGGGTGAGGCCGAGCGCACCGACGCCGGCCGCCGCGGATTGGCTGCGCGGAGCCGGGCTGCGGCACGGGCGGGCGGGAGGCTCCCGGCGCGCGCGGGAGGGGCGGGGCGTCGGGGGCGGGACTCCGGAGGGGGGCGCCGCGCCTCCGACGCCCGCGGGAACACACCCCCCCCGCGCCCCGCCGGCGGGCCTTTGCCCGCCCGGGTCTGAGGCCAGAAACCTGTCCAGTGAGCCTCAGTTTCCTCATCCATCAAATGGGCCACCTCATTTTGCCCAGGCCCATGAAAGCCCGGAGCGCTGCGCCCGGAGGGTTACGCGCCAGGTTTATGGGCACCGCCGCCCCAGGCCCCTCGGCGTCCCCGCGGGCTGATGCTGTGTACCCCGCCACCACCCCACCGGAAGCAGCCCAAGGCGCGCCCCAAGTCGGATCCCTCTCCCCCAGTGGCAGTGGCGCCGCGTGAGGCGCGGGGCCGCGGGGGGGGCCGCACCCCAATGCGCTTCTCCTCACCCAGCTGCGCCCCTCGCTGGACCTCGGGGAGACTTGGTAGAATGTGCTCAGCATGAGCTTAATTTCTCGTCCCCCCCCCCCAAAAAAAAATAACTTTCCTGGCGTCAAGAACATGGTACTTCAGCAGGAACAGGGTGCTCGGGCTGAGAACCCGGTGATCGCTCGGATCCGGGCGGGGGGTCCGGCGGATCCCGATGATCCGGCGCCAGAGGCCGGGCTCCCCGTGCTTGCCCTGCCCCCCCTCCCCCGCCACGGCTCCCAGGGCAGCGCGAGGTCGGGCGCCCGGGGCTCGGCTCGCGTACGCCCCCATCCGTCTCGGTCCCTCGGTCCTACCACCGAGGACAGGAAAGGAAAATGGAAGTGTCGGGGCAGCTTGTTCGCCGTCCCGCGCGCTCCCCCAAGGCCGGGCCGCGGGGACCCCGCCACGGCCTGCGCCCGTTTTCTGACAGTCTGCCGTCGCGCATCCAGCCGCGCCCCAAAGGCTGGGTTGAGGGGGCCCCCCCCGCACGACTACAGCGGCGGCCGGGGCGTCGACGGCCCTGCCGAGCGCCGGTTACCCCGGGGTGCACCGGTCCCCGGGTGCACGCGCGACCTTTCCAGGGCACCGGAGGAGCCCCTGAACCCCGCTCCCCCGCCGCGCGCACCCGTCCCCGAGGCTCGGCCACGCCCGACGCGGGCGAGGCGGGCAGGGTCTTGGGTCCTGAGGTTGGAGGTCCGCTCCCCCCACCGCCCCGCGTGCATTTCGGATCCCAAGAAGGCCGGGGTAGGGGGCGGGGGTCCGGGACCTCGCCGGACTCGTGGGCCTGCGGGCCACGCTCCCCTCGGACGCCCTCCCCGCCCTTCCCAGAACCCCGGCGCTGCAGGCCCCGGCCCCCAAGGCCTCGTGCTCCTCCTCTCCTCGGACCCCACTTTGTGTCCAGCTCCGATTGGCCCCGCGCCCTGTCTGTGGGGAAGGCTCGGCCTCGCCCGCGCGCCCCTCCCCGGTGCACTGCATCTGGGCCACCTGCCGGCGGGGCGGGGCCGGCGGCGCCGGAGCCCAGGTTCACCTGTTGAGACGCCCCCCCCCCCACACACCTGGCCGGGGTCGCCTGGGTCCCCTCCCTCCCAACCCACCCCCACCGGCCGGGGTCCCCTGGGTTCCCCGTCCCGCGCCCCCACGCTGCAGCTCCCCGGGGCCTCTGGGGAACCAAGCTCCAAGCTCCATCTTAAGTTCCAGGCCGGCCAAAAAGGTCTCAGCATCCCACTGAGAAGCTAGGATCATCTGTCTGGCCGCGCTGGCATTTCAGATCCCCTCCCAGGTTTGATCATATATACTGCAGCGTCTGCCCGCGGGGAACCCGCTTCTTGTTCATTATTTTATTGTTTTGGGGACACTTTTTCAAGAATGAAGAAAGGTTTGTTTAGGATTTCGGGGGAGGGGGGAAGTGGTACTGAAGTTAGCACCCGGGGCTTTCTGTTTGCTAAGCAGGTATGGATCACTTAATCCAGGCTTCTGGCCCATTAAAACCTGTGTGTGTGTGTGTGTGTGTGTGTGTGTGTGTGTGAGAGAGAGAGAGAGAGAGAGAGAGACAGAGACAGAGACAGAGACAGAGAGACAGAGAGAGACAGAGAGAGAGACAGAGAGACAGAGAGACAGAAAGAGAGGGAGGGAGGAGAACTTAGGACCTGATACTGTTTCCTCCCTCAAGCCTGGCATTCTACCACTTGAGTCACAGCTCCACTTCCAGCTTTTTGCTGGTTAATTGAGATAGGAGTCTCACAGGCTTTCCTGCCTGGGCTGGCTTCAACTGCAATCCTCAGATCTCAGCCTCTTGAATAGCTGCTCAGGTTACAGGCATGAGCCACTGGCACCCAGCCTGCTCAACCATTTTTTATAATATGCAGTATTTTTACACATCAATACATTTGTCCCCTGTTTAAATCTAAGAATTAAAAAAATAAACTTACAGCCAGTGGCTCACACCTATAATCCTAGCTACACCGGAAGCTGAGATCTGAGGCTCCTGGGTTCTAAGCCAGCCTGGGCAGAAAAGTCCATGAGACTCTGATCTCCAATTAAATACCAAAATGCTGCACATCGAGCTGTGGTTCAAGTCTTGAGCACCAAAGCTCAGGGACAGCAGCCCTGAGTTCAAACCCCAGGACTGGCACAAAACACACACACACAAAGAGGCTTATAAAACTGAAACTTGGGTTGAGCTTGGGCTAAGGATGTTTGTGTATGCTTCGCCCACTTTTTTTTTAATCTTATCTTTTTTTTTTTCTTTTTCTAGACAGAAGCTCTCTCCATATTATCCAGGCGGGCCTCAAACTCTGGAGTCCAGCAGCCTCCAGCCTCAGCCTGTCCAGTGTGTGCCTCCGCACCTGGCTTAATGCAAATCCAGATACTCACACACGTGCACACACATACACATGCATGCACGTTCTAGAAGCCAGAGACTCATGCTGCTAGGCAAGCCCTCTAAGGCTGAGTTGCAAACCCCCTCCCCCCCCCCCGCCCCTCCTAGCCTTTTTGCTACCTCCCTCCACCTGGCTCAGCTGTGCCCCAGCGGTTTCCCCAGCCTCCTTGGCTGACACTTTCCAGCAGGTTCTCATCCAAAAGTGTGTAAGAGACTTTGGAACTGGGCTCTGGGTCCCCGGGGAAGCAGTGTTGAAACTTCAGAGTGCTGACTCTCCCCCCCATCCCCCTCCTCCCGCTCCCAAAGCCTCACGTGCACCTGAACTTGAACCATGAGCTCCTGTAGGCCTGAGTACACATCAGCCACAACATCTGCTCAGCCAGCGACAGCAGGGTTCCGTGAGGATAAACTAGGTTGCCCAAGCCAGGTGAGCAAAGGCCCTGAGGCCGTGTGTCAGGAGGGCTTTTGCCTTGTCACCTGGTGGGCCCGCAGCTGGGGCGCACTGAGGGACACTAGTGTCTTCAAGTCTCCCTCAGGGAAGGACTCTGCTTGTACCCACGGAAGAGAAGGCCAGTAGTGGGGTCACCTTCCTGGGCTGGTGGCTCTCAGAGCACAGGTCAGGAGAGGCCACGTGGTCCTTCACTGACCCCTCTGAGCCTCTGTTCCTTCATTTTTAAAAATGAGAGCCTTAGGTTGGGCACTAGTGACTCATGCCTATAAGCCCAGCTACTCAGGAGGCTGAGGCTCAGAAGACCTCGGTTTGAAGCCAGCCTGGCCAGGAAAGCCTATGAGACTCTTATCTCTAATTAACCACCAAAAAAGCTCGAGTAGTTGGAGCTCTAGCCTTGAGCCAAAAAAGCTAAGGGACAGTGCCTAGGCTCTGAGCTCAAATCCCACCACTACCAAAGTAGATAAAATATTAAGCAATTTGCCTTGGACAAAGCCACTAATGGACGCCCTTCTTATGATGGTTTTCTTTTCCTTTTAGTTTATTGACTTCGAGAAGTAGTCATGGCTGTACTTGGGAGTGTGAACTCCAGAGCCACTTAGTCTGGGTTCAAGTTCTGACTCTTCAGGTCCTAGTCCAGTGGTCGTAAGGGCTCTGTGTGCCTCGGGTCCCTCATCTATAAGGCAGGAAAGCCGTCAGAGCTGCCTGGCAGGGAGGAAGGTTCACGAAGCTAGAACCCGCTGGTGGAAGTGATGTAGGAATCCCATCCCCCGTCCACTACCATGGCTGCCACTCTCCCTCCATGATGCCCATGTTCCAAAACCTTTGGTCTGGCAGGATATGGTGGTACAAGCCTATAATCCCAGCTACTCAGAAGTCTTAAGTAAGTGGACTTTGATCTGAGGCTGGCTCCAGGCAAAAACAGAACAACCTACCTGAAAAAAATATAAAATAAAAACTAACGGAGGTGTGAGTGTAGAGGGGGAGCTGGAGGAGGCCTGAGAAGGGGGGTGTTGCTCCCTCCTTCCTGCTTTCCCTCCCATCTCAATACAGTGCTTAGCTTTGCTCTACCATGAACTAATCCCAGACACAAACCCACAGGACACTTGATTTCATGTCAGGCCTGAAAATACAGCGCCGTATAACCATGGAAAGAAATCTGTGCAATCACAAGTCCAAATAAACCTTTAAGCTGGGCACTGGTGGCTCACACTTGTAATCCTAGCTACTCAGGAGGCTGAGATCTAAAGGATCTTAATCCAAAGCCAGCCCAGGCAGGAAAGGCCAGGAGACTCTTATCTCCAATTAACTACCAGAAAACTGAAGGTGGAGTTGTGGTTCAAAGTGGTAGAGCACTAGCCTGAGCAAAAAAGAGCTCAGGAACAGTGTCCAGGCCCAGAGTTTAAGCCCCAAAACCAACACCACCACCAAAAACAAAACAAAACATAATACCTTTTTGTGTCAGTACTGTGATTAAACTCGGAGTCTGGGTGCTGTCCCTAAGCTTTTGTGCTCAAGGCTAAAATCCTACCACTTGAGCCAAACCTCCATTTCTGGCTTTTTGCTGTTTAATTAGAGGAGATAAGAATCTTACTGACTTTCCTGACCTGGGTGGCTTCAAACCTTAATCCTCAAATGTCAACCTCCTGATTAGCTAGGATTACAGAAGTGAGCTACCTCCCTCTGCACTTTGGAAAGCTTTAGAAAGCTGCTAACAGCCATAAATCTCTTCCTCAGAAGAATGCGCACATTCACAAACAGGAGTAAATAGCCTCAGCCTTAGGCCTCCCAGATGCTCCTGTATACACTTGTGTCTCAAAGGTTAAAAAAGGAAAATAATCCAGGTCCATAGCCCATGGAGTCAGGAGGGAGCTGGTAGACTTTGCTCCAACAAATGCCAATGATTTATGGTCTACAGAGAACCAGACACCCAGAGCTGGGGCTTTATTGTTCTGTTGGGCATGAACTGCTTCTTGGCCCATTGCATCTCAGCTTGCATGTTCCATGTTTTTGGTTGTTTGTGGGGCTTGAACTCTGGGCCTGAGGGTTATACCTGAGCTCTTCAACTTAAGAATAACACTCTAGGGGCTAGGAAGGTGGCTCAGAGCGCTTGCCTTGCATGCTCAAGGCTCTGGGTTCGATTCCTCAGCACCACATAAGCAAAAAGAAAAAAGCCGGAAGTGGCACTGTGGCTCAAGTGGTAGAGCACTAGCCTTGAGCTGAAGAGGTGAGGGACAGCGCCCAGGCCCAGAGTTCAGGCCCCACAACCGGACCCAAAAACAAAACAAAACAAAACAAAAATGAATAGCACTCTACCTTGAGCCACTGTGTCACTTCTAGTTTTCTGGTGGTTGATTGGAAATAAGACTCACAGGCTGCCCAGGCTGGCCTTGAACCATGATCCTCAGATCTCAGCCTCCTGACTAACTAGAATGGCAGGCACGAGCCACTGATGCCCAGGACTATCTTTTTTTTTTTTTTTTTTTTTTAATACCAAGGGCCCTGAATGCCCCAAACCCACTGTGGTTTTATCTGCATCCATTCCCTTGATCTCATTCATGCAACCTTTCAGTAAGGATGTGTTGCGCACTCCAGTGATCAGGGAGGAAGACATAACCAGACTCGCGTGAAGAGCGAATCAGAGAGCAGGACAGAATGTGGGTGGTGTGGGCGGTACAGTTGCCAGCGCTGGGACCCCCAGAGCGCTGGGACCCCCAGAGCGCTGGGACCCCCAGAGCGCTGGGACCCCCAGAGCGCTGGGACCCCAGGCACAGAAGAAATGTGGGTGGTGTGGGCAGCACAGTTGCCAGCGCTGGGACTCCCAGAGCACGGCACAGAAGAAAGCCTCTGAAGTATTAACTGAGCAAAGACGGCTGGATAGGTGGAGTGACAGCTGCATGGGGGATGGATGGGTGGGTGGGTGGGTGATGGGTGAATGGCTGATGGATGGATGGTGGATGGATGGGTGGTGGGTGGATGATGGGTGAATGGCTGATGGATGGATGGATGATGGATGGGTGGTGGGTGGGTGATGGGTGAATGGCTGATGGATGGATGGTGGATGGATGGGTGGGTGGGTGATGGATGGATGGTGGATGGATGGGTGGTGGGTGGATGGGTGGTGGGTGGATGGGTGGTGGGTGGATGGGTGGTGGGTGGATGGGTGGTGGGTGGATGGGTGGTGGGTGGATGATGGGTGAATGGCTGATGGATGGATGGTGGATGGATGGGTGGGTGGGTGGATGATGGATGGATGGGTGAATGATGGATAGATGTTGGTGGGTCGATGGACAGATGGATGGGTGGGTGGGAGGATTGGCAGGTGGGTAGAATGATTAATGGGTGGATAGATGAATGTACAGATGGATGGATGAATGGATGAGTGGGGGAGGTAGATGGCTGGATGATGGATGGATGGCAGATGGTGAATGGATAGATGATTGGATGGATGGACAGATAGATGAGTGGGTGGGTGGATGGATGCTGGATGGGTGGATTGATGTTGGTGAATGGATGATGGATGGTGGATGGATGGATGGGTGGTGGGTGGATGATGGGTGGATGGATGATGGATGGATGCTGGATGGGTGGATTGATGTTGGTGAATGGATGATGGATGGTGGATGGATGGATTGATGGTGGGTGGATAGCTGGATGGTGGATGGATGGTGGATGGGTGGATTGATGGTGGGTGGATGGATGGATGGTATATGGGTGGATGAATGGTAGATGGATGAATGGATAATTGGATAGATGAATGGGTGGACAGGTAGGTGAGTGGTTGGATGGGTGGGTGGGTGGATGGAAGGATGGAGGGTGGATGGATGGGTGAGTGAATGAGTGGATGGGTGGGTAGATGAGTGAGTGAGTGGACAGATGGATGGGTGGACAGGTGGGTGGGTGGATGGGTGGGTGAGCGGATGGATGGATGATGGATGGTGGATGGGTGGATGGATGGTAGATGGATGGATGGATGGATGGATGAGCGGGTAGATGAATGGGTGGACAGGTGGGTGAGTGGATGGATGGGTGGGTGGATAGATGGAAGGATGGAGGGTGGGTGGATGGGTGAGTGGGTGGTCAGATGGATGGTGGATAGGTAGGTGGGTGGATGGATGGGAGGTGGGCTCTTCAGGCTTAGCTCTCTGGTGCCCTCCTCCTAGCATCTCCAGCTGTCCCTCCCTCAGGACTCTCTAAGCTGTGCTCTGAGTGCCCTTCCCCACGGCTGACCAGTGGTCACACATTGGGTGCACCCTGGGGCCTCCAGGGTGAAAGATGGAGAAGTGTGAAGACTTGTTGAGAAATTAAGAATTTCAAAACAGTGGCACAGACCACCAAACAAGCATGGAAGTCCCTTTTGGCTCTTGTCTTAGTGACTGATTGCTCGGTGTCTGCGTGCCTGCTCGCAAAGCTGGCCCTACCTGGGGTGCAGCTGGCTGGACTGCCCAGGATCTGCGCTCTAGACCATGGCAGGCTGGGCTGCCCAGCCTCACTGACATCGGTGCTGCTGGCACCCGGACCTCACTCCACTTCCTGCCCCAGGGCCTCCATTCTCTCTGGACCCTCTGCTCCCAGAGCTTCTCCCTGAACATTCTCCTGCCTTTGTGCTCAGCCTTGGGCCAGCGGAAGAGCCGAGAGCCCTGAATCTCCAGAAAAGAAATGTTCAGAGAGCCCAGGGGGCTAGGTGTCAAGGGGTCGCACCTGTAGTTCTGGCTACTCAGGAGGCTGAGATCTGGAGGATCACAGTTCGAAGCCAGCCTGGGGCAAAAAGAGTCCATGACATTCTGTCTCCAAAATAACCAACACTTAGGTTGGAGGTATGGCTCAAGTGGTATAGCATCAATTGAGCAAGCAAGCACAGTGAGCTTAAGGTCCTGAGTTCAAAACCTGACATTGCCAAAAAAATGAAAGAGAGGCTGGACACTAGGTGGCTCACGCATGTAATCCTAGCTACTTAGGAGGCTGAGATCTGAGGATCACAGTTCAAAGCCAGCCTGGGCAGGAAAGTCCGAGAGATTCTTTTTTTTTTTTTGGTCGGTCGTGGGGCTTGAACTCTGGGCCTGGGCGCTGTCCCTCAGCTCTTCAGCTCAAGGCGAGCGCTCTACCACTTGAGCTACAGTGCCACTTCTGGTTTTCTGGTGGTTTATTGGAGATAGGAGTCTCATGGTCTCTCCTGCCTGGGCTGGCTTTGAACCGCGATCCTCAGATCTCAGCCTCCTGAGTAGCTAGGGTTACAGGTGTGACCCACCAGCGCCCGGCTCGAGAGAGTCTTATCTCCAATTAACTAGCAAAAAGCCAGAAGTAGAGCTGTGGCTCAAGTGGTAGAACACTTGCCTTGAGCACAAAAGCTTGGGAACAGTACCCAGCCCTAAGTTCAAACTCCCAAATGGGCAAATTATATATCTCCCGAGAGCAGAGGATTCCAGAGCAGAAATACCAGTAGGACCCCAATAGGAGGCCCCAGTACAAGTGGCAAAACAGGGCTACCCTGGCACTGACAGTGCCGATACAGGCACAGTGCAGGCCCCAGACAACTTGGCCTGCTTTTTTTTTTTTTTTTTTTTTTTTTCAAATCTGCTAGGATATGACTGATGTACCATAAAATCTGTATATTTTATAAATTATTACTGGTGTTGGGGAACTTTAGTTCAGGGCTGAAGCTAGCTAGCTCTGCTTTCTTGCTCATGGCTGGCACTCAACTACTCGAGCCATCCTTGCATTCCGGCTTTTTGCTGATTAATTGGGGATGCAGCCTCGGGGATGTGTCTGCCCAGGCTGGCTTCGACTCTTGACCCAGTGGACCTCAGGATTGTGACAGGCATAAGCAACCGACACTGGACCAAAATCAATCATTTAAAAACATACAACTCCCAAGGCTGTGCCACCAGCTTCTCGATGTAATTCCAGAACATTCTCCCTAAACCTTCTCCCCTGAAAGGGACCCCAGAAGCTGTGAGCAGTCATACTTTCATAACCCTGGTCCCTAGCAACTTCTACTTTGCTTTCTTCCTATCTCCAGTAGGTGTTTGCACATGCTCACTGTCTCATTGGGATGGAATCTGAGTGTGGTCATTTGACCTGCTTTTTGTGTGTGTATGTGGATCATGGGGCTTGAACTCTGGGCTTGGGCGCTGTCCCTCAGCTCTTCTGCTCAAGGCGGCTCTACTGCTTAAGCTACAGCGCCACTTCTGTTTTTCTAGTGTTTTATTGGAGATAAGAGTCTCACGGCCTTTCCTGCTCAGGCTGGCTTTGAACTGTGATCCTCAGATCTCAGCCTCCTGAGTGGCTAGGATGACAGGCGTGAGCCACTGGCGTCCAGCTTTGAACTGCTTCTTTCGCAGAGCTTTTTCTGAGGTTTGTGTGTGGCAGCCTGTGTTGGTACTTCCTGGGTTTTGTGTGGATGTGTTTTGCATTGCTGCTCTTCAGGCCACGCCTCTACAGCTTCTCCTCTCCCCCATCAGCCTGGTGTGGGGGCTGCCAGTAGGGACCCAGCTGCGCTGGGCCTGGGCCCTGGAGTGAAGCTCACCGCCCTGACCTTCTCCATGGGGGTCACCACTCAGCCTCCTCCCCCGCTGCTGAGAGGTCATCTGAGCCAAGAAGCACCCGGATTACCCCAGGGCGGTAATCCCTTCCCAGCTCTCCAGGGCCCAGGGCACCCAGCCCATCCCATAGACTCCTTTCTCAGGTGGGGGCTCCTCACAGCCAGGGACCCCTCCCATCTTGAGGACCTCTCCCATCTTGGGGACCCTTCCCATCTTGGGGACCTCTCCCCAGCCCTGGAACACACCCCCCCCCCCAGTAGCTCACACCTGTCATCCTAGCTACTCAGGAGGCTGAGATTTGAGGATCCCGGTTCAAAGCCAGCCCGGGCAGGAAAGTCCAATAAACCATTAGGAAACCGGAAGTGGCGCTGTGGCTCAAGCAGTAGAGTGCTCTCCTTGAGCTGAAGAGCGCAGTAACAGTGTCCAGGCCCAGAGTTTAAGCCCCATGACCGACAAAAAATTCCAGGGGGCTGGTAGCGTGGTCCAGTGACAGAGGTTTCATCCCAGCACCCTAAAAAGATTAAAAAATTCAGAGAAAAATCTTCTTCCCTATAGCCGGGCACCTGTGGCAGTGGCTCATACCTGTAATCTAACCTACTCAGGAGGCTGAGGTCGAAGGATCACAGTTCAAAGCCAGCTGGGGCAAGAAAGCCTGTGAGACTCTTATCTCCAATTAACTACAAAAAAAACCCCAAAATACAAAAAACAAAACCAGTGGCTTACACCTGTCATCCTAGCTACTCAGGAGGCTGAGATCTGAGGATCACAGTTCAAAGCCAGCCCAGGCAGGAAAGTCCATGAGACTCTTATCTCCAATGAACCACCAGAAAACTGGAAGTAATGCGGTGGCTCAAGTGGTAGAGCACTTCTTGGAGCAGAAGGAGCTGAGGGATATCATCCAGGCCCTGAGTTCAAGTCCTACAATGGATTTAGAAAAAAGAAAAAGACTGGAAGTGCAGCTGTGACTCCAAATGGTAGAGTGCTAGCCTTGAGCACAAAAACTTAGGGACAATGCCCAGACCCTGATTTCAAGACACACACACACACACACAACACACACACACACACACACACACACACACACACACACACACACACACACACACACACACACACACATCTTCCAGCCTTGTCTATCTGGCTGTCTCCTGTGTGTCATGGGGAATGTGCTAGTAATCCTAGCTTCTCAGGAGGCTGAGATCTGAAGATCGGGGTCTGAAGCCAGCCTGGGCAGGAAAGTCTGTGAGACTTGTATCTCTAACCACCAAAAAGCTGGAAACGGAGCTGTGACTCAAGTGGTAGAGTGCCAGTCATGAGCAGAAAAAGCTAAGGGACAGTGCCACACCCTAAGTTCAAGTCCCAGCAGGCACAATCCCCCATCCCTGAAAAAAAAAAAAAGACACCTACAAGAGCCTTTGTTATGTTTATTTCTATGCTTCAGAGCCATTTCCCCTTTAATGGGCACTTCCTTCCCTTTAACTCTGATGTGTGTTTTATATGACATTTTATATGTTCCTTGAAGCATTCCAGCCTGTGGTTTTATTTGACTGTAGTTACTTTGTCCCTGGTGACAGGACAGAGGTTGTTTCCGGTCTCTTCCTCCCAGAAACATTGTTGCAGTGGCTAAGTGTGTACAAAGGTCGGCCTGGCACCTGCCCTGGGCCTGGGGTGGGTTCCGGGAATGCTGGCTGCCCGGTCAAGGCCACTGCTTTAGTCAGGGCAGACTGCCAAGTCCTGGGGCTTCAGGCTGCAGCTGGACGCGCTGCCCTGTGCTCGAAGGTCGGGCGGAGGGGGACAGGGGTGGGGAGTGGAGAGGTGGCTTCAGAGATTCACTTCCAAGGCTTCTTGTGTGGGGAAAGGCCAGCCTTTCCCTTCCCTTCCCCTCCTCCTCTCCCTCCCCTCCCCTCCTCCTCTCCCCTCCCCTCTACTTACCTCTCCCTCTTTCCCCAGTCCTTCCGGGTCATTGGGTACCTGCTTGGTGATAGGATCCTCCTATTCTTTTCTTCCTCCCCTGTCCACACCCTCTCCCCATCCTGGGGCTTGAACTCAGGGCTAGGGCACTGTCCCTGAGCTTCATTTGCTCAAGGCTAGAGCTCTACCACATGAGCCACAGCGCCACCTCTGGCTTCTTCTGTGTATGTGGTACTGAGGATGGAACCCAGGCCTCATGCATGCTAGGCAAGTGCTCCACCATTGAGCCACCTTCCCAGCCTCTTTTTCTTTTCTCTTTTTCTTTCTCTCCAACCTTTTTCTACCAGTAATAGGATTTGAACTCTGGTTCTGGGCTCTGTTCTTTGGCTTTTTTCCTTAGGGCTAGCACTCGACCACACGAGCCACAGTTCTACTTTCTGCTTTTTGGTGGTTCATTGATGATAAGAGTTTCAAGGACTTTCCTGCCCAGGCTGACTTTGAACCGTGATCCTCCGATCTCAGCCTCCTGAGTAGCCAGGATGACAGGTGTGAGTCATGGCACCCAGCAGTGACTCCTGCCTCCCTATTACTGGACACCCAGGGGGACCCCATCATTCCAGTTCCCCGATATCGTCAGCACGAGCAGCTGCACACACGTTGTTTTCCCATGGAGCAGATTATGTTCTTTAGATAAATCCCAAGTACTGTCCTTGGAACACAGCTCGGCACGCTGAGACTCTGCACCAGGCTGGTGATCAGGCTTGGGAGCTCATGCTCATTTTTTACTGCACTCCTTTCCCAAAAGGTCTATAGATTCTACCACTGCGGTGGCTCCTTGGAGCTAAGACTCTCAAAAGTCTTTCCTGGCTGGCTGGCTTCGAGCTGCGATCCTCAGATCTCTGCCTCCTGAATAGCTAGGATTGCAGGGCTGGGCCAACGGCGCCTGGCTCTGCCGGGTTGTCAAAGGACACAGGATCATCCGTGGCCCAGCGACAAGGTGAGACTCCTGTGGCCAGGCTGCGAGGAACTTGAACTTCGGGGCGTTCTCTGTGTCTCTACCTTGCTCGCTTGTCACCGAGGCTCTGGTTCTGTAGCCTTGCTCTGCTGGAATGATTACAGTCTGTGGCGGCAGGGATGAGCGCCGGACCTGGGACCTGTGCCCAGGCTTAGAAAATGCCCTGTCGGGAGCTGGGAAGGTGGCTCAGTGGTAGAGCGCATGCCTTGCATGCCTGAGGCCCTGGGTTCGATTCCTCAGCACCACATAAGCAAAAAGCCGGAAGTGGCGCTGTGGCTCAAGTGGTAGAGCACCAACCATGAGCAAAATGCTGAGAAGAAATGCCTGATTTCAAGCCTCAGGACTGCCCCTCTGCACCCCCCTGCTGAGGGAGCGGGGACGGGAAGCCAGGCTGGCAGCTGGTTGGTGAAGGCCACAAGGCCACCCACGGGACCTGGGCATGGAGCAGTGCACGGGAAATCCACACGTAATTGAAGGCCGCTGTCCCACAATTCCACAGTTGTCTTCAGAGCTTTTGGAGGTTCTGGTAGTAGGGGGTAAGCCTGCTTTTACACTGCGTGTGTGAGTGCGTGTGTGTACTCTTACACTGTGTGTGTGTGTGCTTGTGTATATGCTCCTACACTGCATGGGCGGGGGAGCCTTGGCTCTGTCCCTGAGCATTTTTCTGTTTTATTATTATATATAGTGGGGTTGGAACTCCGGGACCTCCAGCTTCCTAAGTGGTCGCTCTTACCACTGAGTCACGCCTCCAGTCCAGGTTTTTGCCTGTAATTTTAGGTAGAGTCTCACTTCTGACCTTGGCAGGCACCCGGGTGCCATCGCCAATGCTCGGCTACCTGTTGTAGCTGGAAGAGCGGAAGTGCACTGTTGCATCCAGCTCTTCACTAAGATGGGGTTTCCGGAACTTTTCTGCCCAGGCTGGCCTTGAGCATTGAGCCTCCCAAGTAGCTAGGATTCCAGGCGTGAGCCACGGGTCCTGGCTTCTTTAGTTAGGTCTTGGGAAGGCTGTGAATCCCGGGGCCCAGAGGATTTCCTGGGCCACACCCGCAGCCACAGTGCATCTTGGTTCCGACTCCTCAGGCTTCCCTCTGCCCCCTGAACTGAAGCAGTTCCTGGGGTTTGCAGTTCCTTGGTGCTCAGAGCTCTTCAATGTGCTTCTTTCTGCTGTCCTGGCCTACGTGTCCCCTTGGGGCTGCTCCCAGGCCCATGAGTGAAGCCATTTTTGTGGTTTAGGGTTGGTCGGCTTTGTAGCACTGGAGCCGCACCTCCATGCAGCTCTTCGCTGGTTGTTTTGGAGATGGTGTCTCCCGGACTTTCCTGTCTTGGTGGGCTTTGAGCCGTGATCCTCTAGATCGCAGCCTCCGGTCCTGGGTCCTCCCCAGGGACAGGCTCCCTCTGGCTGCCTTCACCTCCACTGCTGACCTCGGCAGCCGTTCCCTCACAGGGTGGCCACGTGGCCGCCCAGGAATCAAAGCTTTGCCCTCCCCCCTCCCCCCTTTGTCCCTCTTTGACCGGTTTTTGCCAGCCAGGCTGTTCCCGGGGGCTCCGGCCGGGGCTGGCGCTGGTCCTGAGCTCTTCACTCAAGGCGGCCTAGCGCTCTACCACTTGTTTTTACATTTTGGATCTTTTCTTCTTTCAATATGTATTTTATTGTAAAGATACTTACCGTTGCATGAGCAAGGTCATGAGTCCATTTCCTATCAAGCATTGCTACCCCCTCCTTTGTTTTTCCCCTACCATCCCCACCCTTCCCACCTCCCAACTCCTTGCCCCCCCCCCAAGCTGTAAAGTTCGTTTTCAACAGTGTCGTGTACATCTCATGGTTACAATGGGGCATCCTGTATCCTTATTTCAGCATTTTGTTATTTCCTTTCCCCTCCCCAAATTAGAAAAACGTCTCTTCAAGATGCAGGGCACTGGAATCAAATCCAGTGACAACAGGGGTTGTACCATGGGGCAAGAACATACAAAAGAAAAAAAAAAATCACACAGTACATTGTAAGTACATTAAAAACAACAGCATCAAAGATAAAACCTCTCGTGTCCCTGTCCTGGGGTTCATTTCATTTGGCATCACCGTATCTGGTCATATGTACATAGCTTCTGACCTCTTCGGCTTGTCCTAGATGTATACTAGTTATTGCAGATGAGGGAGACCACGGACCTGCTTCTTTGGGCTTGGCTTACTTCACTTAATACGCTTTTTTCCAAGCCTTTCCATTTCCTAACAAATGGAGCGATGTCACTCTTTCTGATGGAGGCATCGCTCTACATCTTGAGCCATAGCTCCACTTCTCGTTTTCTGGTGGTTCACTGGAGACAACAGTCTCATGGACTTTCGTGCCTGTGCTGGCTTTGAACCTCGATCCTCAGATCTCAGCCTCCTGAGTAGCTGGGATGACAGGCTCATGTGAGCGCCTGGCTTTTGGTTTCTTCTTTGGTGTGCAAGGGCAACTCCTGTAAGATGGGATCTTACTTTAAAAATCAACCGTTGGCGCAGTGACCTTTGTCCATGTGAGGGCGCTGAGGGTGGGAGCTGGGAGCACGCTGGGGCACGCCTTCGCCCCCCATGTGGACTGAGTCGGTCCGAGGACTGTCATGCTCTTGGCTGGCAAGCCTCTGGGTCCCAGCCCAGCATCGAATGGCAACAAGGCTTATCAATGCAGAGTGGTAGGCCGCTGGGCTCTGCCCCTAGCTGGGCCCCAGCTGCCAAGCCATCATGGGACAAGAGATGTGTGTGTCAAAGGGCATCCAGCCTTCCGAGTGCTTCTCTTATCCCTGTGGGCGGCTGCAGGTCTGGGACTCCCCGAAGCTGAGGCCCGGGGGTGACAAGCTGGACGGAAATACAGTAGCAATTTTCCTGACTTCACATTTCCAAAATCCTGTGCAAAGGTCCTGTGGCCTCTGCCCTTGGCCCATCCTTTAGACAGTACGGAGCGCATCTGTCAGCTGCATAACCTATGTAGCAGCTTCGAGGGTCTGGCCTGGCAGGCCTGTGACTGTCCAGGAATCCGTCTCTACCTCGGTGCTGCCAGCCTTGCTTGATACCACCCCTCCTCGCCCGGGACCCCAGCCTCGGCCCGGCTGTGCGGCCACAGAGCTGCTCAGGCCCCTCACCAGGTCCCAGTCGGGGGAGCTGTCCACTGGGTCAGTGCTGAGCAGAGCCTGGCGTGCATCACAGTGGACTTGTGGCAGGGGTGTGCAGCTGTGTCCCCAGCACGAAGACCCCAGACAACCCTAAAGACACAAGCGGGCCAGGTGTAGTACTGAAGCCCTACCTTAAAACTTACCCACACCCGAGGGCTGCAAGCACAGCTCAAATGCCAGTGCACTTGCCTAGCAAGGGTGAGGCCCTGGGTTCAAGTCCTGGTACTACCAAAAAAAACCAAAGTGTACTGGTGCTGTCTGCTCCCAGGGAGAGGGTCAAGGGGCATGCGTCCACACACACAGGAACCACGGGTGCCAGCCGGCACTGGGCACCCACCTCTTACCCCAGTAAGACAGAGCACCGAGCCGCACCCACGACGAGCACCAGGCGCCGCCCCCCCCCCCCCCCCCCCCGCCGCGGCCCGTGTGCCGTGCTCCAGGACACAGAAAAGCAGGTGACAGGGGCAGGTGGCGGCCACCTGACCTGCAGCCCGTGAAGCTGTACAGTCACGAGGCGCTGCTGGCACGGGGCCAGGGGCCGGGGCCGCGGCTTAGCGCAGTGCCCGGCGGCCTGGGAAGGCGTGCGGGGCTCTCCCCACGAGGGCCCGGGAGCACGCGGACCATCCTGCACGGCCCCGGGAGCCCGAGGGCCCGGTGCCGGCTGGCCCTCAGAGGACGGTGCTCCTGTCCAGCGTGCCTCTCTGTGCTGGGGGGTTTAGGGGTGCGGGGGCTTCAGCGGAGGCTGAGTGGCACAGCCGGGGCACTGCGCAGGGAGAGGCAGGGCCGGGGTGCCGCGCAGGGAGAGGCAGGGCCGGGGTGCCGCGCAGGGAGAGGCAGGGCCTGGGAGCTGTACAGGGCAGGAGCGCCACGCAGGGAGAGGCGGGGCCACGCTCGGTTTGACAGCCATGCACGGGTGGAAGTGGGGAGCCACGGGCTGCAGCCCCAGACATGGGCTAGCGGAGGAGCCCGGAGCGTAGCCTGGGCATGAAGGGTGAGGGATGGGGAGGGGGTGGCGGCCCCTCAGATCTGGAGACAGACTCCCCAGTAGACGGCCACAGACATCGTCACAGCTTTGTGCCCGTGGACTTGTGGCAGAGGTGGCAGTTGTATCTCTACCACTCAACCCCAAACAACCCCAAACAAATGAGTGGGCCAGGTATAGCTGCTCATGCCTGTAAGACAGACGTTCACGAGACCCCATCTCAACCAGTGGTGGAGCGCAGGAGCACCCCACGCCCCAGGCTCCTGCCCCATCTGTGCACCGCCCTGAGCCCGCGGCCTGGCCTCGTCAGGCAGGCACTGCAGGGGTGTCCTGCAGGGCACTGGCCTTCGAGTGCCCATCTCCGCCTCTGGAGAGGGCATGGACTGCTGGGCAGCAGGAGGAAGTGTTTCCGCGTCACTTGGGGTGGACACTGAGTCCTCCCTGGGTCCTCCCGGCTGCAGCCTGGCCTTGCGAGCAGCCTAGTCTCGCTGGCCGTCCTGCCCCGCCCTCCCTGACTGCGGAGGCCCCCAGGGTGGAGGGCGGGGCAGGGACAGAGCAGGAGCAGGTGCATTCAGACTGGGCTAGAGTTCACCCCGTGGGTCTGCTCCCAGGGCCAGCTATGAAACCCAAGCTGCTCCCCTGGACTCTGCCACCTGGGGGGGGGGGGCTGAGGGTGGAAAATGTCCTCAGTGCGGGATTCATACCCCACCACAGGCTCTGCCTTCACCAAGGACACGTTTATTTTCACTTTTTTCATTTTTTTGTGTGCGGGTCCTGGGCTTGAACGCGGCGGGGGCGCTGTCCCTGAGCTCTGGTGCTCTAGGCTAGTGCTCTACCACTTGAGCCACAGCCTCATGCCTGGTTTTTGGTGGTTCCTTGGAGATGAGTCTCGTGGGCCTTCCTGCCTGGGCGGCCTCCACACTGCTGTCCTCAGACCTCAGCCTCCTGCCTTCACACTCATAAACGTCAGTGGGGCGGTCACAGCAGGCGCGGGGCGATCTGGATGCTGTTAATGCGGAGGATGGTCTGTGGGTTCACGTTAACTGGGGGAGAGAGCAAGGTCATGGGTAGCTGGGTCCCGCCCATCGCAGCTAGCCACGGGCCGGGGAGGCCCAGCACCCAGCTGCCCCGTGGCTCTGGTGCTCCTGCCTGGAGGCAGGTAAGCCCCAGTGTGGCCAGTGGGGCTGCCATGAGGGTGCTGGCAGTGCCCCAGGGCTGGCAGGACAGGCCTCCGCTGCCCACCTATTAGACATGAGCCGTGTGCGCCCCCTCCAGGATTGGAGGGGAAAGGCAGCCGCCGCTGGCACCCACTGGCTTCCCTGGCTGAGCCCTGGCGGAGAAAATGGATCTGCCAGTGGGAAGCAGCGCGGCCTCCCCCCAGGCAGGAAGCTGGCACCGGCCGTCCAGCCCCCTCGGGCTGACACACACACGCCACACCACAGGTCTGGTGCGTCCCCCCCCCCCCCCCCCGGGAGATTTCCAACCCACCTGCTCCCCTCTGGGTCCCCTCTCACATCCTGTCACGCCTGCGCCCCCTGCAGAGTGACCCCACACCCTCTAGCCAGGAGACGCTGGCGCCTCCCCGTGGCTGAACTCTGTCCTGTCCCGGCTGTGCCCCAACTCCTGCCTGATGCCTGCCTGCTAGACCATCTCACCCCCTGCCGGGCCTACCCGCACTCCCAACGCGCTCTCCAGGCCACCACTCTGGCTGTGGCCCCCTACACCATCTTTTTTTTTTTTTTTTGGTCGGTCGTGGGGCTTGAACTCTGGGCCTGGGCGCTGTCCCTCAGCTCTTCAGCTCAAGGCGAGCGCTCTACCACCTGAGCCACAGCGCCACTTCCTCCCCTCCACCATCTTAAACCCTGCCAGCCCTGGCCTCGGCCCTTGGCACGGCCTTGGCAGGCCGCTGCACCGCGGCTCATTTAAAGGACTTAATGCAATGCCCGTCAGATCCCTGCGGGCTGCCCGGCTCACCTGAGGAGGGCGCTGCCACGGCGGCCCTGCCTGTGCCCCAGCCGTGGTCCCCACAGGATACCATCCTCCTTGGCGTGAGCTCTGAGACGCAGGCCTGCCCTGCCCCGTCCCATTCTGGCTCCAGATGGCAGCCGCACAGCACTCCACTGCCCAGCCCTCCCTGCGTCCTGGCTCCATGGCCAATGTGGGAATGCCCGCCACGCTGCTAGCGCCACCAAGATGTCAACACGGCTCTCACGTGTCTCGTGCTGAGTCCTGGTGGGGTCAGGGTTCACGGCTACTCTGGAACTGCCCTAATCTTGGCCAATAGTGTGAGCAACCCCAGGAGACCTGGTCCACACAGCTCTGGTAACTGTTACTAGGGGCGGCCTCCGCCAGGACACAGCAGGGCGGCTCAGGGCCGGCCTCGGCAGGGACACAGCCCCACAGCGCCGGCGGTGGCTCAGGGCGGCTCAGGGCCAGCCTCCACCGGGACACAGCCCCGCGGCGCTGGCGGTGGCTCAGGGCGGCTCAGGGCCGGCCTCCGTGGGCGCCCGAGACACAGCGCTCTGACTTACTGTGCTTCTTCCTGAAGTTTTTCCTTTTCCTAAATTTCATGTTGACTTTTGGCCATGATTCTGTCTTCTCGATGACCGTGGCTTCCACCTGAACGAGATCCTTACTGGAAGGAAAGACATGGGAGAGCAGACCCCCTCCTGATCAGCCTGGCTCTCGAGTGCCAGTCCACAGTGAAGCTGCCTCCTTCTTGGGCTGCAGGAGTTGCGGGTCTGCACTGCAGGTTCCCTGAAAAATCCTGAGTGCTGCGAGGGATGAGCTGATGACTGGGGTCCGCTGGGGGTCCCTGTGGGACAACAGGTCCCCCCCACCCCTGAGCACACGGACACACACTGTAGTCGGGGTGGCCGCCAGTGCCCTGGACACCACCTGGGCAGCCACACCATGTCCACCCACACACCTAGCCCTCGCCCGCAGCCCCTCACCTGAGCAGTGGCTTGCCCAGCAGGGTGAAGTCGTGTGCTCCGACCAGCAGAACCTGAGAAAGTGATGCGGGAGTTCAGTGCTGCTCCAAAGACAGCCCATGTGCACAGAGCAAGGTGAGCCTCAAAGCTGCCATGCCCCAGCCACTGCCTCCTGAGTGCTGGGACTGCAGGCATGAGCCCCCATGCCCAGCAAAGGAGCAACATGCATTTTCATAGGACAGTCATCAGATGACGCACCTTAAGGTAGTAAAAGGAGTGTCCTCCTTCTTTGTTCCCAGGGTCTGGGGCTGGTGATGGACCCGAACACAGAGCATGCAGTGTGTGCTCTGTCCCAAGCTCCACCCCAGCCCCAGTGCTCATGTGAGAGGCTGTGACGGGGTGCTCGGATAGGGTTAGGGCCGGCAGAGCACACAGGTGGCCTGTGCCAGGCTCTGGTCCACGCCCTGCACCTCAAGAAAAATGTGTCCACAGCACTCAGCTCTGCCAGCTGCCGGCTTGTTTTAGGTTCTGAGACCCACTCTGGACCAGAGACACGGGCTCTGTGATACAAATACACAAAGCTCCAATGGCAAAGCAGAGTTCTAACGAGTAAAGGAAATCCTCTTCTTCCTGTTAAGCATACCCTCACAAGTCCACTGCAGAGCTGTGACTGCGTAAAGAGCAAGCGGCAAGCGGCTCACAGGACAGAGCTGCTGCACACACTCAGCTCTGCAGGTCAACGGTGGCTGGGAAGCTGCCCTGGGGAGCCAGGGGGCCAGCTGGACCCAGAGGTGGGGAAGGGCGTCTCCATGGGGGGCCAGGAGACCCCGCCCTACACTTCCCTGGACCTCACCCCTGAAATCCAGCACTCCTGGGCCAGGGAGCGAGGGACGTGGATTGTGATGATGGTATGCAGACAGCAGGGCAAAGCGATCAGGCCTTTGTCCCCTTAGAGTGAGTCTACAGGGCCAGGGCAAGCTGGGAGCTGCGGCCGGCTCCGTCCCGGCCTCCTGCCCCGCACCCCAGTGGGGAGGCCACATGGGGTGGCCAGCCCCAGCCCCACCTTCTCACCCCCCCCCCCCCCGCCTCACCTTCTCCAGGCAAATCCTGTCTCCGCACTGGATGTCCAGCTCGTTTTCAATTAAAATCAGGTCCTCTGAGGTCACCTTCCACTGGTGGCCAGCAAAGTGTACCACAGCGAAGAGCCGGCCGTACTGGCCCGCGGAGATCAGCCCGTTCACCTTCCTCACCACCTCTGGGGGGGAGGAACAGGAAGGGGCAGCTGCCCTGGCCGGTATTCCACCCAACATGGAGTGCCAGGTGCAAGGCCCTGGGTAGATGTGCAGACTGACCCTGCCCGAGCCCCCGCAGTGCTGAGCCTACCCCCCCCCCCGAAGTTCTGGTGTGGTGGCACGTGATCCTGTGCAGCTCTAGGGCCCAGGCACTCCTGCGAACCTCTGGCTGGGTGTCAGCAAGCCTGACTCACTCCTACAGCTGTGGGAAAACTGGGGAGAGTGCGGCCTGAGAAAGGAAAGGGGAGGTCTTGCTGGAGGGGCACCCAGTGTAACCGCAAAGCTGGCAGGTTCCGTGCCAGTCCCCACGTGGCTCCTGCCCCTGCCGAGTGGGGATCACAGGTGAGCCCACCGCACCTGCCTCAGTCACTTATATTTTTAGGTGCTGATGCTGGGGCTTGAACTCAGAGCTTGGGTGCTGTTCCTGAGCCCTTTTTGCTCAAGGCTGGCACTTTACCACTTGAGCCACAGCTCTACTTCCAGCCTCTTGCTGGTTAACCGGAGATATGAGTCTCAGGGACTCTGCAGCCCAGGCTGGCTTTGAACTGCAATCCTTAGATCTCAGCTTCCTGAGTAGCTAGGATTGCAGGTGTGAGACCCCGCGCCAGCTTTGGGTGTGGGGACCCAGGCATCCACCACGAGAGGTCGCCATCCCCGTTATCTGCTAGGACCCAGGCAGCTGCTGGGTGGCTGTTTGGCTGTGAATGAGCGTCTTAAACTTGGGCATTTCACATGGAAACCAAACCAGGCTATGGCTAGGCCCACGGGGACACCTGGACTCCGGCCCTGAGGCATGACCACTGCCGAATGACGGATGTCTTTACCTGTGTGGTACCTGGTCTCCTCCACGGGGTCTGGCAAGACAACTTCCGGCCATGGAGGGGAACTCAGGGAGGTTTTGGGAACGTACCTGTAACACATTTCATATAACCACGTCACGCGTGACAGGAAGCTTTGAGTCCCCAAGCAAGGCCGCCAGGTCACGTGTTGGGAGGGGAAGGACCTGTGTCCTCAGAGCCCTCGGGAGGGGTGCCGAGGGGTGCTGGGAGTGTGAATTATGGAGAGGTTGAGGGGTTCCACAACACCGGTGCGCTAGGGCCTCGGTGTACCCTGAGGGATCTGCACGCCCCTCAGGACTGCGTGTACCCTACAGCAGCAGCTTACCAGTCCCCAGGGTCCTGCTCCACAGGACACACACAGACAGACCTGAGACCAGGGTGGCCTGTCGTGACCACATGCCCCGTGGGCTGTGTGCAGTCTGTGCTCTGAATGGCGCATTCCCACCCTGCTGAGCCCTGGGACACCAATGCCAGGGACTGAGGCCTGGCAGTGACCTTGACAGGCCAGGATGTTCTTTGATGTGTGTGTGTGTGTGTGTGCGCGCGCGCGCACCGGTACTGGGGCTAGAACTCAGGGTCTGCGCGCTGACCCTAAGCTTTTTTGCTCAAGGCTGGAGCTCTACTACCTGATATACTGTTCTACTTGTGGCTTTTTTTTTTTTTTTGGTCATGGGGATTGAACTCTGGGCTTGGGAACTGTCCCTCAGCTCTTCAACTCAAGGCGAGCACTCTAACGCTTGAGTCATAGCACCACTTCCGGTTTTCTACTGGTTTACAGGAGGTAAGAGTCTCACGGACTTTCCTGCCCGGGCTGGCTTTGAACCATGATCCTCAGATCTCAGCCTCTTTAGTAGTTAGGATTACAGGCGTGAGCCACCAGCGCCTGGCTTACTTGTAGCTTTTTTGCTGATTAACTGGAGATGAGAGTCTCACAAACTTTTCCTGCTCTGATTGATTTCCAACTTAGATCCTCAGATCTCAGCCTCCTGAGCAGCTAGGATTACAGGTGTGAGGTACTGCAATTGGCTCAGAAGCTTTTTTTTTTTGGTTGGTTGTGGGGCTTGAACTCTGGGCCTGGGCACTGTCCCTAAGCTCTTCAGCTCAAGGAGAAGTGTTCTATCAATTGAGCCACAGCGCCACTTCTGGTTTTCTGGTAGTCAACTGGAGATAAGCGTCTCGTGGACTTTCCTGCTTGGGCTGGCTTTGAACTGCGATCCTCAGATCTCAGCCTCCTGAGAAGCTAGGATGACAGGCGTGAGCCACCAGCGCCTGGCTTCAGAAGCTGTTCTTTAGAAGTCTTCCCTGTTCAGCCTCCTGGACTGGGGGGTCCAGGGCCAGATGAAGACCATGAGCAGAGAGAGCTTTGCAGAAATGTCAGGAAAACAGGCCCTGGTAACATCAGCACTAACTTCTCCTTTTGAGAGCTGAGACACCGGGTTCCATCAGAAGCCTGTGCCAGTGCTGCAGAGCCATGTGTCTATTCTTTTTTTTTTTTTTTTGGTCGGTCGTGGGGCTTGAACTCTGGGCTTGGGAGCTGTCCTTCAGCTCAAGGTGAACACTCTACTGCTTGAGCTACAACGCCATTTCTGGTTTTCTAGAGGTTTATCGGCGATAAGAGTTTCACGGACTTTTCTGCCTGGGCTGGCTTTGAACCATGATCCTCAGATCTCAGCCTCCTGAGTAGCTAGGATTACAGGTGTGAGCCACCAGTGCCTGGCCTGTGTGTTCATTCTGTAGCTCTGCATGGGAACTGGGGCCTCCCAGCCCCACCGTAGCACTGTGAACTATTTAAACATTCTCCTTTGCTGGACGTTCAAGCCCCATTGGATCGGTACCTATGGCCTCCACCAGGAGCAGGTGAGGGCCAGTGACTCGGTGTCCCTGGCTGCAGACATTGGCCGGCCCGGTGGCACCCGTGGCTGTGAGGCCACAGCAGAGCACCACAGCCCCCTGCGCTTCCGGCCTGTCCCTACCCCTGGCTGTGACCTGCTCCAATTCTGTTACATTAACCTTTTCTAAGCCTGGCATCTTAACGAGGGATATGCTTTCTCTGTCTAGAAACCCTGAGTGGCTAGGCTTCCCGTTGGTGATGTGGCCTGGGCACCGCGGCCTGCGCCTCCACAGCCTCCACTCTACGGAGGGCTCAGAAAACTATGGCCCAAAAAGCTGAAGTGAAAAGCTCAAACCCAGACCCCACCATAGGAAGCCCAATGTTGAGAAAGTTCTCGAGAGGAAGGGGATCAGCAAACCCACATTTGGTATTACCCAGGTGGAAACGGGGCGCTCTGCGAGCTGTTCCTTCGTGTGGCAGACCAGAGGGAGCCTGAGGGACAAGAAAACACGTCCATCACCGTGAGACGCACAGGCCAGACCCAGGGCCGCACCAACCCCGCTCTTCACCCACCACCGCCTGAAAGCTCAGGCATGCGCCAGAAGGAACCTCACCAGGGACCCCAACGAACAGCACGGGGGGCTTTGGGCTTCTATAACATCAGTCAGGGCTGGACTCTGGTGGCTCACACCTATAATCCTAGCTACTCAGGAGGCTGAGATCTGAGGATCTCAGTTCAAAGCCAGCCCAGGCAGGAAAGGCTTTGAGACTCTTTTTTTTTGGGGGGGGGGGAGGGGGGGGTGAGGGAGGTCCAGTTGTGGGGCCTGAACTCTGGGCCTGGGCGCTGTCCTCAGCTCTTTAGCTCAAGGCTAGGGCTCTACCACCTGAGCCACAGTACCACTTCCAGCTTCTTTCTTTTTGCTTATGTAGTACTGAGGAATCGAACCCAGGGCCTCAGGCATGCAAGGCAAGCTCTCTACCACTGAGCCACCTTTCCAGCCCCCTGTGAGACTCTTATCTCCAATAAACCACCAGAAAACTGGAAGTGGAGCTGTGGCTCAAGTGGTAGAGTGCTTACCTTGAGCTGAAGAGCTCACAGACAGTGCCCAAGCCCAGAGTTCAAGCCCCATGACTGACAAAAACAAACAACAACAACAAAATCAGCTCACATCCTGCTGTGGCCAGAACCTTCCAGCAGCTTCCACCTCACTCAGTGAAAATGCCAAGTCCTCTAACACCAGTGGCTCCATCTCTCCATCTGTTTGGTTCACCTGCCCCTGTCCCTCTGACTTCCTGGTCATGGTGGGGCCTGCAGGGCCTCTCCCTGGGCTGGAACATTGCCTCCCTCTGCCTCACCAGGTCCCCAAAAACTCGTCCCCTCATTTCCTTTGGGTGTCCACCAAGTACCACCGCAGGATAGAGGTCTTCCCCAGACATAAAAGTTGAATCCCACTGAATGTGGTGGTGTACGCCTATAATACCCATCTTCCTGCCTCTGCATTCCAGTATTTAGAAGTTAGAGGAAGGAAGATTATGAGTTCCAGGCCAACCTGGACTATAGAGGGAGACACTGTCACAAAAAACTAACAGCTGAAGGAGGTGGCTCACACCCATAAATCATCCATCAAGCTAAGACCCACATTCAAAGTCTACCTGCTAACCCACTAACCAAACAAGCCAAACCCTTCCCACCCCAATTCATGCTTTCTTACTCTCCATAAGCCCTATTAGTTTTCAAATACACCAAGTGTGTTATTTTACAAAACTGCCTGACTCTCTCCCCCATCAGCTCCATCAAAGCACAAGCAGCAGTGACAGGTGACAGGGGCAGTAATGGTTTTGAGACAAAGGCTCTGCCAGGCCATCACTCCAGGGATCAGGGATTTGGAACCTGTCCTGACAGCCCTGTGCTGGTGAGGGCTTAGGGAGAAAGTTCTTGCAACCAATTTGCTCTTCCTGTAACCCAAACCTAGGGCCTTCGCTTTGCCCAGGCTCCACGGAGAGCGCATCACCCTTTGGGCTCCTGGGAGCCTGTGGACTGTTTGTCCACCCTGGGTCCTTTACCCCTCTTCACTTTTTGGTCACCATTTCTGTCCTCACTCCGCCTTTCCCTGGGCATCTGGGACTTAACCCAGCATCTGATTTATGCCAGAACAAGGAAAGTCCCACAGCTTCTAGAAAAATGTCCCTGTCTACTAAAACTTAAGTTTTATTACCAAAAGTGTCAAGTATCAAAAGTACACAGAATATGGCGGGATAAGGTGGTGAACACCCCTAGGATCTCAGCTACTTGAGAGGCCAAGTACAGAATGGAGGTCGAAGGCCTGCCCTGGGGAAAAAGCTGGAAACCCTTACTGAGAATATATAACTAAAGCAAAAAAGAGGGGCAGGCATGGTTCAGCAGTAGAACACCTGCCTACCAAGTGGGAGGCTTTGAGTTCAAACCTCAGTGCTGCTGAGAATGCAGGGTGGGGTGTGGAGTAAATTCTCTTTCAACTCAACAGTTACTGACACCTGGCTCAATTCTGTGCTTATGCTTTTTTGTTTTTTTGTTGGTTGTGGGGCCTTAACTCTGGGTCTGGGTGCTGGCCCTCAGCTCTTCAGCTCAAGGCGAGTGCTCTGCCACTTGAGCCACAGTGCCACTTCTGGTTTTCTGAGTGGTTTAGAGTCTCACCGACTTTCCCTGCCCAGGTTGGCTTTGAAAGGTGATCCTCAGATCTCAGCCTCCAGAGTAGCTAGGATGACAGGCGTGAGCCACCAGCGCCTGGCATTTTAAGTGTATAATTTTTATTAAGGTGTGTAGAGAGGGATTATAATTGCATAATTCAGGTAGTGTGTAATTTCTCTTTTGGACAATGTTACCCCCGATTATGGTTATTTCTAAAATACTTTATCAGCCCTTCACTAACAACGTCCCCTTCCCTGAGCGGTGCGCCTAGCAGTCCAGAGTCTACCTCAGGGCTCTCTAGGGCTGTGTGGACTATGGATCTGTCAATGACGGGCACCGACCACTGCGGTCCCGGAGGAAACTTCACAGCCCTACAAGTCCTCTGTGCTCTGCCTACTTACCCTCCCTCCCTGTCCGCGACTCCGCGGCATTGCCGTGGCTGCTGGTGGGTTTGAACTCGGAGCCTAGCCCCCGTGCGCCGCCCCCGAGCCGCCCCCCAGCCCGGCGGCCGAGGCGGGCAGAATGCGGACCCTCCTCGGCAGCCTCGGAGTCCGGCTCGCCGGAGTCCCCCAGCCCGGCGGCCTCGGAGTCCGGCTCGCCGGAGTCCCCCAGCCCGGCGGCCTCGGAGTCCGGCTCGCCGGAGTCCCCCAGCCCGGCGGCCTCGGAGTCCGGCTCGCCGGAGTCCGGCGCGCGCGAGGCCTCGGCTCGGGGGAGGCCTCCGCCTTCGGGGGAGGCGGGCCGGGGCCCGCTCAGGCTGCGCCCGGCCCCGCTGCGTGGCCGCCTGACCGCTCCGGGCCTCCGGGACGTGGGGACGCGGCGGGGGCCGGGGGCCGACTCCCGCCCGCCGCACCCCGCCCTCCCCCCCGCCCGGGGCGCCCGGGTCTCACCGGCCCCGGGCCGCGAAGGAGCCCGGACGCTGCGGCCGCCCGCGCGCGCCAGCCGCCCCAGGGTGCCCGCCAGCGCCGAAGCCACCGCCGCCGCCGCCATCTTGCCCGCCGCCTGACCCGGAAGCGGAAGAGGCGGGAGCCGCGTGCGTCGACGCACGGGGCCGGCGGGGATACGGCCCGCGGCGTGCAGGCGGGCCGGGCCCGCGGCGGCGATGGCCTCGGCGGCGGTGGAGGACTTCGTGGCCAAGCAGTTGTCCCTGCTGAGCCTCGAGAGGGACGCGGAGCTGCAGGAGCGCAGGTGCGAGCGGCGCGGGCTCCAGACCGGCCCGGCGCGGGGGCCGCTGGAGACCGGGTGACTCCCGCAGGACGGGGCCTGAGCGCGGCCCGGGGAGGGGCGGGGGCCGGCGGGGCCCGGGGCACGGACGGGGGAGCCGGCGGGGGCCGGCGGGGCCCGGCACGGGGGAGCCGGCGGGGCCCGGGGCGGCCCGGGGAGGGGCCCGGGCACGGGGGAGCCGGCGGGGCCCGGAGCGGCCCGGGGAGCGGCCCGGGCACGGGGGAGCCGGCGGGGCCCGGGCACGGGGGAGCCGGCGGGGCCCGGGGCGGCCCGGGGAGGGGCCCGGGCACGGGGGAGCCGGCGGCGCCCGGGCTCGCTTCTGGGGGTGGGCATTCGCCTCAGCCAGGTCCACGGTCCACAGCCCCGAGCCGCCTCTGGCCCTGTCATTTCAGAGATGGAGAGGTTTGAGTAAGGGTCCCCAGGGGCCCCGGCGGAGTCGGGACTTGGGGTCAGGTGTGGGTTGGTCGTGGGCGATGGGTTTCCGCCTTGTCTTACTTCATCTGTGGAATGGGCCCCCCCCCCCCATTTTGCTTTGAGAATAAACGTCTGGCTCTGAGTCAAGCGCTGAGTGCCGTTGCTAGTGGAGTTAGCAGCCAGGATGGTGGCTGTGCCTCACCTCGCGGAGGAGACCTGCCAGGCCCCGCTGTGCTGTGGGCCCACGTGCTGTGCTGTGGGCACAGCCAGGCCCCGGCCAAGCAGGCCAGGGAAGTGATCAGCATCTGGGGACTGCCTGGCTGCTGGTACTGGTGGCTGGCTGGGGAAACCCAGCGACAAAGATCTGGGGTAACAGGTGGAGGAGCCCTAGGGGCAGCAGGAGGAGCTGGTTTGGGAGGGAGCAGGTTCTGAGTTCCCGTGGGGCCTATTTAGCACACGGATCTTTGTTTTCCTTTGCCTTTGTGGGCAGAGGGAGAAACTGGTGAGGATTTGAGCACTGGAGTGTGGGTACCGGATGTCTTGCAGGGCCTGGCAGGAGAACAGCTCTCTGAAGGAGCTCCAGAGCAGGGGCGTGTGTCTGCTAAAGCTGCAGCTGGCCAGCCAGCGCACGGGGCTGTATGGACAGCTTCTGGTCACCTTCGAGCCGGGGCGAGGCGGGTCTGCCACAGGCCTTCCCAGCAACAGCTTCTCTTCCGGTATGTGTAGACCAGAAACAGTACCTGCACGGGTTCTCCCAAAGACTGGACAGCGGCTGGGCTGGGAAGGTAGTTTAGTGGTAGAGTGCTTGCCTAGCATGCTTGAGATCATGGGTTCAATTCGTTGGTACCACATACACAAAAATAAAATTAAGTAAATGAAAACTAAAAAAAAAACAACCAAAAATTGACTGGATGGAGGGCCCAGCCAGAGTGCAAAGCATTCTTCTCTTACCCAGGAGTCCCACAATTTATCTAGCCCTAGTGGTTTGAGAACATGACCTGCAGCCAGCTGTTGCTGCAAATGTAACATATACACCAGGTCTCCAGACTCACGTATCGTGCGTGGGAGCAACCAAAGAGTCATTGTGTTGAACATTGACAGCAAGCCCAAATGATGTTGTGCATATATTAGGTTATGTGCAGTGATTATTAAAAGCAAATTGAGTGGAAGGTTCATATGCCTTGTCCTCCAACGTGCACAGCTCCCGCATCAGTGTCCCTAACCCAAGTAGTGCCTTCCTTACAGCCTGTGAACCCTCAGTGACATCATTGTCACCTAAGTCCATAGTTTACCAGGGCCTCAATCAGGGCTGTGTATTCTGGGTTTTTGTTTGGTTTTGTGTTGATACTGGGGCTTGAACCCAACCTGGTGTTATCTTTTAGCTTTTTCTCCCAAGACTGGTGCTCTACCACTTGAGTTATAGCTCTACTTCTGGCCTTTTGGCAGTTAATTAGGGATAAGAATCTGATAGATTTTTCTGCCTGGGCTGGTTTAGAACCTCAATCCTAGACCTCAGCTTTCTGCCTAGTTAAGATTATAGGCGTGAGCCACTGGAGCCTGGCTGTATATTCTGTTTCCTTTAAATGGTTTCATATGGCTACCAGAAAGCTTAAAATTAAACGACCTTGTACCTCTGTAGAGTTGACAGCCTGCTGTGTGTAGATTGCTGGATGTGAGGTCTGTACAGTTTTGTATTATAGATACGTTTCTGCCAAGCCTGCTTTGGCTCAGCTCCTGCTGGCCCTGCTGGAAAAGAAAGGCAGTTTAGCTTTTGCAGTGCCAGGGATCAAACCCAGGGCTCTGAGCATTTTGGTCAAGCCCTTTACCCCAGGCCAGAGGAAGCTTCTGGACCACACATGGGGGCTGCTGTTTCGACACCCTCAGCCCTGGAAACCCAGACAGCAATGTTGCTGGTGCGTGCTTCTACCCTCAGCGGCTCTGCCTTATTTAGGTGGTTACAGTGTTTCCAGGGTTTTTGTGCTCTGCCTTATTTAGGTGGTTACAGTGTTTCGAGGGTTTTTGTGCGGGTCCTGGGGCTTGAACTTGGCGTAGGCACTGTTCCTGAGCTTTTTGTACTGAAGGCTAGCACTCTACCACTGAGCCACAGAGCCATTTCCAGTTTTCTGGTGGTTAATTGGAGATAAGAGTCTCATGGAGTGGCTGGGAAGTTGGCTCAGTGGTAGAGCGCTTGTCTTGCATGCATGAGGCTCTGGGTTTGATTCTTCAACACCACATAAGCAGAAAAAAGCTGGAAGTGGTGCTATAGCTCAAGTGGTAGGGCTCTAGCCTTGAGCTGAAGAGCTGAGGGGCAGCACCCAGGCCCAGAGTTCAGGCCCCACAATCAACAAAAAAAAGTCTCATGGACTTTCCCCGCCCATGCTGGCTTTGAACCGCGATCCTCAGATCTCAGCCTCCTGAGTAGCTAGGATTACAGGCGTGAGCCACCAGTGCCGGGCTGGTGTTGTAGTTTGATTTATCCACCCTCGTCCCTGCAATGGTTGGAATCCTGGCTGGAGGAGATGAGATGAGAGGAGCAAGGAAGAGCACGCGGGAGACTGCTGGAGGGATGATGGGAGCGGGCGTGCTTGCGGCTTTTCCATCAGGAGGAAGGGAGCAAGACTGAGTGAATGCAGGGCTGGTGAGCACCGAAAACTGAGGTGAAGCTCCAGATCTGTTCTGAAAGCGTGTGGAGACAGACCGGAGGTCAGTGAGGGCCCGCTGGCTGGATGCCAGAGGCAGCCTGTGGGTGGGAAGGCAGGCAGCGGAGACAGCGCCAGGAGCAGATCAGAGGTGTGGCCACGGGCTCATCTGGGCAGTTTCCAGTCTCCGTGACTCACAATCACAAAGCCTGAAATGTGAAGTCCTGGACAGGGCAGGGTCGGGGGAGGGTTCAGGAGGTACGGGGTCCTCTGCTCCGCTGGTGATGGGCCTGGCTCCTCCCACAGAACCTTCCTCTGACCCCCAGGCTAAGGCTCCAGGTGTAGATGCAGGTGAGGGCTCAGGGTGTGAACAGAGTTGGGTGGTCTAGCTTTTGTCTCACAGTGGATTCTGCTTCCATGGGAATGGCCTCTGCTCCAGGTGATGGAAACTTGGACAGACTGGCCTGAGCTAGTCACACTGGGGCCATTGCAACTCACACTCCGGCCCAAGCTAGTCACACCGGCCATTGTAACGCACACTCCAGCCCGAGCTAGTCACACCGGCCATTGTAATGCACACTCCAGCCCGAGCTAGTCACACTGGCCATTGTAACGCACACACTGGCTTCGGTGGGCACCAGGACAGTTCTCTCTATTTCTCGGCTCTGCCTTCTGGGCTGCTTACTCAGTGCCGTTGTAGCCCCGTGCCCTCTGAGATGTCTTGTCTAGCTGGAGAGAGTCAAGGGCTCTGCACAAGGCCCACTGGGCTGCACCTCTGCTGAGGTGCAGTCCTTGTGTCCATGAGATCTTCTGTGTCCATGTACACCATCTTAAGGATCGGATTGGCTGTAGTGCTTGTTTGTAATAGTTCATCCTCAACTATATTCCCACACATGGGGGACTTAGGTGTTAGGTCAGCATTTATTTTGACTTGTTTTTTTTGTTGTTATTGGTCGTGGGGCTTAAACTTGGCCTGGGAGCTGTCCCTGAGCTTTTGTGCTCAAGACTAGCACTCTACTACTGTTTTGAGCCACAGCGCCACTTGCGGTTTTTTGGTGGTTATTTGGAGATAAGAGTCTCAAAGCCTTTCCTGCCTGGGCTGGCTTTAAACTGTGATCATCAGACCTCAGCCTCTTGAGTAGCTAGGATTACAGGTGTGAGATACAGGTGCCCAGCTTGTTTTTATTTATTTTTAATATTTTTTTCTCTTTGAATTTTTTAAAAATTTATTTTCTGTGTATGTGGTACTGAGGAATCGAACCCAAGGCTTCATGCATGCTAGGCAAGCACTCTACCACTGAGCCACCTTCCCAGCCCTTCCTGGCTTTTTTCTACTTCTTTTTTTAACTTCTGAGGTCAAGAGAGAGGAATAGCTCAAGTGGTAGTGCTCGCCTAGCCTTCGGAAACCCTGGGTTCTGTCCCCAGCATTGCAAAGAAAGAAAGACAGAGAAAGTAATGTGCATCTGAAATGTGCCAGGACTTACCACACTATAATAACGTTTAGCGTTTCTCAGTGTTGTGTGCAGCTGAGTTTTTGCTTTTTGCAGGCGATATCGTGGGCCTGTACGGTTCTGGGAACCAGGATGGTCAGCTTGCCACCGGGGTCCTGACTCGAGTCACCCAGAGGTCAGTCACGGTGGCCTTTGATGAGTCTCATGACTTCCAGTTGAACCTGGACCCTGAAGCTTCCTACAGGTTGCTAAAGCTTGCCAACGACGTCACTTACAAGCGACTCAAGAAGTACGTGGGAGTCCCACGGGGTGTTTTCCGTGCTTGTGCTGACCCCTTCTGGTCAGGGGTGGTTGTGCGCCCTCGGGGGAGAGCCTGGCCCCGGTCCCGCCCCGCCCCTCACCTGGGCTCTCCTCTCTTGCAGTGCGCTGCTCTTCCTGAAGAAGTACCACTCCGGGCCCGCGTCCTCGCTCATAGAGGTCCTGTTCGGTGGAGCTGCTCCCAGTCCTGCCAGTGAAACATGTGAGCAATGGCTTCCGAAATGATCAAGGGCACCGTGACCTTGGGCTGCCTCAGCAGAGACTTGAGAGTGTGCAGTTTCACACCTTTGCTTTCAAGTCTGAATTCCTGGTGTGAACAAGTCTGTCTCCCTGTGTGAACATCTAGCCTGAAGAGACAGCTCAGCTCATCTTCCGACCCTCTCCTTCCTTCCTGTCCTCTCTCCTCCCTTCCCCTCTCTCTTCCTGTCTGCTTTCTCCTTCTTTTCTTTTTTCTCTTTCTCACTCTGTTTTTTTTCTCCATCTTGTTTTCTCCTGTGCTGGACGTTGAACCCAGGGCCTTGCACACGAAGGGTCTGTCACTTGAGCTGCGCTCCCGGCCATTTGATTTTTATTTTGCTTTTGAGAAAGGGCCTCACAAGGCCTTTTCTAGGGCTGGCCTCAGAGTTGTGGGCGTCCTGTCCCTGCTGCCCAAGTAGCTGGGATTACAGGCAGGCACCACCATGTCTGACCAATGATGTCCTTTCTAATGCGGAGACTAAAAAAATTAATATTCGTTGGTTGTACAAGGGGGATTCATTGTGACATTTCCATACATGCACACAGTCCATCCAGCCCAGCCTTGCCTCCATCCCGTTCCCCCTTACGGCAATTGGCAATTTCCAGAGGTTTCAGTTTTGTTCTCGCACAGCTGAGTGCACTTCCTCATGTGTCCTCTTGGGGCGCTCTCTCCACTTCCTCCCCTCCCCCTCTCTTCTCCGTGTCCCTCCCCCTTGCCATGCCCCTCCCCCTTCTTGCTGAGCTCTCTCTCCACACCTGAGCTGGTTTTACTTTTTTTTATTTACATTTTTTGAATTATTATTATCTTGAAGTAGCTGTACAAAGAAGTTCCCACTCTACAAAACAGTCTACGAATACAAGGTGTCTGGCAACATTGTCACCCATCGCTCCTAACCCATCCCTTCTCCCACTTTTTTTAAAATTGAGATTAGGTGATTACATAAATTTCACATATTTCACAGTATTGTGGAATAGTGATACTTAGTGAAAGTCACAAACACATTTTAACCTTCACAAGGCCAGTTGTCAGTATCATGGTCTATACAGTTTGTGAATTCTGTGAGCTTTGACAATACAGTATTTCTTCCATATCAGGTGATGTTTACATTTCTTTCCTTTTGCTTAGTGTCAGCTGTTCCCTGCCCCTCCCCCCTTCCTGCTGCGCTCTCTCCACACCTGAGCTGGTTTTACTTTGTTCTCTAGATGTATTTCAAGTGTATATTAATTACGCCATGGCTTTCAGATGTGCCTCTGCTGCTCTCGCTCCACTTCCTCCCCTCCCCCCCTCTGGGTGTTCCTCCCCCCTCTCCATGCCCCTCCCCCCTTCCTGCTGAGCTCTCTCCCCTTCCCAGCCATCTGGCCCGCGGCTTTCCCTGAAGTTCCCGATGCCATCTTCATGCGTAGTTGTGATATATTTACACATTATCCCCTCCATCTTCCTTTTCCCTCTCTTCTTCAACCTCCCCACCAAGCCCCATATTACATCTATTACATCTATGTTACGTATACACACAAATCACAGATATACACATTTCTGTATACTAGCATATACACATATATACATGTCTACTCCCCAGCAAACTTGTGTGCACGCAGCAGGTGCACACTTGGTCCTGTTTTAGAGGGAGTCTTTTTGTTGTTCTTGTTGGTCATGGGGCTTGAACTCAAGGCAAACGCTCTACCACTTGAGCCAGAACCCCACTTCTGGTTTTCTGGTGGTTTATTAGATAAGAGTCTCATGGACTTTCCTGCCCAGGCTGGCTTTGAACTGTGATCCTCAGAGCTCAGCCTCCTGAGTAGCTAGGATATCAGGTATGAGCCACCGGTGCCTGGCTTGGGGGGGGGGTCTTTTGGCAGTGTACAGATTGTTTCCGAGTTGCTTGGCCTGCCCCGGGAGCCCTGGATACTCCTGATACAGGCTGTTCCTGTCCCCCTGGGCAGGTGGCCTCACTCTGACCCTCTCCTGCAGCCCCGCTGACGTTCTACAACCCCGCCCTGGACGCCTCCCAGAAGGAAGCTGTGTCCTTTGCCTTGGCCCAGAAAGAACTCGCCATCATCCACGGACCTCCTGGCACTGGGAAAACCACAACCGTGGTGGAAATAATCCTCCAAGTGGTGAAGCAGGGGTCGAAGGTGGGCAGCCTACGGCTTCCTCGTGCCTGTGGGCGGCTGGTCTGGCCTGTAGACCAGTGCTCAACAGGGTCCCAGCCTTTCCTGATTTCCCCTGGCCCCTTGAGCAGGGGGCACGCTGGGGCCACGGCCTAGCCCACGCACACACTCCCCGGCAGGCCCACACTGCGGGTGCAGAGGTGCCAGGGCTGGCGAAGGGCCTTGTGCAGCCCCAGTACTCCGTGCATGCAGTGAACTGATCAAGCGTGCACACACCTGGAAAGGGCGTTGCACACTGTCCATGTCACTGCTCATGGCCAGGAGAGAACCTTGTCCGTGGCAGTATTGTTACCAGCAGGAGCGGGCCGTAGGGATGTGGGCGGTGAACCCCTGCAGTAATCCTCACAACCCCACTGGGTGGGGACTCTTGGTGGCCCCAGAAACAGGGTCAGGGTCAGGGGCTCTGTGGCCTAGCGAGGAGCAGCAGAAACCAGGAGTGGATGGGTGGAGGTCAGGGAAAGCTGCCTCTCCGTTCCCACCGGCCTCCTCCGCCTTTCCTATTGGCTGAGTCTGTGGGTTTACTCATGGGACGTGGGTTTCCTGGCTGGCTTCTGTTTTGGTGTACCACATGAGCCCATGGTCACCTGCTGTGCAGGCCACCTGTGGCCCGCAGCGGGGGAAGGAAGGGCAGCACCGGGCATGGGGAGGCGGGCCACCCACTGCCCACTGCTGCTCCCGGGTCTCTGTGGGGTGATGAGCTGGTGTGCGTGGGTCCTGCCCCGGAGCCCAGCTGAGCATGCGTTCCGCAGGTACTATGCTGTGCACCCTCCAACATCGCCGTGGACAACCTGGTGGAGAGGCTGGCCGGCCGCAGGCTGCGTGTCCTGCGCCTCGGCCACCCCGCCCGCCTGCTGGAGTCCGTGCAGCAGCACTGTCTGGACGCCGTGCTGGCGCGCAGTGACAGTGCCCAGGTTGTCGCCGACATCAGGAGGGACATGGACCAGATCTTCGTACGTACGCGGGTGTCGCCCGGGGGCCTCAGGAGCACCCGCTGCCCTGCCCCTCACGCTCCTGTCCCCTCTGTCCGCTCGGTCAGGAATCGAAAAGTTGGACTTCTCTTCCTGTTTTTGGATGGCTGTTTTATTTGGTCTTGTTTTGTTTTGCATCTTTTATTTTAGGTGTTGGGATTGAACCAGGTCCTTGTCTGTGCTAAGCAGATGCTACCACTTGAATCACACCTCTAGCCCCTCACCCCCTTTGCTTTTTGTGGTAGCGGGATTTGAGTGTGTTTTTTTTTTCCTCCTTTTTGTCAGTCATGGGGTTTGAACTCAGGACCTGGGTGCTGTCCCTGAGCTCTTTTTGCTCAAGGCTAGTACTCTATCACTTTGAACCACAGCACCACTTCTGGTTTTCTGGTAGTAAATTAGAGGTAAGGGTCTTACCAAGACTTTCCTGTGTGGGCTGGCTTTGAACCATGATCCTCGGATCTTAGCCTCCTGAGTAGCTGGGATTTGGTGCCTGGCTGTGTTTTGTCTGTGGGAAAGGGCCTTTTCTAGCCTTCCCAGGCTGTTCCTCTGCCTCCTGCATAGCTGGGCTGTAGGCTTGCACCCTGGTGTGGACTTCTCATTTGAGATGCTCGTTTAGTGGGAATTCAGGTGCTCAGGTACTTGAGGGTAGATAACAAATTGTCTTACAGAAAACATTTTCCAGGTGTCTCCTGTAGCCAGGCGTGTGGTCTAGCTGATACTGGCACGGTAGAAGAATAGCCTGAAAATACAGATTTGCAAATCCAGCCTCTTCCCGAGTCTTTCTGTCCTCCCCTGCTCCCACAGAGCGGGTGGGAGGTTCAGGGTCAGGCGGTGGTCCTCGGGTTTGTGTGTCTGCCCTCTCGTCCACTTTTACAATGACCCGGCCTGCGTCTGCCCTTGGCCGTTGTCCCGCTGCCCAGATGTGCATCCTCCTTGGCCTTGCTGAGGCAGAGGAAGAGGGGCGGGAGTCTAGGCAGTCCCGTGAGCAGAGGCCGGCCTGAGCAGACAGCCCGCTCTGGGTCCTGTGGGTGGGTTGCTCGGCATCAAGGTTGCCGTCTAGGTGTGGAGCCGGCCATGATTCCATTCATGTGCACTGCTCTGTTTTCTTGTTTGTGTGTAAGTCCCTCTTGTCAGGACTGGTTCTCTGTGAATTAGACGCCGAACCGCCTTCTCTCCCCGCTGCCAAGCTCTAGTCCGCAAAACAGACAAGTAAGGACTGGGCTGTGGGCGTCTTGAGGTGTCAAAGTAAATTGGGGAATTGGGCGTCTGTAACCCCAACTGCTCAAGATGCTGACATCTGAGGATCGCAGTTCAAAACCAGCCCAGGCAAGAATGTCCAGGAGACTTACCTGCAATTAACGACTAAAAAGGTGCTGTGGCTTAAATGGTAGAGTGCTAGCCTTGAGTGAAAAAGTCTAGGGACAGCACCCAGGCCCTGAGTTCAAGCCCCAGTAACCCCCAAAAAGTAAGAGCACAAGGTCCTGTTGAAATGAATGTATTTTCTTCATCATTACAGCTGAAAAACAAAAAGGCACATGATAAGAGAGAGAAAAGTAATTTCCGCAATGAAATGAAGTTACTAAGAAAAGAGCTGAAGGAAAGGGAAGAAGCGGCCATGGTGGAAGGCCTCGCAGCGGCTGACGTGGTGCTGGCAACCAACACGGGTGAGCGACCGGCCTGCGGGGGGAGGGGGGGGGCCCAGCCGGGAGGCGGCTCCCAGGGAAGCTGTCCCCACCTGCAGTTTTCCCTGTCGTGAGGCGAGGCTGTAACTCCAGATTTCTCAGGGCCTGGGCACTTCTCTGAGCTCTCTTGCTCAAGGCTAGCACTCTACTACTTGGAGCCATAGCGCCACTTCCGGTTTTCTGGTGGTTACTTGGAGATAAGTCTCACAACACAAAATCTGTGTATAAATGTGAGTGTATTATAAAGTGTAAGATGTTGATTTAAAAAAAAAAAAAAAAGAGCCTCACAGACTTTGCTGCCCAGGCTGGCTTTGAACTATGATCTTCAGATCTCAGCTAGGATGACAAGGTGTGAACCACTGGCTGGCGCCTGGCTTCAGATTTCCTTTCTTTGACAAACATCAGGCTATTTGGGTTTGTTTCTCTCAAGAAGTTGTTGGTTTAATATAAACCCTCAAATTTAGAGGAGTGTTGTCCAGAACATTCCCTTGCTCCCTGCAGATGCCCCAGTGGCCTGGCCTCTTTGTTTTGCTCATCTGGTTTTTATGTTCTTCCTCCGGCTCTGCTGAGGACCAGCTCTGACTTTCCTGTTTTCTGTCTCCCTGGATCTGACCCTGTCTCTGCTATTCGCTGTTTCTCTGGGCTGGGTCTCGCTTGCCCAGGCTGGTTTAGTGAGGCCGAAACTGAGTTCTTGCTCATGAGGGATTGTATTCCAATCCTTGTCTCTTAGTCTAAAATACTGTGTTTTCATTGTCATTCATTTCCTGACAACTTTGCTTTTCCTCCTCCTGAAATCTTGGCTTCTTTTTTTCACCTATGTTGGTTGAGAAGTGTGTCATAGTTTCCAAGTAGTTGAAGATTTCCCAGATGTCTTCCTTTTTTTGTTGTTGTTCCTGGGTCTTGAATTCAGGTCCTGGTGCTGTCCTTGAGCTCTCATTCAAAGGTTAGCAATCTACCACTTTGAGCCACAGCTTCCACTTCTGGTTTCTGAGTGGTTAGTTGGAGATAAGAGTCTCACAGACTTCACTTTCTGGGCTGGCTTTGAACCATGATCCTCAGATCTTAGCCTCCTGAGTAGGGAGGGTTACAGATGTGAGCCACCAGCATCAGGCTTCCCAGATGTCTTTTTTTTTTTTTTTTTAATTTTTTTTTTGCTGGTCGTGGGGCCTGAACTCTGGGTCTGGGCACTGTCCCTCACCTCTTCAGCTCAAGGGCTAGCGCTCTACCACTTGAGCCACAGCACCACTTCCAGCTTTTTCTGCTTATGTGGTGCTGAGGAATCGAACCCAGGGCCTCATGCATGCAAGGCAAGCACTCTACTACTGAGCCACCTTCCCAGCCCCCAGATGTCTTTCTGATGCTTTTAATTTAGTTCTGTGTGGTTCTGAGCAAGTCTCGATGTCCAGTGGGTGCTCTTTCCCTAGTCTGGAACTCGGGGGCTCTTGTGAAAGTCTGGGACAGCTGACGAGAACCTGTGTCTGGCACTAGTATGCTCTGTGCGAATCTGTGGGATCAGGGTGGGGGGGACTGCTGGTTGCTGCCTCCTCCCTCCGTCCCCCCTCTGTCAGGGCGTAGTGTCTGTCCGTTGACTGTACATAGGGTTCCCTCCAGGTCTGTATCAGCTCCGGGACCCGAACGCGCTGGTGTCTGCCCCAGTGCTGACTGCACACAGCATTAGTGCAGGCGTTCGGGGAGCCGCTGAGTATCACGTTCTGTTGGCGTGATTGCAGCTGGCGCCTGCACTCCTGTTTCCTCTCCGACCAGGTGCCTCTCCCGACGGCCCCCTGAAGCTGCTGCCCGAGGGCCACTTTGACGTGGTGGTCATTGACGAGTGTGCCCAGGCCCTGGAGGCCAGCTGCTGGATCCCTCTGCTGAAGGCCAGGAGGTGCATCCTGGCCGGAGACCACAGGCAGCTGCCGCCCACCACGGCCTCTCACAAGTAAGGCCCCGCCTGCAGAGCTTCTCCTCCCCATCCGCCCCGCCTGTGCTCCAGGGCCCAGGCTGGTGCCCTGGGCGTCCCTGGTGCCTCATGTACCACGTCCCCCGACAAGGCCACAAGTATGACGGTGGCTCTGTGAGAGCCACCTCGGCCACGTAGCTCAGCTGGCGCGGGCTGTGCAGTGCCATCAGTGGGGACCCTGGATAGAAGACGGATGCAGGAGACGCTGCGCCCCACGGGCCTGGTGGGGCCTCCTCCTTCGTTGTGTGTGGCGGAGGAGTCGTTAGGCCGCCGAGGGGAGGCTGGCGTGAGGCTGGGAGTACTGCCTGTGCCAGTGGTGCGTATGCGTGGCCGTCAGCCACTACGGGCTGCTCACCGCTACCACGTGTGAGAGGTTCCCCCATTCATTCATTCATTCACTCGTGTACGTGCATGCTGACATTAGGCTTCTTGAACACAGTTTCTTAGCTTTCCTTGCCCTCAACCATTTAAACTGCAGCTCTGGATTTTTTTGCTGGTTAATTGGAGATAAGTCTCACGGACTTTGCTGCCTGCGACGGCTTTGATCCACAGTCCTCCCTTCCCCCTCCCTCCTGACTAGCTAGGATTATAGGCGTGAGCCACCAGCACCCGGCTGAAATCGTCCTTACAAACTTCCCAGTCAGCATGGTGTTTGTGGTGTGTTACTGCTTCAGACCACACGGACGGGAAGCACAGTGTGCAGTCAGGCTGCGGAGGGGAATCTGCTTCCTGGTACTTTCCAGGTCTTGGAGGTCACTGCATTATATGTTGGCTCTCAGCTTCTTCCCCCTCCTCCAAGCCAGCAGCCAACCTCCCTCAAGTCTTCTCTCAGGGGCTCCTCCTACTCCGACCCCACCTCTCATTTGGTCCCTGTGGTTGGGGGGCGGGGTCTTGGGTCCTCTTGGTCACGTGAGGGGCAGGGCCTCGGTGATCAGGGTACAGGTGACCCAGGTACACTGAATCAGGCTTGCAGACAGCTTTCCCCACTCACCCCGTGTCACATGCACACTGCGACCTGGACGCTCCTCCTGTTCCCCGTGCAGGGCAGCGCTGGCGGGGCTGTCGCTCAGCTTGATGGAGCGCCTGGCCCAGGAGCGTGGCCCCGATGTGGTGCGGATGCTCACGGTGCAGTACCGCATGCACCAGGCCATCATGCGCTGGGCCTCCGAGGCCATGTACCATGGGCAGCTCACAGCCCACTCCTCCGTGGCGGGACATCTCCTGAGGTGAGTGGCCTGTGGCCCCGGCCTGCCCCGACCTCCCCTCCTCTGAGCAGTGGTGTCCTGGGTGAGGAGCCCCGGCCTGCCCCGGCCTCCCCTCCTCTGAGCAGCGGTGTCCTGGGTGAGGGAACCGGGCAGCAGGTAGCCTGTCCGTTCTCTTTTCCTTTCTGATTTGGTCTTTTGAGACAAAGTCTCCTTATGACACACCCAGGCTGGCCTAGAATTCTTGATTGTCCTGTCTCAGCTTCCCCAGTACTGGAACTATAGGCTGTGCTACCACACCCGTCCCGGCCCCTCCGATGTTGTGACGGGAAGGGCAAGTGCCGTTGTGTAGGAGTTCAGTGCTGCCCTCTGTCCGCCTGCGTGCCAGGGACCTCCCCGGCGTGGCTGACACGGAGGAGACCAGCATCCCCCTGCTGCTCGTGGACACGGCCGGCTGTGGCCTATTTGAACTGGAGGAAGATGACAACCAGTCCAGGGGGAACCCAGGTGAGCTCCCCAGCCCGAGTGTCCTACTCTCAAAATAGGGTGCCAAGGTCCGCCAGCCCAGGGAGGCGCAAGGGGAGGGCGGAAGAGAGCAAGCGCTGACGAGCTGCCGTGGAAGGTTGAGGATGGGCACTCGTGGGCAGGAAATGGCCCAAGGGCCCCAAAGAAGCCCATCGAGGACTGTCAGCATTGTGTACTCTCAAAGGGCCTGAGTCTGGCCTGGTGCCAGTGAGGGGTGTGTGTGTGCACGCGCTTGCGTGGGTGCACACCTGGGCTAGTCCTGGTGCTTGAATTCAGCCTGGGTGCTGTCCGTGAGCTTTTTTTTTTTTGCCAGTCCTAAGGCTTGAGCCCTCGGCCTGGGCATTGCCCCCAAGATCCTTTTCCCCAAAGCTAGCACTCAGCCCCTTGAACTATAGTGCCACCTGCAGCTTTTTCTGTGATTACTTGGAGATACGAGTCACACTTTCTTGCCGGGGCAGGCTTTCTACCGCCATCCTCAGATCTCAGCCACCGAGTAGCTGGGATGACGGGCTGGCGGTGAGACCGTGCAGCCATTGGCACTGCCTCCATGGCACATCAGGGCTGCTGGGCATCACCGCGCGGGTGGAATGCAGTGGCTCGTTTGTGAGAGTGGAGTCCCTGGCGCGGGCTCAGCTCCCAGCATGCCCCTGCCTCAGGCCGGCACAGGTCAGCCAGGACGTCCCGGCGGCCCGCAGAGCGCGTCCTCTGCTGAAGCCCGCTCTCTCCCTCCAGGCGAAGTCCGCCTTGTCACTTTGCACATCCAGGCTCTGGTGGCCGCTGGTGTCCACGCAGGAGACATCGCTGTCATCGCGCCCTACAACCTTCAGGTACAAAGGGCCCCCTTCTGTCTATGTCTCTATTCCCCCAGGCAGGGAGGGGGCTATGGGAGCAGCGGCCTCATCCTGGCACGGACAGCAGCTTGCATGGTGCCTGAGGCAGGGTGGATCAGGTGCCGAGGTCCCGGGTGAGGCCGGGCGTGCAGTGATGCACCGTGGCCTTCCCATCTCAGGTGGAGCTGCTCCGACAGAGCCTGGCGCACCAGTACCCCGAGCTGGAAATCAAGTCCGTGGACGGCTTCCAGGGCCGAGAGAAGGAGGCTGTGATCCTCTCCTTCGTCAGGTCCAACCGGAGAGGTAGGAAGCCCCAAGGGCCCGTTGGGGACAGGCGGCAGGGAGGCAGCCGGTTCCGGGTGAGGTGGGTCCTGCCTGTCCTGGGCTGCAGTGGCCGAGCCCAGCATTGTCCTCGCCTGAGGGGAGGGCAGTAGCGAGGGCTCTGCCCACCCACCAGGGGCCAGCAGGGCCTGGGCAGGCACGAGGTGTCCTGGACTGAGTGCTCAAGTAGAGCGACCCAGAATAAGCTCTTGTCACCCGTGGACGGGGGCACGGAGGGGACAGTGGGGAGCAGAGGGGCGTGGTATCCCAGGGAGTGGAGGCTCCATGGTACAGGAAGCAGGTGGTTGAGCTGGGGGTGTAGGGAGGGTGGGAAAGGTCTGGATGTCTCCTGAAGAAGATGGAGCCCCTTGAGAGCCTGGTGCTTGTCTGTGGGCCTCAGGGTGTGTGTGGTTTCCGTGCTGCTGGTTTGTTGTCTGATCCCCATAATACCAGCTACTCAGGACTCTGTGAGCCAGCTAAAAACCAATACTGGAGGTGTGGCCTGAATGATAAAGCCCCAGCCTCGAGGGAAAAAGCCAAGCGAGAGCATGAGGCCCTGAGTTCAAGTCCCAGCATTGGCACGCACACACGCACAAGCATGCGTGCACACACAAGGAACATTGTGTGTAGAAAGTTTTTGTTGGTGGGCGTGTGCACGCTCAGGAGAGGCTGGACAGGACGGCACGGTGGAAGGAGGCTGTGTCTTCCCAGTGAGCGCCGCCGCGGGGGAAGCTCCGCCCGTGGGGGGTGGGTACAGGCTCCCAGGCTGCACAGTGCCCAGGCCGTCCCTGGCCGCCCGTCCAGCTTCTTGGTCTCTGACCCCTGGCCCTTTGCTAGGCGAAGTTGGTTTTCTGGCTGAGGACCGGCGGATCAATGTCGCGGTCACCCGTGCACGGCGCCATGTGGCGATTGTCTGTGACTCCCGCACCGTGAACAACCACGCTTTTCTAAAGACACTGGTGGAGTATTTCACAGAGCACGGGGAAGTGCGCACCGCCTTCGAGTACCTGGAGGACATCATCCCTGAGAACTATGCCCACGAGGGCTCCCAGGGTCCCCGCCGAGCCGCTGCCCGGCCCCGGGGCCCTGCGTTCCTCAGCATGCCTGCGAGTACGCAGGCCCCGCGCGGCCCGGAGGCCAAGGCCGTGCCCCAGGGGGAGCCCAGGAAGCCCCGCACGAGGCCCCCGCAGCCACGCAGCGACGGGGGGCGCCCGGGTGGCACGGAGCACCTGCGGGCCAAGATCACAGAGTTCCTGGACAGCAAGGAGACGCAGTTGCAGTTCCCCACATCCCTCAGCTCCCATGACAGGCTGCGCGTCCACCAGATCGCCGAGGAGCTGGGGCTGTGCCATGACAGCGCTGGGGAGGGGGCGGCGCGGTACGTCACCGTGAGCAAGAGGGGCGCCCCAGCCCCCACCCCAGTGCCCGTGGGCGAGCCCCGGGGGGAGCAGGGCAGACAGGACCAGCCAGCCAAGGAACAGCAGCCAGACAAGAAGGAGAAGCCAGACAAGCAGCAGCCAGACAAGAAGGAGCAGCCAGACAAGAAGGAGAAGCCAGACAAGCGACAGCCAGACAAGAAGGAGAAGCCAGACAAGCAGCAGCCAGACAAGAAGGAGCAGCCAGACAAGGAGCAGCCAGACAAGAAGCCCCAGAAGCTGCCCCAGAACAAGAAGAAGAAGACGAGGGAAGCAAAGGGTGAGTGGCGTCAGTGCCACCCGCAGCCCCCGTGCGCGTGCGCACACCCATCATCTCCTGCTCAGAGCCCCGCTCAGGGGGCGCTTCTCCCCAGAGGCTTCTCCCTGGTCCTTTGGCCATCCCCTGGGGACGGGGCAGCCACGGCTCCCACACCGCAGTCCCGGACCTGGCAGGGCCTGGGCCACACCAGTGGCAGCTGCCTTGGGCCCGGGCTCTGGGCCGCTGCCTGCCACTCTCGTGGAAGGCTGTGCCAGCCCCAGGGTAGCTCGGTCCTGAGTTCTGCCCACTGTGTCCCCTTGCTGGGGTCTTCACCGCCCAGTCTCTGCCATTGTGGGGCTCCCGTGGTCAGGGCCGCGGAAGCGGGGCGCAGGGGCATTTGGTGACCCTGAGCAGAGCACTTGGGTGTTCTCCATGGGTTCAGACGCTTACCGAGCAGCTGCACCGGCTCCGGCTGGTGACCACAGGACCTTGTCTCCTGGAAGAAGCTGTACTTTCTGGGCTTTGAGGTTGCTAGGACCTGGCCGTCAGGGGATCTGCCCCATATTGGGGCTGCTGGTGTCACCCCCTCGGGGCGGGGGGCTTCTGGGTGGAGAGGATGCACTGCCAGAGGCCCTCTTGTGCCCTCTCTTTGCGCTCTGCCCTTGGTGCCGGCCACGCCGTGGGCAGCCCTCGCTTGCTTGGCTTGCTGTGGATTAGGGTGAAAAGGGCTCTGGCAGCCTGGGGGAGCCGTGAGTTCCATGGGGAGCGCATTGGGGTGCTCTGGGCAGCCTGGGACAGGAGCTGGGCATGCTCACAGCGGGGACACAGCCTGGTGCCCGGCAGAAGCGCCCTGGTCCTGCACACCATGCCTGACGCTTCTCCCCAGGACCCGCGGCCTCCGCTCTGCCCGCCGAGGAGGATCTTGACGCCCTGCTGTCGGCCGTGACCAAGGCCGACAACACCTGCAGCTTCGCCAAGTGCGCGGCCAGCATCGTGACCCTGGGCCAGCTCTGCCAGCTCTGCGGCCACCGCTACTGCCTCAGCCACCACCTGCCCGAGGTGGGTGACCGGAGGGAACCGGCGGAGCCGCTTCGGGTGGGGCAGCTGGCAGTGGCCGAGGGACAGCCGTGCCAGAGGAGTTTGGGGCAGGGCATTGCTTCAGGCAGCCCGCGAGTGTCTGAGAGGGAGTTTGGGGCAGGGCATCGCTGCAGGCGGCCCGCGAGTGTCTGAGACACTTGCGCGGAGATGGCAGCGGGCGGCTTTCTCGTTCGTTCCTCCGGTGGACAATCGAGGGGAGCTCCATCCCCTGTGGCCAGGCTCACAGGTCTTTGTGGAACTGGGGCTGGAACGGGTGTCTCTGTGTGAGGGAATCTTGGCCTGGTGGGGGACAGTGGGGATGCCAAGGAGGGGGTGCCTGGGAGCCAGGAGAGCAGCGGCAGGCCTGTATGAGCAGCGGCAGGCCTGTATGAGCAGCGGCAGGCCTGTATGAGCAGCGGCAGGCCTGTATGAGCAGCGGCAGGCCTGTATGAGCAGCGGCAGGCCTGTATGAGCAGCGGCAGGCCTGTATGAGCAGCGGCAGGCCTGTATGGCATGGCAGTCGGCACTGAGACCCCACGGGTGGAGGGGAAGACCAGGGGCCTCGGGTGACGGCTGAGGGCAGGCCGCCCTTTAGGCACTTGGACCCTGGATGCGGTGGGAGAGCTGGGGGCTAGGGAGGGTTGTGACTTCACCCTGCTCCAGCCTGGAGAGGCTAGGGCCCCAGGTACCGGAAAGAGCCCCAGGCCGGCGTGGTCAGTGGGGTTACTCCCTCTCCTACTCAACAGAGGCTCGAGCCCTGTTCCCCCTGGGATCCTGCCGGGGAAAGATGGACGCGGGGAGGAAGGTCCTGTCTCCGGACCTGCACTGGCTCCCAGCTCCACATCCTTTTGACGCCTGATCCTTGTCCTCTCCCCCGTGTCCTGCCCTGACTCGTGTCCTCCACAGGTCCACGGCTGCGGCGAGAAGGCCCGCGCACACGCCCGCCAGAAACTCCGCCGGGAAGGGGTCCCCAGTGCAGGCAGCGGGGCCAGGGACAGGCCCCTGGACCCCGCCAGGAGGGCCCAGCTGCAGCGAAGGCTGGACCTGAGGCTGGGCGAGCTCAGCGGCCAGAGGACCAGTAAGAAGAAGGAGAAGGACAGGGGGACGTGAGCCGGCGTGTGCCCCGGAGGGCCACGGCCCAGGGCAGCGCCTGCAGCCAGCCCCCGGCCCAGATGTGGGCAGCGCGGGCGCTGGGGTCTGTGGCCATGGGGGACTGTGTGTCCAGTCCTGGGTCCTTCCCAGTACTGGCCAAGTTCCCTTGGAGCCATGCCTGACCTCTCACTGCCAGAGTGACCACCCAACGCTGAGGATGCAAGACCAGGAGCACCAGCCCCGCGCCGCTGTGGCCCCGGGCTGCTGTGGCCCCGCACTGCTGTAGCCGGCTGTCCGGCCAGGGCTGGCCTCTGTGCCGAGGCCAGGATGCCAGAGAGCCACCAGAGCCACACATCACCCACAGAGCCGGACCTCCAAAGTTTATTTAAGAGAACCTCAAGGAAATAAGTTATTTGGAAATGAAGTGTGAACACACGCCCACCGTGCCCGGGTCCGCTGTGTGCTCTTTCCCTCCGCTCACACGTTGTTGGGTGGCATGGCTGCCACGCAGAACGGCAGACTGCGGCCTCGTGCATGGTGGGTGTTGGTGCAGGTGACTCTCGACAGGCTGCTGGTTGGGTGTGCAGGGCCGCTGCTGGGCCACTCTAGTCCTGTCGGGAGGAGTGGAGGCTTGAACACTGTGGGCCAGGACTCGGGAGGCACCGCCTGCGGGAGACATTCTTCAGGGGCCTCCGAGGAGAAGAGGAGGGTGGGCTTCCCCTGCACCCCCAAAGCCCCTCTCCCCACACCCACTGCAGGCCCTCCTCCAACCCTCCTTGCTCTCCTTAAATGCTACACGTTTTTTTTTTTTTGTGCTAGTCCTGGGACTTGAACTCAGGGTCTGGGTGCCGTTCCTGAGCCTTACTTTACCCAACGCTGCTGTTCTGCCATTTGAGCCACAGTGCCATTTCTGGCTTTTTGGTGATTAATTGGAGATAAGAGGAGTCTCGCACACTTTCATACCTGGGCTGGCTTTGAGCCATGATCCTCTAACCTCAGCCTCCCCAGGATCACAGCTGTGAGTTGTCAGCACCCGGCTGAGAGTCCCTGATTTTGGCCTCAGCTCCCCCAGGAGCCTGTCCTCCTGCCCCTGCCCCCGACTGCCCTTCCCAGCCCTTCCCCCAGCCCCTGGCCCTTCCTCCCTGCCCCTGGGTAGCTTTGGAGCTGAGTTGTTTGGGACAGGGAAGGGACGGGGACCTGGCCATAGGTACTGAGGTGCACCAGAGCATGGGGTGCAGCGGTGGTTCCGTGGGGGGCGGGGGGGGGGGGGCTGCAGGACCTGGGGCCCAGGCTGTCTCCTGATTCTGGGTGGTCAGCTGCAGCCTTGGACCTCCCCTGGCTCCTACAGGGTCAGACCCAGCGCAGGCTGGAGTCCGCTTTGCCAGTCAGAGCTCTGCCCTGGGGTCAGCGTGGGCGCTGGCCCTTCCCCGCTGCCCTTCCCCTCCTGGAGAAGGCCTGACTGCTGGAGGAGAGGAAGGCAGCAGCACCTGACAGCGTCAGTGGGGAAGTGTGTGCTGACTGGATTCAGCCATCCCAGCTCCCTCCCCCAGCCTTCCCACAGTTCCGAGCTAGAAAACCCCCACCCTTATTTTAATTTTCCTCTTAATTTCCTTGGCTTGATCAATGGTGTCGCCGGTCTGCTACTTGCAGCCAAAGGGTTTTGCAGGCGCGGCCTTGCGCCACCTCTGCGGCTTCGGTGTGTTTGGAAGCAGGGCCGAAGGCTGTCTCCCGGCTCCGGCTCTGGCTCTGGCTCCTCCCGGTGGCCAGGAGGATTTCCAGGGAGGAAGGGAGCCAGCATGGCTGCGGGAGACGCCTCCAGAATTGGCAGCTGGGGTCCGGCACGACCCCCCACGAGCGCGTGGCTTCACGATCTCTTGTTTGCCTGTCTGGAAAGCCCGTACCTTGCCAGCTGTGCCAGGCAGCCATGGTGGGATGCCCGGGGAGCCACCCTGCCCGCCTTCCCCGTGTCCCCACATGGCGCCTCCCCTAGCTCTCGGGCACTCGTGGTGACATGGCAGAGTCGGAGTTGGCAACCGTAGGTGTCCATTTCTCCTGCTAGAGACACCTGGGTGGGGAAATGCCCGTGCCTGCGTCTGGAAAAGACAGACTAGCAGCGCCCTCCGCCGTGGCTGGACACGTTAGTCCAGAGTAGAAGATCCGCCGAGGCCAAATGTCTCCCCGGCCAGAGGGCAGACTGCCGCTCTTCTGAAAGGGACCCCAGGATTGGGGTGTCAGCAGTCAGGGCCCCAGGAGCCACTCAGCCACCCCTGTGTGAGCGCCTGGCTTGCTTTCAAGTGACACAGCCCACCCTGCAGGGCGGCCGGCCCTGGGTTCTGTTTACCCTGCTTTGTTTGGGGCGCTACCCAGAGGGACAGATGGCCCGAGGGGGGTGCTGGGCACCGGCTGCTCTGGGAAGCTTTGGGCCCAAGTTACAGTCTTGGCATTTAGCAGGAATTTTGGTCTGTGCCAGGAGTTGGGCAAAAGCTGCAGCCTTATTTGGTGTGGAAACTTATTGCTGGAGGAAGAGAGGAGCGAGCAGCAAGCGGGCTTCGCGGGCGGGCGGACAGCAGCTTGGCCATCCCCACTGCCCAGGACCCGCTTCAGGGGCTGCTGAAGGCCGCCTGCAGCTTCTCCCCTGGTTTTGGCCAGCTGCTTGCCTTTCCTCATCAAAGGAGCAGCGGTCCTGCCGTCCCCGGGTGCTCGGGGATGGCCCTGTAGTCTGCTGAGGTGTAGTTACTGTCACTTCAAACACATCGCCCCCAAAGCAATCCCCAGGGTAATCCCCACATCCGCTGGCCCAGGACCCCTGGGCGTCTTGTGATCTGTCCTGGAAACATGAGCATGTGGTTGGTTGTGTCTGGGTTGGCCAGGCGCTGGGTTGCGCTTGCCCGGCAGTGGCCAGTGCCTTGCTCCCCCGGGGGCTGGCAGGAGCTAGGGCTGTGAGAATGTTGGTGTTCAGGTCTTTGTGAAAATGTTCTCTTTTTTTTTTTTCTGTTGATCATGGGGCTTGAACTCTGGGCCTGGGCGCTGTCCCTGCGCTCTTCAGCTCAAGGCGAGTGCTCTACCGCTTGATCCACAGTGCCACTTTCAGTTTTCTAGTGGTTTATTGGAGTCTCACAGACTTTCCTGCCCAGGCTGGCTTTGATCTCAGCCTCCTCAGCCTCCTGCGTAGCTAGGATTAGAGGCGTGAGCCACCGGCCCCTAGCTGAAGTTCTTGGTTTGCTTGTGTAGTTCTTAGGGAGTTGTTGGGTCGCGTGGAGAATTCTGGTTGTCTCCCGTACGGTTTGCCTTCGTGCCCGCCGTGGGTGACACTCGGCACGTTTCTCTCCGTGAGGGTGGAGTGCTGGTGGGTGGGGATGTCTTGGCGGACGGAGTGTCCCTTGCGTTTCCTCGTCTGACAGGGACGCCTGTGCACGTGCAGGTAAGACAGTCCGAGTCTCTGTCAGTAACGAGTTCATCCACACCGTTTACCTTCAGCTCAGAGCTTCACGCTCACGCTCACTCAGCTCTTTTGCTCACAGCTGGTGTGCTACCACTTGAGCCATGTCTCCGGCAGTGCTTTTGTGCTAGCTAATTGGAGATGGCGTCTTGACAATTTTTCTGCCTAGGCTGGCTTTGAAACCTTGGTCTTCAGATCTCAGCCTCCCGAGGAGTTAGGATTACAGGCGTGACCCCGCTGGTGGTTTTGTTTTGTGCTGGAAATCAGACCCAGGGCCCTGCACGTGCTGGGGAAATGCTGCGTACCACTGAGGCCACCCGCCTTTGCCTGGTGTTACAGTGTTGGTTGTCATTGGGATTTGAGATTCTAGCTGTCTCTAGTCTGCGTGGAGGCTGTTCTGTGTGGGATAAATGATGGATACCTCCCAGGCTTGGCCTGCCTGCCTGCCTGCCTGCCTTCTTTCCCTCTCCTCTTCATCTTCCTCTTTTTCCTCCTCCTCTTCCTGATCCTTCTCTTCTTTTTCTTTCTCCTTCTCTTCCTCTCCTCCTCCTTTTTGTGTTTTCATTATTTTTATGCTGTCTTTAAAAGTATAAAAAGTTTTTGTGGTTTTTTTGGCTTGTCCTGGGTCTTGAACTCTGGGCCTGGGCGCTGTCCCTCAGCTCTTCAGCTCAAGGTGAGTACTTACCACTTGAGCCACAGCAGCCAGTCTTCTGGTGTGCACGCGCATGTGTGCGTGTGTGTATGCTGGTCGTGGGGCTTGAACTCAGGGCTTTGCACTTTACCTTAGCTTTTTCACTCAAGGCTAACAGCCACTTGAGCCGCAGCTCCACTTATGGTTGTTTTACTTGTTAATTGGAGGAATCTCTTGGACTTGTCAGCAGGGCTGGCTTCAAACCTCCACCCTCCTCCCGGGGGGGGGGGGGGGGGGAAGGACCTTGCTGTTACCATGGAAACATAACATCCTTCCCCAAACTCCGGGGACCAGCCTCCATTCATCATGCTCATGGGACCTGTGGCTCAGAATGTGGGCAGAGCTCCGCAGGACAGGAGCTTGGAAAGGCCAGCAGCTTGCTTCAAGAAGGGACTAACTCTGGGGGGAAATTTGCCCCCTGGCCTGCCCAGGGGTGTTGAGCTCAGACCACCGAGCCTTTGCTAAGCATAGCTAGTGACCCCACCGTCCGGCTCCACCTCGGGACACCAGCCCTGAGTTGAATGCCCAGCTTCTTGGCTGTGGGTGGCAGTGATTTACTGATGACTAGAAAATTATCCTGTCATAGGTTCCAGATCCAGTGACAAGGGTCCTTGTAAGAGGGGACACCTACAAGAAGGGCAGAGGTCGGGGATGCTGGCACAGCCAGCGTGCACAGAGCTGCCAGGTGTGCGGCATCTGAGAGGAGAAGGCAGCACATGTCCTGGGCCGCACCGGGCAGGGCTGGGCCGGCCTCCAGTCCGAGCGTCCTCTGCCCTGCATTTCAAGTCACTGGGTGTCTGTTGGGGTCTCCTCACCGGCTGCTGCCACTCTGGGGGCTTGTCTCCTCCCCCCACCTAATGCTGGGGTGTGTGTGTGGGTGGGTGTGCGTGTGTGTGTGATGCTGAAGTCTGAACTCAGAGTCTAGGTAAAGATTTTTCTTTTTTGTGCTGGCTCTGGGGCTTGAACTCAGGGCCTGGGCATTATCTCTGAGCTTTTTTGCTGATGCTCTACCACTTGAGCCACAGGCTCCATTTCTGGCCTTTTGGTTGTTAATTGGCAATTAAAGTCTCATAGACTTTCCTGCCTGGGCTAGCTTTGGGCTAACTTAGAATTGCAATTTTCAACTCTCAGCCTCCAAAGTACCTGGGATTACAGACGTCAGCCAGCACTCCCCCCCCCCCCGCCCCCCAAATTCCTCCCCCCCCGCCCCGTCCTGGACCTGGGCCCTGTCCCTGAGCTTCTTTTGCTCAAGGCTAGCGCTCTACCACTTGGGCCTCAGTGCTACTTTAGGCTTTTTCTGTGTATATGATACTGAGGAATTGAACCCGGGGCTTCATGCATGCTAGGCAAGCACTCTACCACTGAGCCACCTTCCCAGCCCCTTCTGAAAGCCTTGTGAGAAGACGTGGGAAAGAGCTGGCCAGGAACACAGGCTGGGGAGCTTGCCTTTTCTTCTTAATGTTTTCCCCGGTAGGGCCTTGGGGCCTGGGTTTGAACGTGGGGCCTTGTGCTGGCCAGGCAGGTGCTTTCCCTCTGAGCCACACCTGCAGCTCAGCTTTGATTCTGTAATCACGTGGAACTGCTGCTGCTGGCTCTGCGGGGCAGGGGGCAGGGCAGGTTCCAGCTGCTTTGGGTTTGTGGCGAGCGCTGAGGCGAGGCCAGACTGGCCTGGAGGGGTTGTGCCTCCAGGTCCTTCCCCACCTTGGGCCCCGTGTCTCCCAGGCACAGCCGGCCGGGTGGGCATGGCCCTCACAGTGGGAGGCGGGCAGTGAGGGGGGGTGGCAGGCGCCCTGTGTGCATAAGAAAATCCGCCTGGGGAAGCCATGTCTGAGGTGGACAGTCCTCACCTAGGAAGACCTGGCAGGGGCCATTAGCAAGAGCGGGGCAAGGTAGCCTGGCCCAGGGCCGTGAAGGACCTCATTGGTTGTGTTCCTCTACCTGGGATCTGTGGACATGTGGTGTGTGGGGCCTTGCGGGATCTTGTGTCCATGAATATGCCTGTGAACAAAACTCAGCTCCTAGATGTGGAAGGGGCCAATTCTTGATGTCACCCTCCCCACCAGCTCCCTTTGAGCTTTGTGTTTTATTGATTTGAGATAAAAAAAAGAGTTGAGGGGCTGGGAAGATGGCTCAGTGGTAGAGTGCTTGCCTAGCATGCATAAAGCCCTGGGTTCGATTCCTCAGCATCACATACACAGAAAAAGACGAAGTGGTGCTGTGCTCAAGTGGTAGAATGCTAGCCTTGAGCAAATGAAGCTCAGGGACAGCGCCCAGGCCCTGAGTTCAAGCCACAGGACTAGCAAAAAAAAAAAAAAAAAGTTGAAAGGAGAGAGCCAGGTGCCAGTGGCTCACGCCTCTAATCCTAGCCACTCAGGAGGCTGAGAGCTGAGGATCGAGGTTCAAAGCCAGCCCGGGCAGGAAAGTCTGTGAGACTTTATCTCCAATGAATTACTCAGAAAACTAGAAGTGGTGCTGTGGCTCACGTGGTAGAGCACTCACCTTGAGCTGAAGAGCTCAGGGCAGTGTTCAGGCCCAGAGTTCAAGCCCCATAACTGGCAAAAAGCAAACAGGAGTGGGTGCCAAAGCCCTGGACACGGGGGTGGGGGGTGGGGGGTGGCCAGGGGAGGCGAGTTAGGAGTGAGGGGAGGGGGCTGGGGTCCTTTTGTGCATGGCTGTCCTGCAGGAGGGTGCCTGGCAGCCAAGGCTTTAGGGGAGCAGGGGGAGTGGGGAGCTGCAGGTGGGCAGGGAATGCTGCGTGGAACAGGTATGCGGGGCCGGGACCTGGCACATCTGTAAGAGGCCGTGGGCAGTGTGGGCAGTGTAGGAGTGTGGTTGTAATGACCTGGATGAAGCAGACGGGGACAGGGCAGGGGCAGGGGTTGGAGCTCAGTAGAGCAAGGACTCCGCCACCGGGGAAAGATGCAGCAGTTGCTCGGGGCTTGGACACCCCAGCAGGTGGCGGGCAGGGGAGGATGGGGCAGGGGTGAGGGGGGCTGGCTCCTTCCAGGCTGGCGTTGGAGGAGCTGTGTGGTTTGCTGGGGCGGGGCAGGGTCAGGCCAGAAGTGCAGCACACAGCCTTCCTTCCTTCTTCCTGGAGTTGACAGTTGCCTCCTCCTGCTCTTTGCTGTCATGAAACGGGAAAACCTCTGGTGGTTTTGGTCTTGGTTTTACCGTCACGGTGATGTCTGGAGGGGTGGCAGTTACATACCTAAGGTGGTGAGGACCTTGCTTGTGGAACATGGTTACCCTCCTTTTCCTCCCACTTTCCCTCCCCCACCTCTGTCCCTTTTGGCCTCTGCTTTCCCTCCCGGGGTACTTGGATTGATCCAGGTGGAAAGAATGTTCTCCCTGGAGCGGAGGCCCCTGCAACCTGCCCGGCCTGTCTCTCCTCTTGGTTTTGGCATCCTGTCATTGCTGTTTCAACTCTTCCGGCGTGACTTAGTGAAGAGCTGATGGGAAGTCGGGGTGGGGGAGGTGGGGCCCTTCACTTCGTATGGAGAGTGACCCTGGTCTTTTGGGGGGCCCCTGCGGCTCCTCCCGCTGTGGTGAGAGCCGAGAAGCTGGTCTTGGTCCAGGCAGCCATGGGGAGACAGCACCCAGTACCTCTGCAGCCTCTTAGGGTGCGGACATGAGTTTAGGTTTATAGACAAGGAACTGGGGGCAGGGGGAGTCCAGCATGACCCAGCCCACCGTGCGGCCAGGCTGACCGCGGTCGCAGTGTTTGGAGAGAGGTTTCCGGGTGGGGACACAGAGGGCAGCTTGCCTGGCCCGTGGCCTGCCCTGAGCAGGTGCTTGTACCCCTCAGGGGTAGCTCCAGTCCCCAGAAAGATGTCATTGGGCAGCGATTTGTCCTAACCTTCCTAGATTCCAAGGTGACTGCAAAGGGAAGACAGGGAGAGCGGCCTATAGCCTAGACACACAGCATGGGGGCGGGGACTCGCAGCATGGGGGCGGAGACTCGCAACATGGGGGCGGAGACTCGCAGCATGGGGCCGGAGACTCGCAGCATGGGGGCGGAGACTCGCAGCATGGGGGCGGAGACTCGCAGCATGGGGGCGGAGACTCACAGCATGGGGGCGGAGACTCGCAGCATGGGGGCGGAGACTCGCAGCATGGGGGCGGATACATATAGCATGGGGGGGGTGGATGCTCAGCATGGGGGCAGAGACTGTTTTCAGTTAATTCATGCCCCCCCCCTCCCCCGCAAAAGGCCGGTGCAGGGCTCTGTGTTCAAACCCCCAAGACTGAGGAGGGGCCAGTGGCCAAAGTCTGCAGGCTACATCTAGAAGCTAGAAAGGCAAAATAATAATAATGAAATAAGATGCTCCTCCCTCCCCACACACAGCTCACTGTGAGTCATCACTGAAGACAGATGAGCGGGTGTCGCCTTGGGCCACCTAGCTGCTGTGCATTTCCTGTCGTGGGTGGGCCTCTGGGGGCTCTGGCCCTCAGCGGGGTGGGCTGGCTTTCCAGTGCTAAGTTCGGACACCTGTTCACCAGGCTCCTGGTGAGGAGTTCGCGAAGCTTACAGAGTTGCGCCCCTCCAGCCCCCAGGGGCTCCGGGACAAGTCACTGGAGCCTTCCACGCTTCGTGGCGGCGTGGGCACAGCATCGTGAAGGGGGATTCCCGGGATGCCCGGCCCCGTCCGTCCTTCCTGTGCTAACCGCATCCGCAGCGTGCGCCCCCCACCCCCGTGCCAGCCTGGGGGTTGCACCAGGGAAACCCTCCTGGGCAGGCCTGCCGGGAGCCCGAGTCCCAGGTCGGCTTTAGACGGGGGCTGTAGTGAGCGGTGTCTGTGGTCTGGGGCCCGTGGCTCAGCCTGTCCCCGGGCAAGCTGGTGAGGCCACGCTGAGACCGGTGAAATAGACCGAGGGACAGTCGCGTGCCGGGGACTGACGGGCTCCCAGAGAGCCCCGGCCCGGCACGCCTGGTACCGTCTGCAGACGAGGAGCCAACTGACGCTGTTAAAGACACCTGGCGCCCACCTTCACGCACGGTCCTGCGTGCGAGCGTGTGTGCGAGCGTGTGTGCGTGCCCATGGTGACACACGGTCCTGCGTGCGAGCGTGCGTGCCCGCGGCGACACGGTCCTGCGTGTGAGCGTGCATGCGTGCCCATGGCGACACGGTCCTGCGTGTGTGCGTGTGTGCCCATGGCGACACACGGTCCTGCGTGCGTGCGAGCGTGTGTGCCCACGGTGACACGGTCCTGCGTGCGAGCGTGCGTGCCCACGGCCACACACGGTCCTGCGTGCGAGCGTGCGTGCCCATGGCCACACACGGTCCTGTGTGCGAGCGTGCGTGCCCATGGCCACACACGGTCCTGCGTGCGAGCGTGCGTGCGTGCCCACAGCCACACACGGTCCTGCGTGCGAGCGTGCGTGCCCACGGCCACACACGGTCCTGCGTGCGAGCATGCGTGCGTGCCCACGGCCACACACGGTCCTGCGAGCAAGCGAGCGTGCCCACGGCCACACATGGTCCTGCGTGCGAGCGTGTGTGCCCATGGTGACACACGGTCCTGCGTGCGAGCGTGCGTGCGTGCCCACGGCCACACACGGTCCTGCGAGCAAGCGAGCGTGCCCACGGCCACACATGGTCCTGCGTGCGAGCGTGTGTGCCCATGGTGACACACGGTCCTGCGTGCGAGCGTGCGTGCGTGCCCACGGCCACACACGGTCCTGCGTGCAAGCGAGCGTGCCCACGGCCACACATGGTCCTGCGTGCGAGCGTGTGTGCCCATGGTGACACACGGTCCTGCGTGCGAGCGTGCGAGCGTGTGTGCCCACGGCGACACGGTCCTGCGTGCGAGCGTGCGTGCGTGCCCACGGCCACACACGGTCCTGCGTGCGAGCGTGCGTGCCCACGGCGACACGGTCCTGTGTGCGAGCGTGCGTGTGTGTCCACGGCCACACACGGTCCTGCGTGCGAGCGTGCGTGCCCACGGCCACACACGGTCCTGCGTGCGTGCGTGCGTGCCCACGGCCACACACGGTCCTGCGTGCGAGCGTGCGTGCCCACGGCGACACACGGTCCTGCGTGCGAGCGTGCGTGCCCACGGCGACACACGGTCCTGCGTGCGTGCGTGCGTGCCCACGGCGACACACGGTCCTGCGTGCGAGCGTGCGTGCCCACGGCGACACACGGTCCTGCGTGCGTGCGTGCGTGCCCACGGCCACACACGGTCCTGCGTGCGAGCGTGTGTGCCCACGGCGACACATGGTCCTGCGTGCGAGCGTGTGTGCCCACGGCGACACACGGTCCTGCGTGCGAGCGTGCGTGCCCACGGCCACACATGGTCCTGCGTGCGAGCGTGTGTGCCCACGGCGACACACGGTCCTGCGTGCGAGCGTGCGTGCCCACGGCGACACACGGTCCTGCGTGCGAGCGTGCGTGCGTGCCCACAGCGACACGGTCCTGCGTGCGAGCGTGCGTGCCCACGGCCACACACGGTCCTGCATGTGAGCGTGCGTGCCCACGGCGACACACGGTCCTGCATGTGAGCGTGCGTGCCCATGGCGACACGGTCCTGCGTGCAAGCGTGCGTGCGTGCCCACGGCCACACCGGGGTCTCCCTTCTCCCCACGAAGCCGCGCTGCTCCAGGAGGCATCTTGGAGGGAGACGAGTGCCGCCCTGCTGCCCGTCCTCCCGGCACCAGGTGGGCTGTGCCAGAGCAGAATTTCATGGTGCGTCGTCAGAAAAGGCCTCTCTGAGGCAGTGAGACTGGCCGCTGAGGGATAAAGCTGCGTACACAGGGGAGGGAAATGGCAGGGGCCAAGGCCCTGCGGCATAGTGGGCAGGGAATGAGCAACCATGCAGGCAGGGCCACTGGTGCCCAGGAGTGCATGTAGAAGGGGCAGAGAGGGGTCCTGTCCCATGTGCAATTGTGCAGTGAGTGGCCGGGCCGACACAAGCGTAATCAAGCATGTATTAGATGCCTGCTGTATGCATGGTTGGTACAGGTGATGGCTTTGCACTAGTGACTGTGTATCTTCCGGGGGTTACTGACCCAGGGCAGCGGTTGTAACTTGTTGGGCCCTGAGTTTCCCTCTTGGTCATCCTATGCCCTGGCCAAGTTTCTGGAAGCTTCCCCAGGTCCTGCCTGTCTTCATTGCCATCCAAGTGGGAGAAGTGGCTAGTGCAGCCTTGCTCCAGGCTGCGGCTCCCTCTCGGCCCCTCCTGGTCCCCGCTGTCCCCGGGCAGGCCATCTGTGCAGTTCAGATGGCTTTGTACACGCTGCCAGCTCCCGGCCGCCCACCCTGCTGGCATTCAGCTGCAACACGCGCAGACAGGCCCCAGGCTGCTGGTAAATGGCCCAGCTCTGCGGGGCTGGGCAGGGCAAGCCCAGGAGCCCCAGCCCCGGTGCCCGACCCCCCCCCCCGGTACCCGACCCCCCCCCAGGACGCCCAGGCCTCTCAGTGACCCAGTGGCTGCCGCTGGCAGCTCGGGGCTGGGTGCCACCTCCTCGTGAGGGGTCTCTCTCCCCCACTCAGGTCCCCAGGGGCTCTGCCCGCCCCAAGTGCCCACCGGGCGGTAGGAGGGGTTTGGCACTGCCTCAGTCTGGGGACGTGGCTGTATACCATCCCCGTGCCCACTAGTGGAGGACAAGCCCGGTGATGCCCAGAGCCAGGGGACAGGCAGGACTGTGGGGACGGCCGCCAGGATGGGCGCGTCACGTCCTACGGGCGCCGCTGCTGAGGCTGGGGACCCCACGGGAGCTGGGTGAGGGGTCACGCTGGCCGGGGCTGCCAGTATGGGGGCAGGGGCGGAGCCTCAGGGGAAGGATGTGGCGGACAGCGGGCGGCAGGTGGGCCCTGTGCTCTGGCCTGGGTGGGTGGACGGCGCCCGCTGCCAGCAGGCCCGGGCTGGAGGTGTACCAAAGCGCCCCATGCTCTCCTGGCGTGGGGGGACAGTCCTGCAGGGTCCCAGCATCTGTATTGCAGAGGGTCTGGGAGCAGTGTGGCCCCGGGCGAGGACCTGTGCCTCAGTGTCCCTCTATGCACGGAAGCTTGCGGCCAGGCACCGCCAGCCACAGCCCGCACGCGGGAGGTGACCCGAGCCACCGTGGGGGCGGGGAGGGGGCTGGCGTCCCTCAGCCCTGAGGATGGAGGAGGGACATGAGGACTCTGCGGGGGGTGGGGGGGGGCGCTCCGAGTCTGCCTCACTCAGCCAGTCTCCGGGTTCGGTCTCTGGGAGGAGAGACTTGGACTGGACTCCAGCCTCCCCTTCCTTCCCCGGTTCCAGGTTCCTGGACACTGGATGTCACTGGCTTGTCCCGGGCCTCCTCTGGGCCAGGCCTGGGTGGGGTTGGGATGCCATGTGAAGCCCACTTCCCAGGTGGATGGGGAGGGGGCAGGCTGAGCACCCCCCCCCCCCAAGGTAGGGCTCAAAGCAGCAGGTGGCTCTCCTCTGTCCCGGGGCTACTTGGCTGTGCGTTAGTGCCCAGGACAGGAGGGCAGGGACGTGGCCAGATGCCAGGTGTCAGCCCGATGTCAGCCCTGCTCCACCCTGCCAGAACCCAGGCTCTGGATCCTCCCTGCCCCCTCCTGTCCTTCCACAGCCGCCATGCGGGCTGTGAGACAGACACTACTGAGGGAAGAGACATGAAGCTGGGCGCCGGTGGCTCACACCTCTAATCCTAGCTACTCAGGAGGCTGAGATCTGAGGATCACAGTTCAAAGCCAGCCCAGATAGGCAAGTCCATGAGACTCTTTCCATTGAACCACCAGAAAACTGAAAGTGGCGCTGTGGCTCAAGTGGTAGAGCGCTAGCCTTGAGCTGAAGAGCTGAGGGACAGCGCCCAGGCCCAGAGTTCAGGCCCCACGACCAGACCCCCCCCCAAAAAAAAAAAAGAAAAGAAAAAGGAGGTGCGAGGGGTGACATTGTCCAAAAAGAAATGTACTCTTTACCTGACGTATGTAACTGTAACCTTTACAAAAACAATGCAAGTAAAAAAGGCAGTGCTGCCGGTGCTACTCAGGAAGCTGAGATCTGAGGATCGCGGTTCAGAGCCAGTCTGGGCAGGAAAGTCCATGAGACTCTTATCTCCACTGAACCATCAGAAAACCGGAAGGGGCACTGTGGTTAAAAGTGGTAAGGCACTGGGCTGGGAAGGTGGCTCAGTGGTAGAGCGCTTGCCTTGCATGCCTGAGGCCCTGGGTTTGATTCCTCAGCACCACATAAGCAAAAAGAAAAAAGCCGGAAGTGGCGCTGTGGCTCAAGTGGTAGAGCGCTAGCCTTGAGCTGAAGAGCTGAGGGACAGCGCCCAGGCCCAGAGTTCAAGCCACACGACCGGACCCAAAAAAAAAAGCGGTAAGACGCTAGCAAAAAAGCTCAGGACAGCATCTGGCCCAGAAGCTCACATCCCACGAGCCAAAAAAAGCTGAAAGTGGAACTGTGGCTCAAGTGGTAGAGTGCCAGCCTCAAGCCAAGAAAGACCGAGTGAAAGCACAAGGCCCAGCGTTCAAGCTGCAGTCCTGGCACAAAAGTAAGCGTTCTAATCAGCAAAGACCTTTTTTTTTGTTTTTCCAACTCAGCTGACACACAGACCCACGCACGTGTGCACACGTGTCCTGGGGGTGAAGGTGTGGATGAGGTCCAGGATGCTGAGGGCTGCTGTGTGTGACGTGGGGTGAGCTGGGAGGGTCCCCAAGGCCACCGAATGGTCACCCCCAGGGCTTGGACAAGCAGGCCTCATCCTGCCATCCTCCTCCCAGGCCCAGGCCTCCGGGACCCAGAGCCCCACACCTGATGTTTATGGAGAGACAGGAAGATCACGGGTTTGGGGGCCTGCGGGAAGTCTGCCCCCTGGGCCCCGGCAGGAATGTGCTGCGCTCCCTGAGCAGGGCTGCCGCCTTTGCACCGTTCTCCAAGATACACAAGCGCCCCAGAAAGCCCGCGGGGAGGGGGCCCCTTTTTTGTGCCAGTGTAGAGCAGCATTTGAAAGGGAACAAAAACCACACGAAAAAGGCTTGGGGGGTGGGGGGCGGGCGATTTTCCATTCATCAGTATTTTCCATCTGTTTTCTTTTTCTAGTAAACAAAGCATAGCCGGCTCTTTTAATTCTGCTTTCTTGCCGTCTGTCTTCTTTGACCGCCCGTGGAGGTAGCCAGGCCCCCGTGGAGGTAGCCAGGCCCCCGTGGAGGTAGCCAGGCCCGTCTGCCGCCAACTCAGGATCTTCAGGTTGGGCTGTGCAGCCTCATGCCCAGCTCAGGTGCTTTCTGTTTTATTTTGATGGTCCTGGGTTTTGAACTCAGGGCTCCCTAGGCAGGTGCTCGACCACTTCCACTACAACTCCAGGCCTTCAGTTGCTTTTAGTTATTTTTCTTTTTTTCTCGGCTGTGGGGCCTGAACTCTGGGCCTGGGTGCTGTCCCTCAGCTCTTCAGCTCAAGGCTAGCACTCTACCACTTGAGCCATAGCACCATTTGCAGCTTTTTCTGCTTATGTGGTACTGAAGAATCAAACCCAGGGCTTCATGCATGCGAGGCAAGCACTCTACCACTGAGCCATCCTCCCAGCCCTCCCAGGGCTTTGAGTTGGCTCTGGAAACTGATGGAATGTGTGGAGTCCCAAGGCCTCCAAGGAGTAGGCGGCCAGCCAGACCCCAGGCCTGGCTGCCAAGATCCCCAGGTGTTTCTCTGAGGGGGTCATGACCTGTGACCTGTGGCCTGGTGAGCTCACGTGCTGGTGCTCCAGCAGTCTGCACTCCCTCCCTACTTCTCGATTAGTGGGGAGGGGGTAAGGGTCCCGAGTCTGGTCCAAGAGGACTTGAAGGTCAGTTCTTCTGGCCACAACCAGTCCCAGAAGTTTCTTAGGAAACACAAAGGAAAAGCTGCTGCTCTTCTTCTGGGGACCCCAAGCGGGGAAGAGAGTCTGAGAGCTGTGTGTGGTGTGTGTGTCAAGGCTGCAGTGGAGAGAATCAGTTCCTGTTGACAGCTTCTGTTCTCCTGGATCCACCCATGCCTGAAAGCCATGCTTGGACTTGTTAGTTGCTAGAATCAACAAGGGCCTCCTCCATTGGATCTACCTTGACTTCAGTTCTGCTCTGTGAGGGTCAAGGGTGCCTGCCTGGTGGGGAAGTCAGTGGGTTAGGACACGGCTGGATGCAGAGGAGCGGGACTCACTCCAGAACTGGCCACGGGTGCCTGGCCCCAGATTCAGTTCTGCGGGAACAAGGATGCAGGTGTGGATGAGCCCAGGGCTAACGAAGCCACGAAATTGGTGGCTTGGAGCTGCAGACCTCCGTGATTAGACTGCGTCACCGTGGCCAAATACCTGCTTGGGGCGGGGCGGGAGAGGGGGTGGAGGGAGGGGAGAGGGGCAGGCAGAGATCTGTTCACCTCATGGAGGACAGGAAGTGCCTGAGCTCAGGTCCCGCCTTCAGAGTCAGCCCTAGGGAACCACATCCTTCCTCTAGGCCCCACCACTCAAAGTTTCCAGAATGTTCCTAAACAGCACCCCCTGCAGCGGGCCATGGTGAGGGGCCCCTCTGCTCTGCCACTGCTGCCGCCGCCATTCTTCCAGGTCTGTCCCTGGCCAGGCGCTGGGCGCCTTGCGAGGACTCTGGGCACATTGGCTCAGAGCTCCCCCTTCCCCGAATTCACCGGGCGGCATCCACAAGACCCTCCTTTTATTCCTTTATTTACTTGTGCTGTTGATACAGAGGCGGCGCACAGCGGGGTCACGGCTACCAGAGTCAGGCGAGGCCCTCCCCACGGGGGCGCACTGGCTCCCCAGCAACTCCCTGTGTGTGTGTGTGTGTGTGTGTGTGTGTGTGTGTGTGTAAGCCTGGACACTTATCTCATGCACCAAATATAGAGACATGGGGGATGGGGGCTGTGGAGATGGGGGCTGAGGGGAAGAGGGGCCCCAGGGAAAGGGGGTCGTGGGAAAGGGGGATGTGGGGAAGGGCAGAGAAAGCAGATGCATGACAAGAGCCTGGCACACTGCGCTGGGCACACTGCAGACGGGAGCTGGAGGTTTTGTGGACAGAGCTTGGACATCCGGTTAACTGAGGCTGACTGTCATGGCCGCCACCGTGGTGAGGACTCGGGTCACGCTGCCTGGCAGGCTGTCCATCCTGAGCTGGCCCTGTTGTCGCTCAGGGGTCCTTGTTATACAGATCCAGGCCTGTTCTTCCTTGGGTGATTGTAAAGGGACCGAGAGAGAACTCTACCCAACACTTTCCTCCTGCTTTTGGTCAACTCCTGGGCAGTTTCTAAGTACCTCTTATAGCTTAGTGCCATCAAAACTGGAGACCAGGGGTGTCCTGGCTTTTTAACAAAGGGGACTAGATGACCTGAGTACAGTAGTATGCACCTGTAGTCCCAGCTACTTGGGAGGCAGAGGCTGGAGAATTGCTTGAGCCCACAAGTTAAAGGCCAGCCTGGGTAACCTACTAAGGCCCACTCTTGAAACAAACAAACAAACAAACATAAAAGCCAAGTGCCAGTTTGTAATCCTAGCTACTCAGGAGGCTGAGATCTGAGGACTGAAGTTAGAAGCCAGCCTGGACAGTTAAGTCTGTGACACTCTTATCCAGTTAATCACCACCACCACCAACAAAAATCTGGAAGTGGCACTGTGGCTTAGGTGATGGAGTGCTAGCCTTGAGCAAAAAAGCTCAGAGACAGTGCCCAGGCCTTGAGTTCAAGCTTCAAGAACCAAATAAATAAATAAGCCGGGCGTCTGTGGCTCACGCCTGTAATCCTAGCTACTCAGGAGGCTGAGATCTGAGGATCGTGGTTCAAAGTCAGCCAGGCAGGAAAGTCCGTGAGACTCTTATCTCCAATAAACGACTCAGCAAACTGGAAGTGGCACTGTGACTCAAGTGGTAGAGCGCTAGCCTTGAGCTGAAGAGCTGAGGGACAGCGCCCAGGTCCGGAGTTCAGGCCCCATGACCAACTATAAATAAATAAATATCTGCTGGGCACCAGTGGCTCACCTGTAGTCCTAGCTCCTCAGGAGGCTGAGATCTGAGCATGGAGGCGAGACCACAGCCCATGCAGGAAAGTCTATAAAACTCTTATTTTTAATTAACCAGCAAACAAATTCTAGAAGTGGAGCTGTGGCTCAAGTGGTAGAGTGCCAGCCCTGGGACAGTGTCCCGGCTCTAGTATGGGCACCACAAGAATAAAATAAATAAAATCAACCTTTTTTGGGGGAAAAAAAAAGCTTCAAACAAGCCAACGCTGAAGGCCACGCTCAGCCTCTAGCCGGCTGGTCTGCTTCGCACAGAGCAGCGACACCCCTCCTCCCGCCTCGGGTCAGGGGCCTGCATGGGGGTGATTTGGGGGGGACTTTGGTGAGTAGGAAAGTGGCTCTAACACAGCTAGCAGCAAAGCTTTGAAGACTCCCCTCCCCCTGCACATCGTGAGCCAGCCGGGCCCCTGCGGGCGGGGCTCGAGGAACGTGCCTGGGCCTGGGGTGCCCAGGCGGCTGGCCCGGGCCTGTCCCCTCACAGGCTGTCACTGGTGGCCGTGGACGGCGGGTCCGTGTCGTCGGGCATGGGCTCCTCCCGCAGGGCGCGGGCCAGCACGGCCCCCAGGGACTCGCGTGGCCCGCGATGCTGTCGGCTGCCCACCACGAAGTAGATGAGCGGGTTGGCGCTGCTGCCCAGGGCGGAGGAGAGGCGGGACAGGCAGACCAGCAGCAGCGTGGGCTGCTCGGGCAGGCGCAGCCAGTACAGGAAGAACCAGTAGAGGCCGAGCGGCAGGGAGCACGCGAGGAACACCAGGACAGAGGCCAGGATGACCAGGTAGAGCCGCAGGGGCTGCCGGCGCCGGGGCGCGGGGCTCCACCGCACCCGCACGAACAGGACGGTGCTGGACACGATCATGAGGGGCGTGAAGCACCCCAGGATGAGGCCGCTCATGACCATGTCCACGGTGAAGCAGTGCTGCGCGTCAGGGTCCCAGAACCAGCTGCAGAAGAAGGAGGTCAGGGCGTTGGTGAGCAGGGCCAGCAACCAGAGCCCGGCACACACGCGGGCCGACAGGTGCTGGGGCCGGCGGCACTTGTACCAGACGGGGAAGAGGACCGACAGGCAGCGCTGGGTGCTGATGGCCGTGAGGAGGCTCAGGCCGGCGGTGTAGGCCAAGTACTTGGTTCTCTTGAGGACCTCGTAGGCCTGGTGCACCGGCTCCGCCCGGCCCAGGCTGCCCAGCGGCTGGGTCTCCAGAACCAGCAGAGCCGCCATGCACAGCAGGAAGAGGAGGTCGGCGGCCGCCAGGTTGAGCACGTACACGCAGAAGGGCGTCCTCCGTATGCGGAAGCCCAGCAGCCAGACCACCAGGCTGTTGCCCGCCATGCCACACACGCACACGGCCATGGTCAGCGAGCTCAGCGCCAGATAGCCCACGGTCACGCCATCCGGCCCCGGGGGCTCCCCGGCAGGCCGCGGGGCCGGGGTGCTGCTCACAGCACCACTCATCCCTAGGGAGAGAAAGGCAAAAAAAGGAGATTCGAGAAGTTTCCTGGACCATGGGAGACTTCTGGGGGCTTTTCTATTCTGAGTTGCATTTCTGTGTGTGTGTGTGTGTGTGTGTGTTATACTCAGGGCCTGGGTGCTGTCCCTGAGCCCTTATGCTCAAGGATGGCACTCTTCCACCTGAGCCACACCTCCACTCCTGGCTTTTTGTTAGTTAATTGGAGTTTCATGGGCTTTGCTGCCTGGGCTGGGTCCGAATCGCTGTTCCATGCAGGGCCTCCTGCCTCTTGGTGGGCATTCAGTGTTGGCACCGATGTTAATGTAGGAGCCCACTGTCCAGTTCCAGTCTTGGCAGCTGACTGGGTTTGGCTGCATGGAGCATGGACTACTGAGTTCAAACGTGGAGGCCGGGGGAGTGGGCGGGAGGCTGAGGCAGGTGACTACGCAGGTTTATTTGTACCACGTTTCTAGGTTGCCTGTTGACTCTTCTGGTTTTCTGTGTTGCTATCAAAGCACTAAATTCTTTCTTTTGTCTTCAAGCACAGCCCGTGTTCTTGCTGAACAAGAGCTCAGGCACACTTGACTTTCTCCTAATCATAGAAGAAAATGTGCGGAGCCAGATGCCTGCAGCTCCTGCCTGTCATCCCAGCCACTCAGGAGGCTGAGATCTGAGGATCACAGCTCAAAGCCAGCCCGAGCAGGAACATCCCAAAGCTTTTGTGCTCAAGGCTAGTGCTCTACCACTATGAGCCACGGTGCCATTTCTGGCTTTTCAGTAGTTAATTGGAGATAGGAGTTTCGTGGACTTTCCTGCCCGGGCTGGCTTTGAACCTCGATCCACAGATCTTAACTTCCCAAGTAGCCAGGATTACAGGTGTGAGTCACCTGTGCTCGGCCCAGGAGACTCTTCAATAAAGCACAAAAAAAAAAAAAAAAAAAAAACCCAGAAGTAGAGCTGTAGCCATGAGCCCTAGCTTTCAGTAGGAAAGCTCAGAGACATATCCCAGGCTCAGAGTTCAGAGTTCAGAGAAACAATGTGGCTAAAGATTTTCTATTAGATCTGCTACACGCTCCGTCTTTGGTATGATCTTACACCAAGATGAGAGAATTTGGCTGGGTTTCCTGGCTCCTACCTGGAATCCTAGATTCTCTGGAGGCAGAGCTAATCAGGAGGGCTCTGGTTGGAGGCCAGCCTAGGCAAAAAATTTGAAGGAGTCCCATCCTAACCAGCAGGTAGTGACCACCTGTCATCCTGGCTACCCAGGAAGTGTGGATGGGGGGCTGCTACAATCCAGGCTGGTCTGGACTCTTCATTACTTAAAAGTAACAGAGACAAAGCAAGCTGGGGTGTGGCTCAAGTGAGTGAGTCCCCATCCAAACCTGAGTTCAGAGAGAGGGGGGGAAATGAACGTTCCCACTTTTCCCAGAGTTTTGTCACAAATATGTGATGAGATTTGCCCCAAGCCTGTCTTCTGCTTTGAGACACATTGTCAGATTCTTGTCTCCTCGCAGGCCTGGGTATGTGGTCAATGTGCACTCAGACTTTCTGCAAATGCACATTTATTATTTGTCCTCACATTTGTAGATTAAACCATAATGCGGGTAGTTTCTTCTGTTTTCTGTGTTGGGTTTGGGCTGCTTCATTTAGAATGTTCTCGTTGCTGTTCATTATCCGTGTTTCTCTGGCTCTCCCGACTGGATTATGTGAGGGTTGTGCGCTTCGTGAAAGGGCCTGGGGAGCCCCTCTTTCCCCATCGCTCCGGAACAGCGTGTATCATGCAAGGATTATCTTTCTTTGAAGTTTTGGCAGAAGGCAAAACCATCTGGTAATTTCTCTGTGAGTGGGAGGGGATGTGCACTGTTCTAAAACAAAACTACAAATCCAGTTTATTGAATAGTTTAGGTCTACGAGCTTTTGTGTGTCTGTGTGTGGCACTGGGGTTTGAACTCGGGACCCTGCATTTGCCGCTCAGCCATCATGTGCTGCGGTGCCTATGGTGGTCCTGGAGGACAGGTCCCTGTGCCGGAGCCCTGACCTGAGTGGGAATTACTGGATGCAGATCCTCGCAGGTGTAATCGAGGATCTGAAGACCAGATTGTCCTGGATTGCTCATTGGTGGGATCTTTGTAAGAAGCCAGGTGCTGGTGGTTTACACCTGTAATCCTGAGGATTTCAGTGTGAAGCCAGCATGGGCAGGAAAGTCTGTGAGACTATCTCCAGTTAACCACCAAAAACTCAGAAGTGGAACTGTGGCTCAAGTGGCAGAGCACTCACCTTGAGCAGAAAAGGCTTGGGTGACACCCATGCCCTGAGTTCAGGCCCCAGGATCAATGCGCACGTACACGCACGCGCGCGCGTACACACACACACACACACACACACACACACACACACACACACTCAAACACTATTGCTATATGTGTATATCTGTCTGTCTGTCTGTCTATCTATCCTATCAAGGTAGCCTTGGCTTTCCTGGTCTCACTTCAATTGTTATCTTTTCCCTTAAAGTCACAGAAAGGGTGTGAGGCATCTCCTGGGATCTCATCCAGGGTCGCCAGCTCCCCGTGGTCCTCAGCCTGCTCCCCCAGGGCCCGGCTGGCCCCACCCTTGTCCCCGGTTTGTTCCAGCCCTGCCACAGCCACCAAGGTTGCAGGCACCCGAATCTGCATCCTACATTTTTTCCAGATGCCCAAAGCCTAGGTTTGATGTCCTCTTCCTCAGGAAACAAGGCTCTGAGAACTTGGGACACCTGCCCAGGTCACCTGGCTGCCCTGTCCCAGCAGGGCTGCCTCCCCTCCCCCTACTCCCCCCACCCACCCCCCGCCAGGCAGGCTCAGAGCACCTGCTGCGAACCACCGCACTCTCCTGTCCCCACCCAGACTGGAACCCAGGCCCCTCACCTGCCTGTGGCTGTGGCTTCCAGGAAGGGTGCCGGTCCCTCGGGGCTCTGGTCTCTCAAGACCTCAGGAGCTTCTCCTTGGCCCAGGTCCCAGCCACTCCTGCCCTGTTCTGGCTGGGGCCGGTCTGTGCGTCTCTCCACCAGACCAAGCTGCTCTCTGCTAGCTCACGATGCCCCCACTCCCCAGGAGCCCTGGGCCAGGGAACCCACCTCAGATCCCTCTGAGAAGTGCAAAGGACCTGAGGTATAAAGGCAGGAAGGGCACCGCCCGCCCTCTGCTGACCTGACTCAGAGGAGCTAATGGGCCTCCTGCTCCCTAACCAGGCCCCCAAGGGGCTGGGGCCAGCAGGGAGGAGCGGCAGGAGGACCACCCTCTTCCCGGACCGTGATGGTTATCTACCTCCCTTCCTGAAGGTGTCAGAGCATTAGCATTTGGAGTCGGGTGGGGCCATGTTGGAAAAGGGGGCTTGTGGGCTAGGAAAGCATATAATGGACACCCCATTACCCTGCGGGGGGAGGGGAAGAGATGCTTAGGCTAATGGACCGCCCAGACGCCGCTTTCTGCGGGCTAGGGAGGAAGGCGCCCTGGACCCCGAGTCTGGGACCTGATCTGCCATGGGTGGGCGCCATCTTGGATTCTGGCTACCACGAGCCTCCTTGCTATGCCGGCCCTGGCTGCAGCCCCCTGGGTGGGGCTGGGCGGGCCGCACACTTCCAGGGCTTGTTTCTGAGTTTGTCTTTTCAGGTGGGGGTGAAGGGGGTATGGGAACCCTATGGTGAACTAGGTTAGAGAGGGGTCACTACTTCGTGCTGGGAGCTGTGAGGGCCTTGGATCGCATCGCTCAGACTTGATGCGGATCCCCTGTGCTGCAGACCCTTGCCCTGCCTGGGAGAGAGGGTCTTGAAGGAGATAATCAAGTTCAAATGAAGTCAATAGAGGGCGCTCTAAGCGAATATCACCATTGGCCTGCCACGAAGAGAACTTGAGGATGCAGGCAAGCATGGACCACCCACAAGAGGGCTGTCACGCAGGGGAAGGCACACCTTCAAGCGCAGATCACCACCCTGGCGTCCCTGCATCTTCTAGACTTCAAGACTAAGAAAGTAAGTGGTATGCAATGCTCATGCCTGTCTTCCTTGGGAAGCCCAGAGTGTGTGTGTGTGTGGGGGGGTGGGGTTGGAATCATAGTTCCAGGGCAAGCTGTGACAGAAGTTAGTGAGACTCCATCTCAAAAGAGGGATGCTGTGCCTGCTAGTACACGCATGTCACCCCGGCTGCGTCAGGCAGCAAACTAGGTAGATGAGGTCCAGGGCTGTATAGCCAGGCAAAAATCCAGACTCTGTTTCCAAATAATGGAAAGCTGGGCGCTGGTGGCTCACGCCTGTCATCCTAGCTACTCAGGAGGTTCAGGTCTGAGGCTTGCAGTTTGAAGCCAGCCTGGGCAGGAAAGTCCGTGAGACTCTTATCTCTAATTAACTACCAGCAAACTGGAAGTAACACTGTGGTACTTAGCCTTGAGCAAAAAAGCTCAGGGACAGTGCGCAGGCCCTGAGTTCAAGCCCTACAGCTGACAAAAAGGGCTGGAGGCATGGCTCAGCACCTGCATAGCAAGCCCTGAGTACCACCAAAGGAAAAAAGAGATTGTGGGAAAATATACCACTGGTCAGTGGGGGGCTGGGGGGAGGCAGGCCTGGAGGTCCTGGGCATGGGTGGTCTGTAGAGAGCAGATTGCCGTGAATGCTGGTTATTTCTCTCCTAGGGAGAAGTGAGCTGTTTTCTGTTATCGATAACACAACTGAAGTTTGGGGGAAGCATTTTAAACCCAACAGGTCTGGGAGAAGGGGGTGGTAGACCGTGAGGGGAAGGGGGGTGCCATTTGCCTAGTCTGCCGACCATGCTCAGTTACCAAGGGCAACCACGCCCCAGCTCCCATCACTCCAGGGGCGGGGGCCCCCAGCCTGGACAGCAAGCGTGATTGTCAGGAATTTTTCTGGAAGTGATCAGGTCAGGACAGGCCCTTCGGTATTGGCTGTTTGTAGACAGCCAGGGGCTGTTGGCTACCTGAGGTGCAGCTCAGTCACGAAGAAGAAATGTAATTCAGTCAGGTGCTGGTGGCTCATGCTTGTAATCCCAGCTACTCAGGAAGCTCAGATCTGAGCGTCCAGGTTTGAAGTCAGCCCGGGCAGGAAGGTCTGTGAGACTCTTATCTCCAGGTAGCAGAGCTGAAAGTGAGCCGAACTGTGGCTCATGAACTAGAGCACCAGCCTTGAGTGAAAAAAGCTCAGGGACAGTGTCCAGGTCCTGAGTTCAAGCCCCAGGACTGAAACAAATGAACAAAAAAGAGTAAATGTAACACAGACAGAGGAGAGATGAGAAACAGTAAAAAGAGCAACGGAAGAGCTCAGAGAACACCGTGTGTCTGAAGCCAGAATCACTTCTGGAAGTTTCTGGGTGTGTGAGTACACACCCTACCCCAATGGATGAAAACAGGGTCTCTGTTTCCTGTCACCCCGAGTCCTGGCCGGAGTGGGGTGCAGATTGCTGGGCTATGGTGGACAAAGGCCACAGTGATGGCCAGGTGGCCGGAGAAACTTCTGGAATGGGAATGCAATCCTCCTGTGAATTGATCGCTGATCACAGGGACATCCCTACACACTTGTCCCAAATCACAGGGCTGTCTGGGAAATGGGCGCATTTTATTGCATGTCAATTAGATTCATTACAAAAACTGAAGACAAAACCTGCCCAGAGCAGGTGAGCCCTCTCTCAGATGGAAACTTCGCCCTGTAGTCTGACTCATCCAGCTAGCTGAGTTTTCCATGAGTTTGAATTTTATAAAATGTGCCCGGCTGTTTCTCTGTCCACCAACTTTCCGGGGGCCCTGGCTCCAGGCTTCACACTGGCTGGGTCTTGGTGGCTTTGAACCAGGAAGCTCTGGGCACTGTGTACCTGGCAAAGCCGACCCATCTCTGAGCACCCTCTTCCTGATGAGACCACAGTTCCTGGAAAGGAGGAACGGGCTCCGCTGAGGATTCTCAGGCAAGCAGTACAAATGCAGAAAGAGCCTGAGACCCCCGACAGGAGTTGCCTGCAAGCCATGGCTGGCAGGGTGTCTGGGAAGTCCGGCTGACAGCATAGCAGGGAAGATGGGAGATGGGAAGACAGTGATTAATTGGACACGAGTCTCATGGATTTTCCTGCTTGGCTGGCTTCAAACCGTGATCCTCAGATCTCAGCCTCCGGAGTAGCTAGGACTACAGGCCTGAGCCACTGGCACCCAGCTTCCTTCTAGCTTATTTTTGTAGAGGCTGTGGGTGGGAGGAAGTAGGAAAAACCTAGAGGGCTGCCCTGACCAGCACCCCCCTTTCCCTCCTCCCCTGCTCTGTGTCACGTGCCAGCAGAAAGTTAGAACCGTCGGGCAGCTCCTTAACAGGCGTTAAAATGTCCACTTCCGGACTGTGGCATCTGACCGTCGAGTGGGTGTCCTGGAGGACGGCCTCACTCTGGGGCTCCAGAGTAGAAATCTGGGACGCTTGGGGGTCCCCCCAGCTTCCTGCCTCTACCCAAGGCCTAGAAAGGAGGCCCGGAAGGCCTGGGGACCCAGCGGTGCGGTACAGCCCTCCACCCCTGCAGCTCCAGACACAACACCGAGGGAGGGAGGAGGAGGGGACGCCTGCAGCCTCTGCCCGAGCCGTCCTCCAAGGTCTCCCCTCCCTCAGGAAGCGGGGGAGGTGAGGCTCTGCACCCTGGTCTGACTGCAGTGATGTGGGCCTTCGAGGGGTCCAGAGCCCGGATTCGGGGGATACTTTTAGCCCCAGTCCAGGCATGTCCGCTGTGTCCTGCTGTAAGGTTGGAGACCGCCACACTGACGCCTTGTCTATGGTTCTGAGCAGCACTGGGGAGTGGCAGGGTGAAGGCCAGGTTCCCAGCACTGGGCGCGGGGCGTGTGGGGACACCGATGATCTCCTCTGAGCCCCAGCGCGGTCCCTCACCCCAGGTCCCCTCCGCCCTGCCGCAGTGGGCGGCGATGGTTGGAAGCCAGCTAGAAGCCAGCCTCACACTGTCATCCCAACTACTCAGGAGGCTGCTAGCTCCTCAGATCGCTCTGAGGATCAGGGCTCAAATCCAAGACTCTTTTCTCTCCAGTTAATCAGCAAAAAGGCCGAAATGGAGCTGTGGTTCAAGTGGTAGTGTGCCAGCCTTGAGTGGAAAAAAAAAAAAACCAATTAAGGGAGACCACCTAGGCCTGAGTTCAAACCCTAGTACCAGAATAGAGAGAGAGAGAGAGAGAGAGAGAGAGAGATGAAGGCCAAATGGTATGTGAGGCCAGCTTGGGGGGGCACATTAGGGCCGTGGTTTTAGAGGGGTGTCAGCTCCCCGCGGAAGGGGCTGCAGTGTGCCGGGCTGCCCCCCGGGGTGAGGCGGCGTAGGCTCAGGTGCGGCTACCCTGGCCCCGACCGCTCCCGCTCTCACGGAGGAGGGCTCAGCTTCCTGGCAGGCCACCTCCCTGGGGCTCTATGTGGGGTCCTGGGGTGTGCAGGTTCCCCCAGGGACTCTCCCCAGGTGGCCTGGGGTGGAGCAGAGGCAGGAGGGGGCCTGGCTGGGAAAGCTCCTGGCCTAGGATGGGACAAGGAGAGGAGGCCAGGCCAGGGAGGCCAGCTGAGGCTGGGCAATCGTAGCCGCTGAGGCCACTGCTTCAGGGGGTCCCGCAGGGACCCTGCATCCCTTGGAGGGTTCCCCAGGGAGCTGGGACCCTGGTGTGAGACGCTGGCCTCAGCCCACCGAAGCCAGGAGGGCAGGGAGGCCGCCGTGGATGTCGAAGCCCGCGGAGGAGTCTCCGGAGGGGAAGAGAGGGGCGGGAGGGATGGGCAAGGAAGGGCTGCCCCTCCTGGGCATTAGCTGCCCTCGGCACCCTTTTAGGGACCCCCAGAGAGGACAGGTAGCATTAGGCCTGCCTGGCTGCAGGATATAAAATGTTTATTGATATACATTTTATGGTCTTAAAAAAAAAATCTTCCTTTGGCTATGCAGCCAGTGTGCTTATTGATGGGCGCCGTGGGGCCAGGCCGTGGGGGAGGAGGGAAGACACATCCGGCCCACCGGGGTGGCGCCGGAGCCCGGGGGCTCCATCCAGAAGCTGCCAGCACAGTCAGTAGGGTCTAGAGGACCCAGGGCACTCAGGGGGCTGCCCGGGGCTGGCCGTGCACAGAGTCAGGACAAGCAGCTCCTGGCCCAGGCCCCCAGTCTCCAGGGGTCCACCAGGCCCAGACTCCCTCCTACCACAGCCACCGAACGAGCCACTGAGGGGACAGGGGCTGGTGTGCACAGCATAGCTACAAAACAAGCTAACGGAGCCCCGGAGGGACGTACTCGGTGAGAGCGCTCCCTGCTGGTGGGGCTGATACCATTGCTGGCCCGCTGGGGGGAGCTGGCTGGGTCACTGTCCCGAGGCCCCGAGGGAAGGGCCAGAAGGTGAGATACAGCTCGGGACTACCTTCTCTTCTTGACTCACCAACCGCGGGGCCGGGGGGGGGGACCCCAGTGCTCTGGGAGGGGTCAAGTGAGGTGGGGAGGCTCAGGCCCCCAAGGTCTGTTTGCAGGTGGCCGCTCCACCTCTTGTCCATCCCCAGAGCCTCTCCTGGGCAGGAGGGCTGCTTCTCCCTTGGCAAGGCGTCCGTGGAGGCCCCGGGGCCAGCTCCCCGGCCTGGCCGGGCCCCAGTGCTGGCCTCTCAGGAGGCGTTCCCGGAGGGACACTGCATCTCCATGGTGACGGTGTTGGGGGTGCTGCCCGCGGCCTCCCCTGGCTCGGCCCCGTCCCGCAGGGCCCGCTGGAAGACCACCCGGAGGGGCTCCCACAGGCGCTGAGACTTGTCCCTCCCGGCCAGGAAGTAGACGATGGGCTTGGCGCTGCTGTTGATGCAGATGCACAGGTCGGTGACGTACTCGGGGAAGGGCGCAGGGATGTGGAACACCCAGAAGAGGAACCAGTCGATCCCCAAGTAGATGGAAGACACCAGGAAGATGGACACCAGGGCCAGGACCACGTGATTGAGCTTGGCGGAGCGCTGGCGCCGCCGTGCCCAGCACTCCACGTGCAGGATGAGGGCCAGGCAGGGGAGCACCATGAGCGGGCAGAACAGGAGGAAGAGGAGCACACCCAGGGAGATGTCCGTGTGTCTGCAGGCCCTCCCGGAGACCTCCCGGCCCAGGAACACGCAGAAGTAGCTGTGGATGGCCGTGGCCAGCATGGACAGCAGCCAGAGCAGGGCGCACACCACGGCCGAGAGGCGCCTGGGCCGCCGGCGCCAGTACCAGGCGGGGAAGATGACCGACACGCAGCGCTCCGTGCTGACGGCCGGCAGGAGGCTCACGCTGGCCAGGAACGTGCAGAGCCCCAGGATCCGGGAGACGCCGCGGATGTAGTCAGCGAAGGGGCCCAGGAAGCCCCCCGTGTTGAGGAGCGAGAACACGGCCTTGCTGAAGAGGTAGGTGCCGTCTGCGCCCGCCAGGTGCAGGAAGTAGATGGAGAAGGGAGTCCTCTTGATGGAGAAGCCGAAGAACCACAGGACCAGCCCGTTGCCCACCAGGCCGCACAGGCAGAGCAGCAGGAAGATGTAGTTCATGACGGCAGGGGGCGGGAGCAGGGCGATCTGCTCGATGGTCAGGAAGCCTCGGCTGTAGAGCTCCGGGGCCTCGCTCACGCCAGGACACATCTGCGTGGGGTAAAGGGATGTGAGCACCCCGATCCCAGCCCTAGTCTCTCTCCCTCCCCCCCCCCCCCCCACACCATGTCCTATTAGCTACTCAGGGGCCAAGGATTAGAAGTCGCTGCCTCAGGATGAGAACCCAGCCCCCCAGTTCCGGCTGCAGCTCAGAACGGCATGCCCAGGGGGCTGTAGCCACCCAGGCTGCGATTGGGACAGTGCAGACATGTCCTTGTCACACGAGACAAGGAAGGATTACCAAACTGAGGGAGACCAGAGTCAGGACCGATAAAACACTGTGCTATGACCCCAGAGTCCATCCTGGGCCTGGACACAGACAGCGGACACGGTGGGGACAGTCCCCTGGAGGGAGCGTGGACGCGTGCAGGGCACCCGTGAGTGGACGGCAGGGACACACATTGTGTTTCCTGAGGGTGCAGGCTCCACACAGGCGGCAAAGGGACTTGGTGTCTGCACCCTATTTTCCAGTCATTCTGGGAAGTAAAGTCCAGCTATTAAAAGATCTCTAGAGAGAGAGAGTCTACGTGGTGAGATGCTCAGATCTAATGTTTGTGGTTCAAAACCAGCCCAGGGAGGAAAGTCTGTGTGACTCTTCACTAAACTACCAGAAAGCTGGGAGTGGAGCTGTGGTTCAAGTGGTAGAGCACTAGCCTTGAGCAAAAGAAGCTCAGGGACAGTGCCAAGCCCTGAGTTCGAGTCCCAAGATGCACGCGCGCACGCACACACACACACACTGCTTCTAAAGAAATAAATAACTTGTAAGACAAATTTGTAAAAATAACGAATCCTGCCCCATAGTGGATGAGATGGATTAGAGAAGGCTGTGGGGGTGTGAGAAGGGGCCATGCGGGTGCATACAAGCCTGAGGGAGCCCATGCTGGGATGGATTAGTGATGTCTGCAGCGGTGTAGGGAGGAGTTGCAGTGATCAGGGTGCTTTGTTGCTAGGAATAGGAGGTGGATCCCTACAGAGAGAGCATGTTCATCAAATGACCAGAGAACTAGGGACAGAGGTGGCTGGTCTCTGTCAGGACAGAGATGCCTTTTGGGGTGCTGGATTGTGAGAAAGTCCAGAAAACCCTAGAGGGGAGAGAGGCTTGGGATGGGGCTGTCTATCAAGCAGAAGGAGGCGTTTTGATATTTAACAGCGGTCTGGTTTAGAGGGTTGCCGCCTACTGGGCTGATGTGTGAGTGGGTGAAGCTGGGCCAGGTGCCGAACACCACTGAGAGCAGGAACAGTGGCCAGGCCACGGGTGCCCACCCGAGCTGGCAGGTAGCGGCCTCTGCTGCAGCTGGTGGCACTGGGTGGGTCCTGAGGATGGAGAAGGGCTCCTCCCCACTCCCCAGAGAACTCAAGACTGCCACGAGAAAGATCCTGATCTTCTCAATCTACCATTTAAAAAACATAGAGCCGGCCAAACACGGCCCATTCACAGGCTGGGCTGTTCTCAGGGCTGTTTTTGACCTCTTGTTCCCCGTGGCAAAGGCCCTCCTCCCCACACCCCTGCAGACATCACTAATCCATCCCAGCATTCTCTCCTCCTCTCCCCCCCTTCCTGGGCCATTCCACTCTGGTGGCTCAGGGCTCTGCAACAAAACAAACAGGAGTGTGCTAAAAGCAGAATACTTTCTGTCATTCCTTGGTAGAAAGCTGGGTCCTAAGAAATTGTTTTGTCTTGACTGCCCCCAACAAAGGGGAGGATCTTCTGGCCTGCTTTGGGTCAAAGCCAATGAGCAAATGGAAACTGGAGGTGCTCGCTAACATTTGGGGAGGACCCAGGAGGTCTTGCAGAGGGGGGGCTTGCTCGCCACCTGTCATCCTACAAATACTCAGCAGCTAACATCTAAGTATCTCTGTCCACCCAAATCTGGCTGCTTAGCTTGCTCTCTGCTTCCTGATCTTGAAGCCACCAGCTACAGCAGGCCTGGGAAGCTCTGCCCAGTGGAGACAGCCTGAGGCTCTGTAAGACCCTGCCCAAGGACTAGCTCAGCCTCTGGGAGGGAACTGGCTTGCGGGGGCTGGACACAGCAGGGCAGAGTAGCCAGGGCTTCTTGTGTCTCTCCCAGGCTGGAAAAAGTCTGCAATCTCGGCCGGCCTCGGGTGAGTCACCGGGATCCAGCTGCCATTCCCAGCCGTGCACTGCCTTGGAAAACACCCGCCCCCTCCCGGAGCCCTGAGCATGCTGGAGACCTCTGGAGAAACCCCTTGAAGGGCTGGCACTCAGCCATCATTCCACAGTGGTCCCTATGGGATGGAGGGAAAGGACCAGCAGAGCCGTGGGCACAGGGGTGGGGGTGGGCAGGAGTCAGTTACTATCCTGACCCATGCCTCAGTTTCCTCCAGGGCAGAAGATAAATTGGAGATAAATTCCTTCCAACTTAAGCATCCTGCCCAGGACTTGCAAGGAAATTCCAGACTTTTTGAAGGGCTCAGAGATGGAAAGCTGTCCATCCGTCCGTCTGTCTGTCTATCCTCAAAGAGGACTAGTGCCTGCTAAATCTCAGCTACTGCACCCTGGCCTGGGTGAGATGGAGCATGAGACCTCAGGGCTACCACGCCAGCGAGTGTCTCAGGGTTTGGGGGCAGGGCCTGGTGACAATTGCCCATCTCTGCGGGGAAGGGATGAGATGAAGGAGGGTAAAAGGTAACCCAGTGGGAAGAGACTTGCAGAGTGCTTAGTGCCTGTGTTTATCTTACTGAGGGCTCAGGGCCCTGCAGGCCCCAGCAAGAAGGCCAGGCTGCAGGGTCCGGAGCCGGCTCCCAGTCCTCTGCGGCCTGGGGGTGTATGTGTGGGGATCTGAAAGACTGGATGTGGGGAAGGGATGCTGGGTGGGCCCTGCCTTTTCCACCCAAGCCTTCCAGCAGCCCACACCCTGCTCTGCCCTGGCACTTGCCTTGTTCCTGTCAGGATGAGTCTCCCAGGAACAGTTTCCAGCCATTTCCAACTCCCGATCACAGCTCACCAGCCTGGAAGAATCCCAGAGAGATGTGGAGTGAAGGCAGCAGGGGCGTCCCCTCCTTAGAGCCCCTCCGTCTCCCATACCCCTTCCCAGGCCCCCAGAGTTTCCAGAGGCTCTCTCCTGGTGGGTGGGACCTGGAGATGGGCATCCACATTGTGGCACAGCCTTTCTTGTCTGTGGGCCCCATAGTCAGACTCTCTGGTCCCCTGGGGTCCACTGCCTCTCTCTGGGGTGGGGGGAGGGAGGAGGAAGCCCTCCCCTTTCCCTTGTCACTTAGCTGGCAAGGCATCAGGAACCAGATTGTTTCTGGTACAGGCACCTGGGTGTTTGGACAGTGGGACCCCAGTGATCACTCTGAAAAAGGGGGAGGCAGATTATCAAGGCAGGACTTCCTGGAGGAGGTGGCCCTTGGCTGGGCCTTGGGTTTGTAACCTGCTCAGGCATCGGATCTCCACCCCGCGCCCCACCAGGTGCCTGGCCCAGGCTGAAGGCCCTGCCACCTCCCACCTGAGCCCTTCACCCATCCCATTGGGCAGCGGGCCACCCCGCCAGGACTGGCCTGCCTGGCCGGCCACCCTCGGTCTCCTGGGACTGACCCTTGCCCTTCAAGCCGAGTTCCGCCCCTGCAAGCCAGCACCTCTCCCTCCCACTGAGAGGTGGGGAAACTGAGGCTGCGCAGGCCGCCGCACCCCCCCCCCCCCTCTTCCCCCAGCGCGCTCCGCTCACTCCCCAGAAATTCCTTCCCGGGCTCCGCCCCGCCGTGGCCCCGCCCACCGCCCTCTCCCGGCCCCGCCCACCTCCTCCCCGAGGGCGGGGCCGAGGCGTCGGCGCCCATCATTGGCGAGAAAGGCTGTCCATCCGCGCGCGAGCCCGCCCCCTGCTCAACCCAAGGCCTCCCGCGCCGGGGGGAGGGGAGGGCGCTCCGGAGGCTCCGCCGCGGGTCGCGGGGTCGCGGGGCGCGGGTGGGGTGCTGCTCCTGGCCCCCGTCCCGCCGCGGGTCCCTCCGGGCGTCCCGGGCCCCGCATTCGGGGCCCCTCGTGCCCGGCCTGCGCAGGGGGGGCGGGGAGCAGAGCGGGGTGCCAGCGGGGTGCCGCGCGTGAGAACCGGGGTGCCACCGGCCTCCGGTGCCAGGCCGGCCGCTGCCCCCGCTGCGCCCGCCCGCGCCGCAGCCCTGCCTGGCCCGGCTCAGAACCCCCCCCCTTGCTCCCACTCTTCTTGCAAGACGCCCCATTTCCCTGTGACTCTAATACTCCCCCCTTTCTTGGAAGCCCTTCCAAGGGAGACCCACCACCTCCCAGGGACTAGCGAGAGCCTCACCCGGTCACTCCCCTGCCCCAGGCTGGACCCCCCTGCCCGCCCCCTGCAGTCCACACATGCGGGCAGGAGGGGGGCAGCTGGGGGCCAGGCGGGGGGGGGGGGGGGCGGGGGGGGGCGGGCGCCCCTCTGTGACAGATCGGATGTGTCCCTGTACCCCGGGACCTGAGCACAGAGGGAGCCAATTGGACCCCAGATGGGCCACATTGAAGACATGTGTGCATGTGTGCGTGCGTGTGTGCATGTGTGTGCTTGCGTGTGTGCATATGTGCATGTGTGTGCGTGCATGCGTGCACATGTGCGTGTGTTTGCGTGTGTACACGTGTGCATGCGTGTGTGTCTGTGTGTGTGTGTGTGTGTCTATCTCGTGCTGGGCCACGGCAGAGCCGGCTTCCACCAGAGCTGACCCCTCTGCACCGGATGGCATGGTCACCTGTCTGCTTTCCCACTGTCACCCACCCCTCTCCTCCCCAGACCCCGAGAGCCATGGCCACAGAGAGCAAGCCTGGGTTTCCCCCAAGACCTGAACCGCTGCACACAGCTCAAGAGAGTCTTTTCCGGGGTGAGCCAGACCTGGCAGGACCCTCATTTGAGGACAGCGCCAGGCACCGCTGGCTGAGAAGTGGCGCCCAGCTGCCCAGTCTCCCGAGGCTTCCCGTGCCCGGCCGGGGGCTGTGCCTGGCCCAGGTCTCGGCCTTCATGGAAGACTGTGTGTGCAAGCATAGGGGCGCTTGGGGTGCTGCCCTCTGGGGTGTCCTCCTAGCAAGCTTGCCTGTGAAGTGGGGGGAAGAGTAGGGGAGCCCCCTCCCAGGAGGACAGAGCAGGGCTGCCTTGGGGCTGGGGGCAGGGAGGCTGCTGGTGGGGGGGGGGAGGAAATCAATGCTATACAGAAGGGGAGGTCTGGGAAGTTGAGAGTGACAGAAAGCTCTTTCCATGGGCTGCGGGCTCCATGCAGGGGAAGGTGGGGTTCCTAGGAGCTGCCCGCCCCTTTCCTCAATGCCCTCCTCAGGATTTTTTCCTGCCTGGCCTTCACCACTGTGCCCCTGGTCCCTGTTCCCAACCCCCTGCCTCCCCTCCCTCAGACCCTGGGCCCCAGCGTGCTACCTGCACTGTCCTGCTCTGCTGAGCCTTCCCTGGGTGCAGATTCTTCTCCGGCTCCCAGCCGCCGACCCTGGGGGCGAGGGTGGGGCGCACAGTCCAGCCGAGCACTGAGCACCGAGCAGAGCCCGAGCCTCAGAGCCTCAGCCGTGGCAAACGCAGCTCAGGGTGAGGTGAGGACCAGCCCTCGCCAGTTTGAGAAGCAGAACCCGCCCCAAACCCAATTCCAGGCCCGGCAGGAGGAGGGGGGGGGAGTGGAGGGGAGGGCAGGAGGAGGGGCTGAGCTGCGATGAGGCTTCGGGAAGGAATGCCCCACGCAGGAGCCCCCCCACAGCCCCACTGGGAGCTCATCTCTCCGCCTGCTGACGTCACGCTTGGCCCGAGCACTGTGGCCCGAGTCCAGTGGTTCATCTCCCTTGCATCCTGAGGCTCCACCAGCCTGCCTGGTAGAGGAAACTCTGGGCCATCCACTTGCTAACTGGCGCCTTTGGGCTGTTCCTGGTGGGATTTGGGGGGGACCAGAAAGTGGGGGAGGGGCACTCTTGTTTCCATGGACCGATGGACAGGCATAGAGCATGGGGGAACTGGGGCTGAAGACCACAGGAGGATGGTGACGAGCTGGCAGAGGCAGCCCACCCAGGGGGCACCCACCCTCTCCATCCCCCGCCTCGAAATCCACCCAGGGCCCCCGGGGGCTTCTGGAAGCAGGAATCCCCTTCCCAGGCCCTAATAGCAATCAGATGGCTGTGGAAAGTCACAGCGCTCGCTCGCTCGCGGTCCGGTCGGCGGAGCAGGGAAGTTGGCGGCCGTGGTGCCTGGTGCGTGCGCTGGGCTGCCGATGACTCAGCCTGCCCCAGCGAGGGGGTCCTGGAACACTTTAGCGGCTAGGGCACAGAGCCCAAGCTTGGGTGGGGATGGGGGGGAGGTGGCCATGAGGGCGCGGTGCTGGAAAAAGCTCCCCCTGCCCCAAGCCAACTTTCTCATGGCCTCAGAAGCCTGCGGGAATCCTCTGCTTTCCCTGGAGGGGCAAATGGAGCCGGGACTGGGGATCTGTGCCTCCCAGGCGGTGGGCCCAGCGCAGACGCAGAGCTTGGCAGCTGCGCCTGTCCCGGCATCACCGCCCCCTGCCCAGGGGCGGCCCACCCTCTCGGTCCCTGCAGAGCCGAGAGCAGGGGGCGGAGGTGGGTTTTTGAAGGCCCAGCTCAGGGAGCGTCCTGGGGTCTTGGGGTGGGGAGGGGATTCTGGGGTGGTGCTGCAGGCTCAAGCCACACCCGAGGCAGGGGGCAGGGCTGGGCTGGGCAAGCATCAGGCAGGGCGCTGACCCATGGCCTCCCCCAGGGCAGCCAGCTGGGCCCCAGCTGGGCGCTTGTTTACGCGGGGAGGGGAGGCCGGGGAGGCCGGGTTGCAGTGTAATTGCTCGGCTCACTTGGACACTTGAAAGCAGCAGAGGCTCCGCAGCGCGGGCCTTATTTGGTATGCAGATGGGTTTCTTTCAAAACAAGAGCGAGGGGCTGGAGATGGATGATGGACGGCGGTCCTCAGCGCAAGCTGCTGCAGGCCCAGGGCTGCCACCACTGTCCACCTGGGCCAGGTGACAGAGCCCAGGGTCCGGGGACTAGGGAGCAACAGGTCAACAATGGGGTGCTGAGAGACTTGGGTCTGGGGCATCCCTGGCTCCTGGCTCACAGGGACATCTGGGTCCTCACACGAGGGTCTCTGTGCCTGAGTTTTGGGGCACACACATACATGCACACACACACACACACACACACACACACACACACACACACATGCGGTTTCTGGCAACAAGCTGTAAGTGGGGAGTGGCAGGCTGGGACGCTGGGGTAGACCAGATGCTGACTGATTTCCTGGAGGGCAGTGGGAGGAGCCCCTATTGCCCCCAGGGCTCCGTGCCCCCCACCATGCATGAGGCAGGGTAGTTCACTCCGGCTGTGGCCTTCTTATGAAGTGTCAAGGAGGAAGGGGGTCAGATACCAAGGCCAGTCCTTGAGCCTCGTGGTGCCTGGCAGGTTGTTCCCCCCACCCCCCAATTTACACCCTCTCCAGGGCTCAGGGCTCACATGTGAGGGAACCAGGCCACGTCTGGCTGATGTGGTACTGAGCCACGGTCCCTATTCATTCTATCTTCTTTGTCCACATGCCTCCCAGTGGAAAGGAATGAGCTGTCCCCTGCCAAGGGCCTCACCCTTGTACAAGCTTCCTGTCCCCACACCCTAGGGCAGGACTGAACCCCCCCACCCCATGGGGTCCTGGAGCAGGAGGCCCGTCTGGGTGGAGCTCTCTGCCAGGTCCTTTTGTGACCCATGGCTGGTGGCTGCTGCCTGGGTGACCGGCAGGGCACGGACCTCACACTCCATTCCCAGCCGCTCCCTGCAGCCGGCAGTGTGGCAGGGGCTCCACGCTGGCTTCACACACACACACACACACACACATGTACACACACATGCACACACACATGCACACACACAATGCATAATGTACACATGCATACGTGCATGCAAGTGTGTGCACACACATGCATGCAAACACACACACACGCACGGGTGGCAGATGTTTAATGAGCACCAAGCAATGGGCTCTGAGCCCATGAACAGGTCAGGCAAGGCCCCCGCCGTGGCCAGCAGGTGAGGAGGCGGCCAGCACAGCCGGATCCTTGTGAAGGAAGCACTGGGGTGTGGGGTGTCCTCGCTGAGGAGGGGACAGTGCAGGTGCCGAAGAAACAGCGCTTAGTGCCTTGCTGTGGCTCTGGGTTATTATTATTGCTGTTGTTGCTATTGTTTTCATGTGGGCTATGCTGTCCAGCCCCTTTGCAAGCTTTCAAAAATCAAGATTCTCTTGCAGGCCAGGAAAATACCTGCCTGAGTGGCAACTGTCTTGGTACTTTACAGGAAAGATGGGCCAGGTAGCTTTCCTGAACCTATGCTTCCCCAAGAGATTCCACACTTCCCTGAGATCCCACACTCCCTGAAAGCCCACACTCCCTGAGATCCCACACTCCCTGAGATCCCACATTCCTTGAGATCCCACACTTGCTGAGATCCCACACTCCCTGAGAACCTCCACACTCCCTGAGATCCCACACTCCCTGAGATCCCACACTCCCTGAGATCCCACACTCCCTGAGATCCCACACTCTCTGAGATCCCACACTAGCTGAGATCCCACACTCCCTGAGATCCCACACTCCCTGAGATCCCACACTCCCTGAGAACCTCCACACTCCCTGAGATCCCACACTCGCTGAGATCCCACACTCTCTGAGATCCCACACTCACTGAGATCCCACACACCCTGAGATCCCACACTCCCTGAGATCCCACACTCCCTGAGATCCCACACTCCCTGAGAACCTCCACACTCCCTGAGATCCCACACTCCCTGAGATCCCACACTCGCTGAGAACCCACACTCCCTGAGATCCCACACTCCCTGAGATCCCACACTCCCTGAGATCCCACACTCCCTGAGAACCTCCACACTCCCTGAGATCCCACACTCGCTGAGATCCCACACTCTCTGAGATCCCACACTCGCTGAGATCCCACACACCCTGAGATCCCACACTCCCTGAGATCCCACACTCCCTGAGATCCCGCACTCCCTGAGATCCCACACTCGCTGAGATCCCACACTGGCTGAGATCCCACACTCCCTGAGATCCCACACTCTCTGAGATCCCACACACCCTGAGATCCCACACTCCCTGAGATCCCACACTCTCTGAGTGCACCTTTCATATTTCCAATTTGAGAAGAGAGTGGGCGTGGCACCCCGCCCCCCCCCCCCGCCCCCCCCCGCCCCCATCCTTCATCTATCCTTTCTGCCACCCCTGCCCTGTTCTGGAGTCTGTCCTGGCAGTTCAGTCTCAGCGGTGGGCTTCCCCTTGGCAGCCAGTGTTGTGGTTGGTTTTCCATTTTTGCCTTCCCCCTCCTTCATCTGTGATCAGAAGCATGTGAGCTGTGAATTCAATCCCTAGTCCTGAGGGGCAGGGGTGGGGTGGGGCGGGGTGGGGGTGGGGCAGGACCCCCACAGGTAGCCTGCTTGTCCCCAGCTTCTACTCCTCTTCCTCTCAGGATTACTTTCCTCTCTCTCTCTCTCTCTCTCTCTCTCTCTCTCTCTCTCTCTCTCTCTCTCTCTCTCTCTCTCTCTCTCTCTCCCTTGTGCTCCTGGCTGGGCCTGGGGGTTGGCACAGTGCTGGGCATCCTGAGCCCTGTGAGCCGTGTGTGCGGGGCATCTCTGAGCTCTGACCTGTCTCTTGCTGTGAGCCCCATCCAAGCCTGGTGCCCCCCACACCGGGGTACACTGACCAGGCCTCTCCACATGGCGGACTGGTGGGCCTAGACAGGAGCGGGAAGGAGAGCCCCAATTCCTGCTCCAAGGAGAAAGACCTGTGATGTTCATTTTATGGCACTGTCTCCTCGATGTTCCCCCGGGCATAGGTCCCGCTGTACCAGCTGAAAACAACAACAACAACAACACGAAAATCTTATTCGACTTCTGTCCCTTCATTTCCTTCCTCCCTCCCTCCTCCCCTCCCTCCCTTCTTCTCTCTCTCTCTTTCTATTTTACTCTTTCCCTCTCTCCTTCCCTTCCTTCTTTCTGTGCCAGAACTCAGTGTGTCCTATGGCGGCTCAGCTTGCTTATAGCTGGTGCTCTACCATTTGAGTTATGCTTTCGTCCCAGGTTTTTGCCAGTTAATTAGAGATGGAACTGAAATCCTCCAGGTCTCAGCCTCCTGAGCCTTGAGGAGAGCAGATGCAAGCCTCCAGTGCCCGGCTCCACACCCACTCTCTGACCTTCCTCTTCCAGACTCCAGGCCTGTCTCTGGGTTCTGATCGAAGAACATGCTCCTGCCTGGGCCTGGCCTGAAGGGGACTTTGGAGTCAGCCTGAGGCCCCCACCAAGTGTCTCCCAGGGCTGCACCCGCCCTGCAGCCCCTACAGCTCCTCTCTCAGCACCCCCAACTGCAGCCAGTTCCCATCCTTTGCTACACAAAAACCACTTGTCCCCAGATGGCCGCTCCTGGCTCATGAGCAATGAGAGCTGAAAAAGCACCATTCTAGACCAAAAGCAGGAGATAACAAGCCATCGGGTGCCCCGGATTCCTATGGCTTGTGTCATGGGCAACAGAGCTCAAAATAGCCAGTGCAGGCCCCGCCTGGCCTGGGAAGAAGCTGGCTGTCCCAGGGGTCGCTCCTTGGGACAGGACTGAAGGATCTGGTCCCCAATGCCCGCCTGGGACTCTGTGCCCGGCCTGCGTGCTCTGCTCCGTGGCTTGGGCCAGTTGGGTGTCCTCTGGGCTCTCGATTGCTGTGTGACGCAGCCAGAGTACATGGCACTGAGCCTCAGTTTCCCCAGATGTGGCAGAGAGTGAGTCGCTGAGCAGTAGCAGTTTTGAGGCTCAAGAAATTGGAGGATGAATGTGTCATGATGTTGGGCTGCTGGACTTGGGGGTGGAAGAAGTGTGCGTCCTCTCTGTCTGCAAATCTCAGTCCTCTCCTTCAGTGTTTACCCAGTTTACAGATATAGAAACTGAGGCTCGGTGAGGCGTTGGGGCTGGTTGGAGATGACTAGGGTCCACACATGGCCAGCTGGTGATTTTTTACTTTCTTCTGTGTGAGTTTAGAAATCATTTGAAACTACTACAATGGTTGAGCACCTTTGGCTTTCTTCCCTCAGTTTCTAGGTACTCAATGAATGCAATGACACCGGTAGTGCTACCTCCATAGAGAGACCTACGTGAACGCACACTTACTGTTCATGTGGCTGGACGGGAAACCCAGCTCTGCCGCCATGGGTGGCTGTGCAGGGCAGTGGGGTGGGGAGAGCTGGGGCTTGTGCTTCCTTGTTTGTTCTCCTCCATCCCATCCCCCCGGGGCCTTGCCTGTCACCCCAAAACAAAGGAGGACTGGGCCACCGAGGCTGGGGTGCCTCACCCACCGGGATGCTGGCTGGGCCGGCACTCTCTGGGGTACAACCTCCAGGAGAAAGTTCGAGGACACAAAGCTCCAGCAGAGGCCTGGCCAGGGCAGGGAACGCTCTCTGGGCTGAGCCGTGTCTGGGTCCCCCCCTAAAGAACTGCTCCTCAGCTGCAGGACGCACAGGGACCCCCAGGCGGCCCCCTTATGGGGCCCCAGCTCCGATCACACACCTGGGGTGGCAGGGAAGGGGGGTCTCCATGCAACAGTGACCCCCGTTTCTCACTTACACTGCAAGGCGCTGGCTTAGGCTTTGCCGGGATGCTTCATCTGGCCTGTGCAGGAGGAGGCCAGTGCCGAGGCCTCGTGTGGCATTGCCGGCTGTCTGGCACGTGAGCCCAGGCAGCTTCTCCTCCGGAGTCTCCTCCCCTGGGGCTCATGGCTGTGGAACCAGGCAATGACAGATCTGGGATAGGTTCATGTCACTGTGCCTGTGACCCATTGAGCAATGCAGCCTTGAGGGAGGACATCGCAGAGCTCTAGCCTCAGTTTCCCTATCCGTGATGGTGCCCTCCACCCCGGGGGCAGCTGGGAATGACACATGGGGTCAGGCGACCCCTGAGAAGGCCTGAGAGACTTGCTCCCTCCGAGGGGTACACGCTGGAGGCTTTCCCAGAGTCCTGTTTATTTTATTATTATTTTTTGTGCCAGTTCTGGGGCTTGAACTCAGAGCCTGGGCACTGTCCCAGGCTCTACCACTTGAGTCACACCTCCACTTCTGACTTTTTGCTGGTTCATTGGAGATAAGAGTCCCAGGGACTTTCCTGCCCAGGCTGGCTTTGAACTATGATCCTCAGATTTCAGCCTCCTGAGTAGTCAGGATGACTAGTGTGAGCCAACACTGGCTGGCTAGTTTCCCTGTCCTGTCTACTCCCTGGACCAGCGTTCTGGGGGTTCAGGTTGCTCCTGGAGGGATGCTGCCATCCACTGGCTGCCCTGGACACGCATCTTCTAGTTTGAATCCTTCCTACTGTCCTGTGTGGCTGGAGGGATCCTCTCCCCTCTTTTCAGAAGGGGAAACAGGCTCAGAGAGGAGCACACTGTGCTTGGAGTAGCCTCGGAGTGGAAGCAGCGGCGGTGGAATGCAGACCCCTGTTCCTGAAGAGAGCCTGGCACACAGTAGGTGCTCAGTGTGTGCTTCGTCTTGCAGGGCAGGGCTGGCTGGGTTGACCTCCCAGGTCAAATGGACCCAGGGGTCAGCTGGAGCGGGGCCTGGCCTGCATCACTGCTGGAGCGCCAGCCTCTGCCCCCAGCTTCCCAAGTGGCGGGAGAGATTCCTTTCACTCTTCACAGAGTGAGCGAAGTTACAGTGGAGTTACAACTACACCTTGCAGAGGGGGAAACTGAGGCACAGAGGACTGTGATCCACTGGACAGCCCCACAGAAGCAAAGCTGGCATGTTTTGACAATCCAGGACTATGAGATCCACCAACATCCACAACCAGACGCCTTGAAGACACCTAGGACCCCAGACAGCCCTTTCTGCCCGTGCTGACACCCATTAAGTGTTTGGCCAAGCTCTGCTTGGCAAGCTAGACGCAGCCCCTGTGCGTGCGCCTAAACAGGGACTTCCTGTATGAACCAGGGACAGGACGCTTTGTGCTGAGACCCAGCGCCCCCTTGTGGGGCTATGCTGTTCCTCACAGTTCATTTCTGTGTCCTGTGAAGATCTCTTATGTGAGCCCTAAAGGAATGATTACTGGCAAATCCATTCCACTCCTCCCCCAGGGAGCTAGCTGAGTGGCCCAGGAATTCTTTAGCTGGAATTAATTAAACACACTTTATTGAGGACATCCTACTTTTACAGGGTGCTGTGGGCACTCATTTCCTTTTATTTTCTCAAAATAAATATATCTTTTTGTGGGGTTTAAAAATGCACATTCCTTTCTGTAACTGTAATCCCTCTGTACATCACCTTTATAATAACAATAAAGTAAATTTAAAAACAATGCATGCTCTAATCCAGGTACTGGTGGCTCACGCCTGTCATCCTAGCTACTCAGGAGGCTGAGATCTGAGGATCGCAGTTTGAAGCCAGCCCAGGCAGGAAAGTCTGTGAGACAATCTCCAGATAACCACCAAAAAGCCAGAAGTGGAGGTGTGACTCAAATGGTAGAGCAAAAGCCTTGAGCAAGTCAGGTGGGATCATGAAACTGTGAGTCCAAACTCCTCCTCTCCTTTCCCCACCCCCAAAGTAGAGCCATCTTAGATGACACCTTTGGGCACAAGCTTCACAATAACGGGTCTGGCAATGATTTTTTTTTTTTTGGTTGGTCGTGGGGCTTGAACTCTGGGCCTGGGCACTGTCCCTCAGCTCTTCAGCTCAAGGCTAGCACTCTACCACTTGAGCCACAGCACCACTTCTGTCTTTCTAGTGGTTTATTGGAGATAGGAGGCTCACAGTCTTTCCTTTCCAGGCTGGCTTTGAACCGAGATCCTCAGATCTCAGCCTCCTGAGTAGCTAGGATTATAGGTGTGAGCACCGGTGCCCGGCTTTGGCAATGATTTTTGAATGTGACACCAAAGGCATGTACAACTCCAACAGGCACATCAGATTTTATGAACATTAAAAAAAAATGTCCAGAAGTGGCGCTGTGCCTCAAGTGGTAGAGTGCTAGCCTTGAGCACTAAGAGGCTCTGGGACAGTGCCCAGGCCCTGAGTTCAAGCCCTAGGACAGGCGAAAAGAAAAGGAGGCAGAGGAGGAGGAAGGGGAGGAAATTTTTTTAAATGCCCATCAAAAGACAATATCAGTAGACTAAAAAATAAACTACAGAATAGGAGAAATATCATTTGCAAATCATATCCTGATAAAGGATTAAAATCCAGAATATATACAGAACTCCTAAAATTCAACAACACAAACCCAAACAGAGCAAAGTGTGTGTCTTGGCAGTAGGACACCAGCGTGGCAGGTGCAAGGCACCAGTTCAAGCCCAAGTACTGCCAAAAAGGAAACAAAACAAAACAGAAAGCAGGTAAAATGTGGAGACAACTTGCTGCTGCATGTATAAATAAGCAAAACACGGTACACACAGGTAATAGAACATTACTCATTATTTTTATTTTGATTGTTGTTGTAAAGGTTGATGTACACAGGGGTTACAGTTGCATAAATTAGGTAACAAGTACATTTCTTTTTGGATGCTTCCCTTCCCTCCTTCTCCCCCAGGTATTCCCTCCAGTCACTCACAAGTTGTATAGCTCATTTTCAACAAAGTATCTAGTGAGTACCACTGTTGCATGTGTTCACCCTTTAAGTATTCAGGCTTTGAAAGAAGGGGGAATTCTGGTTTGTGCTACCAGAAAAAAAAAAAAAAAGAGTTGAACTCAATTGTAATTGTAATTTTAGGAATGGGATAAAGTTTCAAGTCGAAAAAATCTGTGGGGACTGATGGAGATATTAGTTGTGTGACCCTGTCAATGCCTTTAACACTGTTGAGCTCTGTGTGTGTGTAAAAGTGGTTTTTGCATATAACACCCCATGAGCTAACAATGGAGAGGAGAGTCAGAGAGATTGGAGACGTCTCTTTGGCAATGTGAGGATTCCTTACGGTCCAGGTGGCTGGGTGAAGGAATGTTCTGGTCTCTAGGGTGGGGCTACTCCCGGCAAGTCAACCTGGACCCTGATCCCAGTTCCCTGGAAACGAATTCAGTCAGTGTCCAGGGTGAGCTAATCTTTCCTGCCTGAGGCCTTGTGGCAGGAATTTAGTCTACGTGCTGGACTTCTGACCTCCAGCACTGATACAGAACAACTAGGAGTTGTTGTTTTTTAATTTTATTTTATTTTTGTAGGTTGTGGGGCTTGAACTCAGGGCCCAGGCACACAGTTCCTGAGCTTTTTTTTGCTCAGGGCTATGCTCTGCCACTTTGGGTCACAGCGTGACTTCCGTCTTTCTGGTAGGTCATCGGAGACTTTCTTGCCTTGAACCGACCCTCAGACCTCAGCCTCCTGAGTAGCGAGGATAGATTACAGGTGTGAGCCACCAGCGTCCAGCACTTGATTCGTTTTATGCTGTTTGCGATCATGTGTCTTTACAGCAGTAGAACAGTAATACAAGCTCATAGGCTCACCTAGGCGAGGCTCGGTGGCTTCTGGAAAGTGATTTTCACGTTGCTAATGATTGGTGCAGGGCTCTGGAGAAGCACTTCTTGGCGATCTCAAGAACAACATCAATTATCTGCTAAAATTCATTCTTGGACTCCGGGAGCTGGTGGCTCACTCCTGTAATTGTAGCTACTCAGGAGGCTGAGAGGATGGATCGCGGTTCATGGTTCATGAGGATCAGGGTTCGAAACCAGCCTGGGCAGCCTGCGATTCTTCTCTCCAATGAACCTCCAAAAAAAGAAAAAAGAGAAATAAGTAAGTAAATAAGTGAGGCGCTCCCGGATCCGGGGTGGACCTCGGCGGCCGGGCGGCGGGCCAGCCAGAACAAGTGTCCGACTCGGTAGGCCCGGGAGGGCCCGGTAACCGGCATTGCAAAACGCGCTTCCGGTCCTGTGGCCACCGCCGGACAGCTTCGCTCGGCGGCTCAGCCTTCACCCAAGCCCTCGGGGCTGGCTCCTCCCTGATTGGACGGAAGTTAAGCTCCGCTCCGGAGCGCTCCGTCCTCATTGGCTAGCAGCGAAGGGCATCCCCTGGCGTCACGGAGCGGTCGCTCCGCCTCCCCGGCGCCCGGGCGGCCCGCGCGCCTGCGCAGTGGGGCCCGGCGCTGGCGGGTCGTGCGCTCGGGGGAGGCTCGGGGTCCGGCGCGTGGCGGCCGATGGCGGAGCCCCGGGGCGAGCTCGAGCCTCTTTTGAGCCGGGCCCGTAGCGGCGGCAGCAGCGACTTCCCGCCGGGGCAGTTCGCTCAGGTGGGCCCGGGTGAGTGACAGCGGGGTGAGGGCCCCGGGGCGCGGGGGTCGGAGGGGCGCGGGGAGGGGGTCCCCGTCCCCGGGGCCCGGGGTCGCGCCCGGCCCCGGCGAGCAGCGCGAACCGGACCCCGGACCCCGGCCCACGGTCATGCTGGGGCCTTCCGTTCTGTGCCGGTCCTGGGGCTTGAACCCAGGCCCTGGGGCTTGAGCCCAGCTTTTCCGCTCAGGGCCGGCGCTCTGCCACTTGAGCCACGGCACCACTTCCAGCTTTTTGGTAGTTAATTGGATGTAAGAGTCTCACAGACTTTCCTGCCCAGGCTGGCTTCGAACCTCTGTCCTCGCATCTCAGCCTCCTGAGTAGCTAGGATGACAGGCGGGAGCCACCGGCTTCCAGTTCTTCCCCCCACCTTTCCCCACCGTTTCTCGTGGGGAAACAGACCCAGAGAAAAGCGCCAGTAGGTGTCTGGAGGGAGATCCTGGAGTCCCTGGGGTGCCGTTGGACCCCAGCTCCCGGGCCGGGCCGGGGCTCTGTCACAGGCCCTCCTGCAGCAGCCCCCTCCTCTCTCCTGCAGCTGCCTTCTGTCCTTCCTGTTTGTGGTCTGAGGGATTGCTGAATCCAGGGAGGGTGAGGGCTGGGGACGGGCCCACCCCAGAGGAATCAGGTGCTGGGTTCCAGGCGGCAGGACCCCCGTCTCCATTTACCGATGACGAAATTGAGGTCCCGAGACCTGCCGAAGGTCACACCCTGCCTCTGGGTGCCTCCCTTCATGCCTGGCTGCTTCCCACGCTGGTCCTGCCTCCTTCCCGGGTTGGGCTGGGTGAGCAGTGTATGCCCCGGGCGATCCGCAGTGGGTGGCCACAGGATTGGCAGGAGGTGAGGAAGTGGAGGCCCACATGGCCCGTGGCCCCACGCCCCCCTGTGCCCTTCCCCAAGCTCCCGGTGGCCCCCGTGTGGGTGGAACATCCTTCCTCCCAGCCTATGCCCTGTCCTTGTGTCTGGACAGGGGTGCCTTTCTGGGGCTGCCGCTTGCAGGCCTGGTGGGCTTGGGCAGGTGCGGAGCCTTGCTGAGTCTCAGGAGAAGGGGATGGACGTCCTGAGCCTCAAGCGAGGGGATGGAGGGGGCTGGCGCTGGGCCGGGTGGGAATGCCGCCGTGCCTGCTGGTCCCGGCGCTGGCCGAGGAAGTGGGTGGCACGTGTGATCCGAGACGCAAGTCGGCGCTGGGCCGTGTGGCTCATGATAGTGTCTGTTGTCTTTGTCTTTCGGCCGGGCTGCTTGTGAGAATGGCTCCTTCAGCCTCCCCTGGGAGCACCCACAGCCGGGAGATGGGGTGGGGGGGATGCCCTGGGCTCCTCTGCCTGCAGCGGGACTTTCCTGCTGGTGTGGGGGCGGGGAGTGCTGCTGTGGGGTGCCCACTCCTCAGGGGACCCCAGGTCCTCCTGGCTCAGCCCCAGCAGAGGACAGGCCCTGGCCAAAGGTTGAGGAAGGAGAGTGATTCTTCTTGTTGCTGGCTCAGGAAGTCTTCTACCTTTTTTGCTGAACGTGTCCGCGGATGTGGGGTTGTATGGACGCTCTGCAAAGCGTTAGCGCAGGACCCCCCCCGCCCCTTGTTACCCTATTGAGGACTGTCTGCGAGGTTGGCGCACACCAGGGCTGCGCGAGATGCAGATGGTGCGGGGGCCAGTGTAGAGCCAGGTGGGGAGTGAGCTTAGGCCTGATGTTGGGGAACACAGGTGTGAGGAGCAGGCCCGCCATCTGCGCTGTGAGAACCACTTTGTGGGTGGGGTTGACAGGTGACGGCTGCTCTTTGCCTAGGAAGGGCTGGCAGAGGATGGGGGGGCTGGGCTTCCTTGGGCTCTGCCCTGGACACCATGTGGGTGTGGCATGGTGCGAGGGAGCGAGTGGGGCCTTGGGCCTCAGGGTTTGCTTCTGGGAGGCAGGCAGGCGGCTGGTGATGCCCACGGGGCAGAGGCGGAGATGCCTGCCGTCCCCATGGGGGTGGAAGAGCCCGCTGTGACCCGAGCTCAGTGCTCTGCAGACGCTGCCGCCTCTCGCGTGCCCCCCGCACCGTGCCCCTGGGCAGGGGCAGCGGTGGAGGCAGGGCCACCCCTGCTCCAGGCCCGGGACCCTGGGCACATGGGTGCCCCCCACCTTGTTGGGACCTCACCCTGGGCGGGTGGCACGTGCCCCACCACAGGGTGGGGGACCTCGGGCGAGGCCACGGGCCCCTGGGTTGGTCACCCGATGTTGCCCCGTCTGCCCCTAGGTGCCGGCGCTGGCCAGGACCTCTGCATCAACCAGGCTGTGGTCTTCATTGAAGATGCCATTGAGGTGGGTGGTGGCCGCCATGCTGGCTGTGCGTGCCCCCTTGCTCCTCGCTGACCCAGGGCGGAGCCTCAGCCGCTGGCCTGCGGGGCCTCACGGCCCGGCTCTCAGTCCTCACCATCTTCCGAGGGTCTCATTGATGGACCGCTGACCGAAGCCTGGCGGGCCTCCCCGAGCCAGGTCGTACATGCGGGTGGGGGCAGGCCTCGCTAGGCAGTGGGCATGGCTGCTGTCTGCGTGCCCCTCAGGCACCCGCCTTCCGGGGTGCCCGGCTGGGGGGAGAGCTTGGTGTGGTATGTGATGGTGGAGGGGGTCTGTCCTCTGCCGACAGGGACTTGCCCTCACACCCCCACCTGTCCCCTCCATTGGGCTTTTCTTGGGGGGGCTGCAGTGCTGTGTTTGGCTGTGTGTGGTAAGGGGGCACAAACCAGAGAACCAGGGAACATGGGGGGTGCGGCCCTGAGAGGCCCCTGGCCCATCCCCCACTCACTCGCCCTGCCCGGCCTCCCTCCCTCCAGTACCGCTCCATCTACCACCGAATGGACTCTAGCTCGCTGTGGCTGTACCGCTGCTATTACTCAAACTGGTGCCAGCGGTGAGAAGGCGGGAATGGTGGTCTCTGAAGACCTGCTCGGTGGGGTGGGCTGGCTTCACCTGTTTGGGGGTGCCAAGTCTGTCTGTTTGGGTGCAGAGGTGGCCCTGATCCCCTTCAGGGGAGGAGCCAGGCCTGGGGCTAGGACGCAGCTCCATCCTGTGCAGGCCCGATCCAGTGATGTTTGTGCAGTTGCTGGTGGACCCAGCCGGGAAGGGCTGGAGTTTGCCCTCTGGGCAGTTGCCTGCAGGGGTGGGGAGGGTGGGGGGGGCTTCCTGGCCCCAAGCAGTTGTACTTGCCCTCTAATCTGGCTTGTCTCCTTCCCAGGGCTCTGAGTGCCGCCATTTTCCTGATCCTGGCTTTGGCTTTTGTGGAGACACCTTCCTCGTTCACCCGGACAGCAGACGTGCGCTACCGCTCTCGGCCCTGGGAGCCGCCCTGTGGCCTGACTGAAGGTGTGGAGGCGCTCTGCCTGCTGCTCTTCGTGGCCGATGTCTCCGTGAAGGTGAGGAAGGTGGGCCTGTGCCCCACTGGTCCCTGACCGCTTCTGCTCGTTCCGATGCCGGGGGCTGCCTGCTGCTCCTCTTGCCTTTGCTCTTTGGCCCAAGCTTTTGCTTGTGTCTGAGCTTTGGGGCAGAGGATGCAGCTCCTTTCCCTCCCCACAATGCTGGGTATGAGCTGTGCCACCAGGCTGGCAGCCTGTGGGGTGATGGAGGCTGGCCGCAGCGGCCCCATGAAGACTAGGATCCTCTCCTCATGGCCCACATTGCTGGCTCCGGTGGAGAGGATGTAGGGCAAGGAGGGACCTCTTGTCACAGAGAGGCTGCTGGGTACCTGTGACTGGATCCTTCTAGAAACGGGGGTAAGGGGTGGATAGGGGAGGGGGCTTCAGTGCTAGGTGCATATGAGTACGTGTGTGTGTGTGTGTGTGTGTGTGTGTGTGTGTGTGTGTGTGTGTGTGTGTGAAGTTGTGGGCTCCGGGCAGTTCCTCACTTCGTGTTTTTAGCCCATCATGTGGTTGGCAGATTAGGGGTTTTTAAACTGGAACCTGAACTGCTAGGAAGTTACCACGAGTTGTTTTGGAGAGGCTGGAGGTGAGGGGTGCATTGGTGCCCAGGCTGGGGCCTTGGGGTGGCCGCTCCAGGGAGGGGGGAGGCAGTTAGGAGGGGCAGAGCGGGCATGTGTCTGTTCCAAACTCCCTCACGGTAACCCGTTTGCATCTCACCTTTATAGTAGCAATCAAAATAAACCAAAAGAGGAACCGAGGGCAGGGAGGCCCGTGCCATACTTGAGGGTGCACCGTAGCTGCTCGGGGTCCCAGCTGGGGCTGTGCGCTGTGCCCTGTGCCCATGGAGACCGCACTGCTCCCCATCCCCCTCCACCAGAGCCGGGGTCCTCTGCCTGCCACGCACCCCTCACCCGTCCCCGTCTCTTACAGGGCTACCTGGTGGGCCGGGCCCAATTCCAGAAGAATCTGTGGCTGCTGGCCTACCTCGTGGTGCTGGTGGTGTCCCTGGTGGACTGGACGGTGTCCCTGGGCCTGGCTTGTCAGGAGGTGGGTGGTGTGGCAGCTCTGGGGGGGGATTCAGGCTCTGTGGGGCAGGGATATGGGCTGGGGGGTGCAGGGCGTGGGCCCTGGGGTGGCCCTGGGGAATCTCGCGCTGTTCACCAGTGGGGTCCCAGCAGCTGGGGATGGGAATTGAGACCTGGGTCCGGCCGGGGTCCTGGGGCGTCCTGTTGGCTAGGGGAGATGCCAGAGCGACGTCTGGGCTGCTTTGACTGCCACTCCTGGCCTGGCCGGTCCCACAGTGCTGACCTGGGCTCTCATCACACACAGCCGCCACCGGCCCAGAGCGTGTTGAGACCCTGCAGTGAGCTTACTTACCCAGCTGCCCGCAGGGCTGGCCATGGAGTCCGCTCCCGTGGCAGGGAGCGGCCGGGGGCATGTCGGCCTCTAAACCTGTCAGCAAGGGCGAGAAGAACGGCGTCAGGCCTAGAGGGGCAGGCCAGCGCCGTGGCTGGCGGCTCTCCGGCCTCCAGGGGCTCTTGCTGTGGGACGGGTGAAGGCCGCTGGGAACCCAGTGGTTTCCAGTCCGTGGGCTTCTCCGGGTCTCTTCCAGCCGCTGCGCATCCGCCGGCTGCTCCGCCCCTTCTTCCTGCTGCAGAACTCCTCCATGATGAAGAAGACCCTGAAGTGCATCCGGTGGTCACTGCCCGAAATGGCCAGGTGGGTGGTGCTGGGTGCCTGGGACTCAGGTGCTCTGCCTGGGGGTGTGGTGGACAGGACTGCGTCCGCAGGCTGCCCTGGCCCAGGCTTTGCGGTGGCCGGCAGCGTTGTGGGGTTACAGGCCCTGCTGCAGACCCCGCTGGGGTCCCTGAATCCCAGGGAAGTCTTTCTGCTGGTCTTTGTCCTCTGTGTCCTGCTGTGGCTGCCACCGCCCCCTGCCCTGCTCCCTGCATCCCTGCGGCTTCCTGTGTAGGTGCCCACACCAGCCCCCCCCCCCCCCCCCCGTGGGCCTCATGCTGTCTGTCCTCAGCAGGAGTTCTTGCTTTCAACCCAGCGTCCCCCCCAGCTCCCCCTGCCCCCTTCCTTCTTTCAGAAAAGTCATCCGTGCCCTCCCTCTGCCTTCAGTCCCTCCGTGGTGGCCACCTCCAGTCCAGCCGAGATGATGGAGTGGCCTTTCCTCTCGGTCCTGAGCCCCCTGGGCCTTGTGTGTGTGGTCACCTCGTTCCTCCACAGGGGACGCCAGGCCGGGCAGCCCGGCCCCATCTGCCCACTCCCAGGTTCTCAGGGACGGCAGTGCCTGGCTCTGTCCCAGGGACCCCGTCTCGGGCAGGACAGTGGCCCAGGGCCTGCCCTGCCCCTCGCCAGGCTGAATGCCTGCCTCTCCCCAGCGTCGGGCTGCTGCTGGCCATCCACCTGGGCCTCTTCACCGTGCTGGGAATGCTGCTCTTCACCATGGGCGAGAAGGTGAGGTGGCACTGCCCTCGGGCTGTCTGCCTGGGCCGCTGCCTGGCAGCCGACGGGGCCGAATCTTGTGGAGGGTCATGAGGTGGGCAGGGCCCTCAGCCTGAGACCCAGAACCAGGAGCGCGGTGGCCCCATTTCAGCCCAGTGCTGCCACCGCCACCGCCTGCCAGGGCGCTGCCGCACACGCCCTCCCGGGCTCCGTCCTCTGCGGCTGCCTCTTCCTCCCCGCTCGGCTGCTCACTGGGGGCGGCGTGAAGCTTCCCCCCAGCCTGTGTGTTCTTCTGAGGGGCTGCCCTTCCTCACCCTGCCTGACCACCTCCCTGAGCTTCCTCACACCTGCTCTGGACATTGGCAATGCCACATCCTTCTCTTCATCCTTGGCTCTGGGTCCCCCTGCCCTGCCCCGCCCCACCCCACCCTGGCCCTGCCCAGCCCTGCCCTGCCCAGCCCTGCCCAGCCCTGCCCTGCCCTGCCCAGCACTTCCCTGCCCAGCCCTGCCCTGCCCCTCCCTGCCCTGCCCTGCCCCGCCCCGCCCCACCCTGGCCCAGCCCCGCCCCACCCCGGCCCCGCCCCGCCCCGCCCCGCCCAGCCCTTCCCTGCCCAGCCCCGCCCTGCCCTGCCCTGCCCAGTCCTGCCCTCCCTGGCCCAGCCCTGCCCTGCCCAGCCCTGCCCTGCCCTACCCTGCCCTGCCCAGTCCTGCCCTCCCTGGCCCAGCCCTGCCCTGCCCAGCCCTGCCCTGCCCTGCCCCGCCCCGCCCTGCCCCGCCCCGCCCCGCCCCGCCCTGCCCTGCCCAGTCCTGCTCAGCCCTGCCCTTCCCTGCCCTGCCCTGCCCTGCCCAGTCCTGCCCTCCCTGGCCCAGCCCTGCCCTGCCCTGCCCTGCCCTGCCCTGGCCTGGCCTGGCCTGCCCCGCCCCGCCCCGCCCCGCCCCGCCCCGCCCTGCCCCGCCCCGCCCCGCCCCACCCCGCCCCCGCCCGGCCCGGCCCGGCCCAGCCCAGGCTTCAGCCCCAGTGGTGTTGCTTGTGGCTGTCTCCACCCGCCACCTTCCTGGGCTCTGTCTATGGTCATCGTGTCGTCCAGCCTGGGCCGTGTTCTGTCTCTGCTTCTCTGTCCTGGGGCGCGTCTGCTGACTGGGGGAGTTGGATGGCACATAGGAGTTGGACTGTGCCTCCTGGGAGCAGAACAGGAGAAGGCTAGTGCCTTCTACCTGAGTGTGTGTGTGCGTGCGTGTGTGCGTGTGCATGTGCATTTGAGTATATCCGTGTGTGTGATAGGAATGTCGACATGTGTTGGATGTTCTGTGCGTGTGTCTAGCCGTGTATGCATGTGAATCTGTATATTTATGTCTGTGTTGGTGGATGTGTTGTGCATGTGTATGTCTGTGTTCATGTGTGTGCATGTCCCTCTGTGTGTGTGTCTCTGTGTGTGTCTGTGTGCGTTGGGCAGTGCTGGGCTGTGAGGCGACCCTGCGGTGGGCCTCAGCCTCTCTGTGGCTGCCTGTGGTAGCCCCCAGGGGCAGGAAGCCTTCGTTGGCTTCTTGTCCAGGCTGGCTTCTGCCCCACAGAGGGCTGTGCTGTTGTGGGAGCCAGTGTCCTCTTGGTGGGAGTTCCAGCTCCTACCCTTGGCTGAAGTTGGGAGGACCAACTGGCCCTGAGTCCCTTGTCCCTGGCCACAGGCTCTGGGCCAGCCTGGCGGGGGGACAGGTGGGGATCTGGGCGGAGCCTGCTGTGGGAAGGTGACCTGGGCTGCCTCTCCCTCCCCCCAGCTCACAGGGCCTGACCTCCCTTGCCTTGTTGCCCAAGAACTTTCTAGAGCTGACCTTGTTACTCAGAGGGCCACCTTGGATGTATTTCCGAGGATGGGGGCTGGTGTACGGGGGATGTGTAAGAAGGTCGCTCTTCCTCGTGTCTCCGCGGGTGCGGGTGGTGGACTGCGGACACTGTGCCCTCTGCTCACCCACAGGGCTGGGGGTCAGGGGCAGCCCCTCGGGAAGGAGATTTGGAGACCAGGAGGCGGCTTGTTGGGTGACGAGTGTGGACAGGGCTCCCCTTGGCCTGGGCAGGCCTCTCACCCCCGGCTTGAGGCCTTGTCTGTGAGCTAGCTCAGGTGCTGGAACTTCCCTCTGGCAGCAGAAGCCTGAGCCCAGAGCAGTGAGCAGACTTGTTTCGTTTCGGGGCTGACCCTCTGGATGTGGGGGGTGGTGGCCGTCCCGGCTCTCCCTGCCCACGGCTGGGGCGGGGCGGGGCAGGGTGTCTGCCTGCCTCAGCGTCCCCAGGGGCACCAGCTGTGGCTCTGGTCCCCACTCTACAACGTCCTATGGTGACGTCTGCCCCCACGCCAGTGGCTCGTGGCATCTCCTCCCCGTCCGCTCGCCTGGCCTTGGCATCCCTGCTCTGGGCACACGGGGCAGTGCCATTCTGTAGCTGGGGCCAGCCCTGCCCTGCTCAGGAGGGGCCTGCAGGAGGGGTCCGCTGGCGGGCTTGGGCCTGGCCGGCACTCAGCCTGAAGGACCCCAGGGGATCAGGTGGTTTGTGGGCATCCAGGGATCTGACTCAAGTACCACCTGCTGCCCTGGTCACACAGCCAGGCGTATGGGGTTCCCTGCCTTGTGGGGACAGGGTGGCTCCACCACGGAGAGCCCTGTGTGTGCAGCGGTTCTGGGTAGACATGCTGCACGCGTGCTGTGGTGTGGGGAGCTGGGCACCGGTGCCCCGGCTGCCAGCTGTGGTAGCCACAGCTTTGAGGTCTAGGCCTCTGGGGCCCGAGGCTCTCCCTAGGTCCTTGTCCCACGTGCCCTCTGCTCTTTCCCCGCTCCACACCTGCCCGTGGCAGCCTGCGGGAGGCCAGCTGGGGCCTCTGCCCCAGGGTGTGCGGCTACAAGCACAGTGGCCCGGCCTGTGTGCCCGTGGGTGGGTCTGCCTGGGCTGGAGGCCCAGACTTTGGGCACTCAGAGCCTGCAGATGGAGGGCGGCTGCGGGCCCCTCTGTGGGTGGACCCTGTGGCTAGGCTGGTGTGCGGGGAGACCCAGACGTTTGTCTCTTCTCAGGATGAAAAGCAGGACAAGGAGAGACTGGCCTACTTCCGGAGCCTTCCAGAAGCACTGACCTCCCTCCTGGTGCTGTTGACCACTGCCAACAACCCTGACGGTGTGTGTGTGTGTGTGTGTGTGTGTGTGTGTGTGTGTCTGTGTGTGTGGAGCCTGGGGCTGCGCCTGGCGAGGCTGGGGTGGAACTGGCTGGGGTCTTGGAGGCTTTTGTCCATGGGAGGAGACATTGGTCCCTCTCCTCTCTTCCCTTCTTTCCCTTCTCTTTTTGTTTTCTCTTTCCCCGTCCATCTTCCTCCCTATTTCTTTCCCTTTATCTCCTTCGCTTTCTCACTCCCTCCTTTCTTTCTTGGTTCTCTTTGCCTGTCTCTTTACTCGGAGAAGCTGAAAGAATGGTGGTCTTAGTGTGCTGACGTGCTGTGGCAGTGGCCAGTGCCCCTCTGGTGGCCTCTCTGGGGCCATCCCTTTTACCAGCCACGGCCCAGGCCCAGCCAAGAGGTGGGTGCCACCTGGAACATGTGTCTGAGTTCCTGGGGTGTTGGCTGGCCATGCGGGGTGCTGATGGGTCCCCCAGTGGTCATGTGCTGTGGCCAGGGCCCGAGTCCACTGTGCCTGGGGCCTTCCCTCCTGGGCTCAGCTGCGCTGCCGAGCCTGGCCCCCCACATGTCCTGACAGCCTGGGCAGGTCATCGGATGGGTGGGGTGGGTCACAGGGCAGCTAGCTTCAGCCTCGCCCAGGGCCGAGCGTCCTCACGGTTGGGGAGCACCTGCCCGGGGCTCCGCGGGGCCCTCAGCTCTCCCTGTGAGGAGTGACCCAGAACGCTTTCCAATTGCTCTGGCTCCTCTTGCCTCAGTGATGACGCCTGCCTATTCCAAGAACCGGGCCTATGCCGTCTTCTTCATCGTCTTCACCCTCATCGGTGAGTGCGGACGGTCTGTGTTCAGTGCCCTGGGCTCCTCCGGAGGGAATGGAACCCCAAGGCTCAGGTGCACGTGCAGCAGCCCCCACTGTTTACCTCCGCTGTAGCCTGTCCCCCATAACTTCACCTCCATCCCCCCCGCCCCCCACTTACCTGCCGCAGCCTGGCTCCCCTCCCCCCCGCACTTACCTGCTGGCTTGCCGTCTGTGGTCCGTGGCCACACATCCCTCTTGTGCCATACTAGGTAGGCCTGCAGTGCCCCACAGGTGGCCAGCAGGTGGCCTGCCCCCTCTGCATGGCCGGAGTGGGGAGCACTGACAGGCTGGCCCCCCCGCCCTCCTTGCTGGCACGCTTGCTGCCTGTCGGCTGGCCCTTGGGTCCCTTCTGCCTGTGACCGAGGCCTTCTCCTTACAGGAAGCCTGTTTCTCATGAACCTGCTGACTGCCATCATCTACAATCAGTTCCGAGGCTACCTGATGGTGAGATGCACTGCCCCCTACTGGGCTGTGTCCGCAGTAGGCCCTGGAGGCTAAGCAGACATGCCAAGGCTGCCCAGCATGGGCTGGGGAGATGGGGTGGGGGGGGGGGGGAAAGGGGACAAGCCGAGGTTAGAGCACGTGTCGCCAGGTGTCATTTGGGAGGGCAGTGTTTTCCTAGAGACCAGAGGTCCTTCCCAGGCCCTCCCATGTTCTCCTAGGGAGGCTGCCCTGGGAAGTGGGCCTATACCTAGTGTGGGGAGCCAGGGCCCCAGATACACAGAGAAGAATGGGTACTTGGGTACTGCAGTGGCAGCATGGTGAGCTGTGGTTGCTCAAGGCCCGGTCCCCACCTGGCCTTGGCCAGGCGCCTTCCTTGGAGAACTATCCCCGAGGCCCTGGCTGTCCTCTGCTGTGTTGCCCATTCCCCGAGAGGGAGGCGAGAGGGGGCCGTCCGGCTGGGAGGGGCCTCGCCCAGGCTGAGAGCCCGCTCCCCGCAGAAGTCCCTGCAGACCTCGCTGTTCCGCCGGCGGCTGGGGACCCTCGCTGCCTTCCAGGTCCTCTCCTCCCTGGCAGGGCAGGCTGGAGCTGTCCCCGAGGCGTGAGTGCTGGGCTGAGTGGGGCCTCTCTCTCTCTCTCTCTCTCTCTCTCTGTCTCTCCCCAGGGATGGGGGGGGTGCTGTGGCCACTCCAAGGGGAGGGGCTGGGTGCACCTTAGAGATTTCCCAGCATCCCTTGCTGTTGGGTGGCTGGGTTAGGAATTGTGAACACCACCACGGCCCCTGTGTTCTGGGCTCTGTTGTCCTTGCAGCGGAGTCTGCCTGTCTCTCCAGATGGGGCCCAGCGGGGTCTCCCTGGGGATTTGGGATGATGAAGGAGCCTGCAGCCCTCTCTCCCCACCCCCACCCGTGGTAGCTGCCCGTGGTGGAGGCGCTCTGCCTAGGGTGGATGCCTGGCCAAGCGATGGAGAACCGGCCTGGCCTCTCCAGGGGCCTGGCTTCGCCCAGGGGCCCGGCTGGCCTTGCTCATGGGGTGGGTTTTTTTTTTCCCCACAGAGTTGGGGTGAGGCCCCAGGATGTGCTGCAGGTGCTCCAGAGAGCCCGGCTGGGCGGTGCCCACAAGCAGGCCCTTGTGGAGGTAGCAGCCCCCCAGGCCCACCCCGCCTCTGTCTCAGCCCCTCTAGGTGGGGAGTCATTCATCACTGGTCACAGCCTGAGGGGTGACGGGGCTGTGGCCACTGCCCTGCCCTGGCTGACCCCCGCTTCCCTCTGCAGAAGGTGTGCGCCCACGACGGTGACCTGCTGCCGGCTCACGAGTTCCAGAAACTCTTTGATGAGGTGGACAAGAGTGTAATCAAAGAGGTACATGGGGCTGGCCTGTGCCCGCCTCTGCCACTCTGGGCCAGCACAGCTCTTGTCACCTGGGACTCTGTGACGAGGGCCAGGCCCCTGGATGGGTGTTGGGAATAGATGTCCTTTGGCTCTTGGAAAATGTATTTCATTGGCCTGTGGAGAGCATGTGTTGGTGGCCTGCGGAGTGTGCATTGGTGGCTTCAAGGTGGCTGACATTTGGTGTGGGCTGTGGCTTTGATGCTCTGGGGGTTCCTGCCCATCCGCCAGCCTGGCCTTGTGTGAGTGTGGAGAGCGGGGAGGGGGGGGAGTGGGGGTGGGGTGGGGGGTGGTGGTGGTGGTGGTGGTGGTGACTGGGCCTCATGGTGACCAGTGTATGGTCAGTACTCTGACCGCACTGAGGTGGCCAACCCGTTGAACTTCACTGGGTGGGGTTTGCTCGGTCATTTCTACCAACGGGGGTGGATGAATGGCTCTGAGAGGCCTCTGTGGGAAGCTGGTTGCGTTTGGGGTCATTTCCTTGGGTTGGAGAAGCCAGGACCTGCAGGGAGGCTGGGGATGGAATTCAGAGGCAGAGGCAGGGCGGTCTGAGCCTGGGCTGAGTGTAGGCTCCCGCCCCAGCACCCGCCCAGGCCCCAGTACCGGACCCCGCTCCTGCGCACGGCCCAGTTCCTCTTCAGCCACCGCTACTTCGACTACCTGGGGAACCTCGTAGCTCTGGGAAACCTTGTGTCCATTGGTGTAAGTGCAGGTGCACCTGCCAGGGCGCCCCTCCCACCTCCTCCCTGCCCACGCCCCACCTCCTCCCCTGCTCGGCTTGGGATCTGCCGGCCTGGTGAGTCGAACCCTGCTCTGGCCGGCAGGTGTTCCTGGTGCTGGACGAGGATCTGCTGCCCACTGCGCGCAATGACTTCGTGCTGGGGGTGAGCTCGGGGCCCGGCTGTGAGGCCAGCAGCTCAGCCAGGGAGCAGAGGAGGGTGTGGAGAGCGGTGGCAAGGTGGCCCTGAGCCTGTGCACTGTTCCTGTGGATTAGACGCAGGCTAACAGTGTTCTGGCACCAAAAGAGGAGTCTCAGCCCTCTGGCCTGATGTTCAAATCCCCTCTGATTTGTACTTAAATTGGCATTTTCTTTATTTTTGTCAAGTCATGGGGCTTGACCTTAGGTCTGGGACTCTGTTCCTAAGCTTTCATGCTCAAGGTTACTGCTCTCCTACTTGAGCCATAGCTCCACTTCCAGTTTTCTGGTGGTTGATTAGAGATCAGAGTCTCATAGACCTTCCAGCCTGGGCTGGATTTGAACTGTTGATTCTCAGAGCTCAGCCACCTGAGTAGCTAGGATTACAGGTGTGAGCCACTAGCACCCCACAAAACAGCATTTTCTGGTTAGTGTTGTACTCTCCCCCTGGTGGAGGCCCGAGGGGCTCTGAAGGCTGCTGGCAGTGACAGGTAAGGCCGTCCCCCCTTCCCGGCAAACGCCCGGTGAATGCCGCCTGTCCAGCTGCCCAGCAGTGGCGTGATGGTTGGGGATAGACTTTTGGCGGCTGGATCTCAGGTGCTGTCTCTAGGCTTGTTTTGGGGGTGATTCTGTGGAGCCCCTCTTGTGGGGTAAGGCCGGGTGCAGTCTCTGTCTCCATGTGGCGTGACAGCAGGACTGTGCGTACCCGGGAATGCCACCTTCCGCCTGGGCCGGCGGGCTTCCCACGCAGCCCTTTTCTGGGAGAGGTGGATGGGGTGGAGCTGGGAAGGCCAGGAGAGGCCAGCAGGAAGCAGGGGTGTGGGGCCTCAAGTGTGAGGGTGGGGAGGGGAGGGAACAGGGGGAGGGGACAGTGTGGCCTCGGCCCCAGGGCAGGATGACCGGCCACCGTCTTGCTCCTTCGGCTCCTCAGGTTCTCAACTATGTCTTCCTCCTGTACTACGTCCTGGAGCTGCTGCTCAAGGTCCTGGCCCTGGGCCCGCGCGGCTACCTGTCCTACCCCAGCAACGTGTTCGATGGCGTCCTCACCGTCCTCTTGCTGGTGAGGTCCCTGCGGGGCGGGGCGGGGCGGGGCGGGGCGGGGCGGGCTCTTCTGGTGGGCTCCACAGGCAGGGCCTGTGGCTCGGCCATGGCTCCCTCTCGGGTCTCTTTAACCCCAGAGTTGCTGGGTGTGGGGCTGAGCCCCTGGGGAGGGTCTTGGTGCTGGTCTCTTCTGGATTGAGGGGGTCAGGCTGTCATTTATGCCTCTGAGGGAGGGCTGGGGAGGACCCCTAGCTGCCACCAGCTAGCTCAGACCTGGCCTCAAAGCCACCGATTTCTCGGTGTTCTCTGTGGGCTTGAGGGCTGGGGGTGCGTCCCCTGTCCGCTGGGCGGGCCCTGGGGCGCGTGGTCACCGGTAGCTTGTGCCATCCCCAGTTCCCCAGGTCAGAGGGTCTGACCCCTGGAACCCCGGGCAGGGGCTCGGATCCTCTCCGAGGCCCCCGTGGGTGGCTGAGGGCTCCCCACTCGGGGGAGCACGGTGGTACCAAGCCTGCTTTTCCTTTTGTGACTGAAGGTCCTGCAGATCTCAGCCCTGGCTGTGTACCCGCTCCCTCAGGCCGGCAGGTACGTGATGAGGACGCTCAGGCCACGCACGCGTGCATGCACACAGCATCATGACCCGGGTGGGAAGCGTGACAGCAGAGTCCTTCCTTCCCTTAGCTGGGTCCCCTCTGAGTTGCTGGTGCCCACAGGGCTCAGCTCCTATCTGGGGTCGCCCCCCCCCCCCCCCCCCCCGCCCCACCATGGTATGGTATGGTGTGTGGGTCCGGGCGTGCCGGGCTGGGCTGAGCAGAGCAGGCCGCCCGTGCTCAGGGCTGAGGTCCTGCGGCTGCTGGGCGGGGCCCGAGCCTGAACTTGGTTGGCTGATGTTGGGCTGTTCTTTGCGCCCCTGGCCTTCATTCTGGCCATGCAGAGGGAGCTCTGCCAGCCCCAGGCGATCCTGGCAGGACTGGCAGACTCTGGCCGAGTCAGAGCCTTTGCTGCTGAGGCTGAGGCTGCTCTGTCTCAAGACCTGAGGCCATCATCTGTGCCACGAGGCCCTGTAGACACTGTACATGTGCCAGGAGACTCAGCTCCCGTGTGCCACAGCTGGGCACAAGCGTGCGAGGGGCAGGGTTGGGCCAGGACAGGCCTGGCGCACGCTGCCCCTGGGGTCTGCCTCTCGGATCCTGCACTGCTTTTGTCCTGGGTAGCAGAGTAGTTGGGGGTGCTGGAGAGAAGAGGCGCAGGGCCCAAGCTTCGACCCTGGCGTCTTTCTGGGGAGCCCGTGGGCTTCTGACTGCTCAGGGAGCTGGGCAGGCACTGTGGGCTGTCACCTGTGCTTGTGTCATTGCTGGGTGGGAGCCGGGTCTTCTGAAAACGTGGAGAAGCCACGAAGGCCATCATGGGGAGACAGGGCAGGTCAGGGGTCAGCTGTGGGGTCCAAGTCAGGAAACAGGGCCTCCCATTGGGCGTGATGGCCTCCTTGGTAAATGGGGTGTCTGCTCCGCATTCTGGGGGCTGTGCCGGGATGTGTGGCTGTGACCGGACTGCTGAGGGGGGCAGGTGTGAGCGGACAGCCCCCCCCACGGGAGCTTCTCAGTGTCTGTGCAGTGAGTCCCGCATGCCTGGCTGACAGACACCTGTCCCTCATCCTCTGGGTCTCCCCGGCCTCCCCCCACCTGCCGCCCGTGCCTCCTTAGGAAGCCGGAGGTGCTGGGTCTGCTGTCGCTGTGGGACCTGACGCGGCTGGTGAACATGCTCATCGTGTTCCGCTTCCTCCGGGTCATCCCCAGAATGAAGGTGCGTGGCTGCCCCCGTGCCCGCCCGTGCCCGCCTGTGTCCGCCCGGGCCCCTGCCTTGTCTGCTGCAGAATGGTGCTGTGTTCTAGGGCTAGTGGTCTGGGTCTGGGACTGAGCCCCAGCTCCTCAGCTCAGGCCACAGCCTTAGCCTCTACTGTCCCTGAAACAGTGACCAGCCTGGGCTTGGGGTGAGGAGGGCGGTCTGGTGAGGGATGGGCGTCCCCTCCGCCGTCCCAGGAGAGGCTGCTGCTGGGCATTGGTGAGAAGGGCCTTGGGCGAGGGTTGGACGAGGGTTGGACTGGATCCACTGCAGGTTCTCCAGCGCTGTCAGGAGTGTCATGTCCCTGAGGCAGGGAGGGCAAGGCTGGCCAGGCGGGCAGCCAGGTCAGGCTGAGAGCGTCAGCGGGAACCTGAGCCTCAGCCCTCCTCCCTGTCCTCCTCCTGGATGGATGGCCCTGTCCTCTGGGATCACCTCTTCCCTCCAGTGTGTCCCATGTACCACATACACACACACACGCATGCACACATACACACACATGCACACACACGTGCACACTTGGGATCATGCTTATGCACATCACACAGGATTGTGTGCATGTATGAGGCTCTGTCCATGCACACATATGTCTGTGTTAGGATCATGTCCGTGCAGATGATCACTTGGGATCATACACACCTGTCCATGTGCAATTACATAACGTTCACACATGTCCCCAGGGGACCATGCATACACACACATCCCACGAGATCACGTCCACACAGGATTGTGTACATCCACACGAGACTACGTGCACTTGCACGAGGCCCACACAGGATTGTGTGCACACGCATCCGCATGGGTTCATGTGTGCACGCCTGCACACACATTGTGACAGCACAGGCCCACAGGCACCTGTGGCCTCACGCGTGGCCGCAGCGCATCATCGTGTGTGCACATCACCCACACACTCACATGTGTGTGCATTTGTGTGAGGCAGAGGAGAGGTCGACACCACCTAACAATGTACAGGTCACACAGGACGTCATGTGTGCACACGTGACGTCACATGTACACATTCCCGTGATTGCTAGCTGTGGTCTTGGACTATTTGCCATGTCAGGCTGGTCCCGCTGGAAGGCCTGGCTTTGGCCCCCCCTGCGTGGTGGGCTCCCCTGTGTGGCGGGCCTCCGTGGCTCTCTGGAGCCCTGGGGCATTCCTGCCCCTTCTAGGTTTGTGTTCCCTGGAGCCTTTGGCACACAGAAGGACTGAACTGGCCACAGCTGGCAGGCGAGGCCTGTGGGTTCCAGAGGGACGTGGAACTTGGCAGCCACTGTGGTCATGTGTGGCCTCGGGCAGGTGGTCCGTGGGTGTGTGAGCGGATGTGGGTGTGTCCAGGTGTGTGTGGATGGCCCTGGGGTGAGTGTCTAGGTGTGCTCAGGTATGTGGTGGACACTGGGAGTGTCTGGGTGTGTCAGGGCACATGTCTGCATGTATTCCGTGTGGATGGCTGCTTGCAAGCTGTGTCCGGGCTTGGGGTCATCTGCCTGTCACCTGCTGTCCATCAGGGCTGACGGTGGCTCCTGCCATCCCCTCGTGGGGCAGGAGGAGTAAGGGCTGTCTTCTGTCCACAGCCTATGGCGGTGGTGGCCAGTACCATCCTCGGCCTGGTGCAGAACTTGCGGGCGTTTGGTGGGATCCTGGTGGTGAGGCCCGGGAGCGGTGTGGCCGGGCTGTGGGCTGTGGTGTGGAGGGGGCGGGAGGAGTCCTGGGGGGCAGCAGTGGGCTGTGAAGTCCAGGAACCTCAGGCCCAGGGCAAGACCAGAGCTGGACCTGGGGACTGTCACCCATCAGCACTCCCCTGCCGGGCCCCGGGTCCTGTAACTGTCCTATCCCTGTGATCTCTGGGTCCCGGCCACACTGAGAGTGGCCGTGGACGGTGTCAGAGGCCCCGACTTCGCCTCCAGGTCCCCCTGCCTGCAAGAACTCTGGCACCAGGCCCTTTTTGTAGAGGACTCTAGGGCTTGGGGCCCAGTGTGCTGGGTGAAAGCCCTTCCCGGGCACTGCCCTGCCACCCAGCAGAGGGACCTGTGACCCGGTAGGGCCCCGGGCCTTCCCTGGAACCAGCTGGGAACTGGCCGGCAGTGGGTGTGGCAGTGCCCGGAGCAGCGGTGTCCAGGCCCCCTGGGGGGTGTTAGGTCCTGCTGGGCGCTATCCTCGGCCAGCCCTGGGGGAGCAGCTGTGCTTCGATGCAGAGGTGTCGGCCTGGGACTCGGGGCCTGGCCGTGGCTCGTGTGGCTCTGTGGACCGCGGGCCGCTGACGGCAGCTGCCTCCCCCCAGGTGGTGTACTACGTATTCGCCATTGTTGGGATCAGCTTGTTTCGGGGTGCTGTCGTGGCTCCGGGGAACAGCAGGTAGCGAGGGGCCCCGGGGTGCCAAGGGGCCAGCCTGCTGGGCTGGGGTAGGCAGAGCCTTCAGAATGAAGACCTTTTCTGGGTTCCTTCCTCTCCTCTGTCCCATCGCATCCCACCTGTCCCGCGAGCCTTTCCCAGCAGCGGCGCCCTGTCCCCTGGAGTCCACAGTGGCCCTTTGCTGGACATGGCATTTCCTGGGGGCCAGAGAGGCCCAGGCTGGCCAGGGAACGGGCTGCGCCGAGCAGTGTGGCCCCGGGGCCTGGCTAGTGACCTGGTGGCAATGTGTTGCCAGTCTGGCCTCTGCCAATGTCTCGGCACCCTGTGGAAGCTTCGAGCAGCTGGAGTACTGGGCCAACAACTTCGATGACTTCGCTGTGAGTCCCCTTTGGCCGCCCCGCTCCTCCCTGGGGCCCCGCCCTCCGCCCCCCTCCTCACCCCCCTCCCCGCCCGCCACGCCCTCTTCTGTTGCCCCTCAGGCTGCCCTGATCACGCTGTGGAACGTGATGGTGGTGAACAACTGGCAGGTGTTCCTGGATGCCTACCGCCGCTACTCAGGCCCGTGAGTCGCCTCCCCGCCGCGGGGTGGCGCCCTGAGACTCGGGGCTTCTGCCTCGTGGGCTCTGGTGGAGGGGATGAAGGCCGGGGGCTTCTGGGGTGGCATGGGGTGGCGGCCTGCGGAGGCGTGGGTCGCTGCTAACTGTGGCCGGGGCTCTGTCCCCGCACAGGTGGTCGAAGGTCTACTTTGTGCTCTGGTGGCTGGTGTCCTCCGTCATCTGGGTCAACCTGTTTCTGGCACTGCTTCTTGAGGTATTGGGGTCCCTGTGCCGGCCTGCCTCGGGCTGCAGCTTTGCTGGACCAGGCCCTGCCGGTGCCGCGGCTGAGGGTGCAGCCAGCCGCCCATCCAGGCTCCGGCCGCGGCCCCCGCAGGCCCTGGCTCCCGGCTGCTGGGGTCCGCTGAGCGCCCCTTTCCCTCTTCAGAACTTCCTTCACAGGTGGGACCCGCGCGGCCACCAGCAGCCCCTGGCCGGCTCGCAGGAGGCCCCGTGCCAGGGCTCAGTGGAGCTCCTGTTCAGGTGAGGATGGAGGGCCGCCCGCAGGGCCCTTTGCTCCACTCCCTTTAGTCCTCGGTTGGTCTTGTGACCTGAGGGAGCCACACCCTCTCTTAGAAATTGTCCCCCTGTTGTGGCCTCCTGTGACACTGTGAGTGCGGATCCTCCGGCTTTCCATGCCATCTATCTCTTTTTTTTTTTTTTTGGTCGTGGGGCCTGAACTCGGCCTGGGCGCTGTCCCTCAGCTCTTCAGCTCAAGGCGAGCGCTCGCTCTACCACTTGAGCCACAGCGCCACTTCTAGCTGTTTCTGCTTAGGTGGTGCTGAGGAATGGAACCCAGGGCCTCAGGCATGCAAGGCAAGCATTCTTACCACGGAGCCACCTTCCCAGCCCTACCTCATTTTTACTTATTGCTGTTGTGAGGATGGAGCCCGGCCCCTTAGGACTCTCCCACCGCCCAGCACCCTCTCTGGGCTTTTACCAAGATGTAGAAACATTGTAGCAGCCGGGTGTGTCATGTGGCTTTGCCCAGCTCCCTGGGGACCCTGAGGGGCCTTCCTCGGGCTGAGCTCGCCGTTTCCCCGCCTGCCTGCTCCGCAGGGACGTGCTGGAGGAGCCCCGCGAGGAGGAGCTGCTGGACAGGCTGGGCCGGCACCCGCACCTGCGGCTGTCCAGGTGACGGCAGGCCTCGGGCTGGGCCCCGAGAAGGAGATGCCGGCCCAGGACCCACGCTGGCTGTGGGGGAAGAGCGGGAGCAGGAGGAGGAGGAGGAGGAGGAGGAGGAGGAAGAAGCAACCATGCCGTGACAGAGCACTCCGCGGGCACGGGTGGAGGCAGAGACAAGTACCCTTGTGTCTGGGTCACGGCAGCCTCTCGGGACGGCGCTGGCCACCGTGGCCGTCACGGGGCAGGGCGTCTGCTCAGGGCTGCGTTCCTCTGCGCCCTGCTTCAGTGAGGCTCTCCGCGGGGACCTGGACGCAGCCGCGGGACAGGGAGCAGCTGCTTCCCCGCGTGCCTTCGCTGCGGGTGGTCTTCAGGGACCTGAGCCCTGCTCGGGGCCTGCGCAGGGTGGCCGGCAGGATCCAGGGTGCCCAGGTTGGGGTGCCGGTGGCTTTCCATGAGGAGAATGTGGACTGTTGTTACTTTGTGCCTTGTGTGAGTGATCGGGTGTAATTCTCCCGGTCAGAGCACCAATCATGACGGCCTTCTGTGAAGAACGGCTCTGCTGTGTTGTTACTCCTGGCTGTCTCTGGGCTCGGCTGCTGAATTCGCCGTTGAAGCTGTGTGCTGCACCGGGACACCCGGCTGTGGGGTGCGCCGGGCTTTTCGTGTACTGCGTGGGGCACGCTTAGTGATGCGCATAGGGGTCATGTGCCCGTGGTGGCCCTACTTTTGTGTCCTCGAGGTGTGTGGCAGAGGCTGGGGGTGGGAGGTGGGGAAGTGGGCGATGGCGCAGGCCACGCTGTCACTTGATTCACACTAGGTCTGGATGGACGAGTGTTTTTGCAATTCAAGTGCCAACTTCTGTGCTGGGTGGTGTAGTTTCTGGAGGTCTCTGCGTGGAAGAGGATTTGGAGATCTGGAAGTGATCTCTGCTTGGTTAATCCACAAGTGATGTTGCCCGGTGCTGCTGGTCGATGAGTGATGTGATTGGTGAGTGATGTCTGCCCGGGCAGGAAGTCGGAGCTTGGGTAGGACTTGGCTGTGAAGTCCTAATAAGATTTGAGGAGAGTAAAACTGGAAAAGCAGTTCCAGAATGTCACAAGGCCCCAGTGCTTGCTTGGGCTGTGTAAGTGCTGGTGAAGGTGTGTGTGTTCCTGGGGAAGGCCTTTGAGTACCCCCCCCCCCCTCCATTGGTTGAGCCCATACCCAGCTGGTCTCACCTCTGGGGGGGGGGGGCAGGGTGCCCCTTCATTTGTTGGAGATTGGGCGCCACCTTGTGGTACAACAGGGTTCTGCCGACCTTTATAGTACCCGGTGGACACTGTGCTTCTTCCATCTGTGAGCCCCCGAGAGGTAGCTGTCCACATCTCAGTATGCCTGGTCCTCACCCATTGGTGGACGTCTGCGTCGTCCTGGCTGGCCGCTGTCCACTCTGCGTGCTACAGCCTCGGAGTGGACATGCCCCCTGGTCTCCTGCCAGGCTGTACCTTACCCCAGGCCATCTGGGCACCGGGAGGCAGCGCTGGGGGGCAGCCCTGCCCCGGGAGGGGCACTGCTGTGTCTGGACCGTGGTGGGGACCAAACAGACGTGGTCAGTTGGGGTGAGACTTCTGACCATGAGCTTCACTTCGAGGACCTTCTGGGGGCTGCTTGCTGGTCCCAGAGCTCACGGTCCTTTCATCCATTTCACACAGGCTGGATTTGACCCCGCTGGGCTGGTACCAGGGCAGGGCTGCTAAGGGCCGCCCCAGCTGGACCCTGGAGTGGTCACACGGCCGCAGGCCAGAGGAGGAGGCGGTGAGGGGGCCGCCGTGGGGAGGAGTCCAGGCCTGGGCGCAGGAAGCGTCTGGGGTCCCTGTGCTGGGGACTAGTGGCCTGGGGCAGCAGGGGGCATGGATGGGAGTGGCTGGTGGGTGTGGGCACACCCTGTGCGGCCAGCAGGGGCCGGGGTGGGTGGGGTGGGTGCCTGGCTCTCACTCTCTGGAGAAGCAGAGCTCAGGGCCTGTGCGGTTGAGGGGGTATCAGAGCTCAGCTAGCGGGCACCGTGCCGGTGAGGGGCCTGGGCAGGTACTGTGACTGGGGATGGGAGCAGGCCCAAGGCCGGGCTCACAAGTTCCAGCTTGTAGTAACAGCAATAATGACAGACCCTCAGCCTTCTTCAGCTCTCAGCCTCCTGAGTAGCTACGATGACAGGCGTGAGCCACTGGCACCCAGCAAGCTGTACTTTAAAAGTTAACGTTTAAATAAGGGAAAACTGAACATGAATTGAATAAAGATGCCAAGAGCTGAAATTCCTCAAAATGAGCTGGAAGAGTTAGAGGATGCTTTTAGTCACCGTGGCTGTGAGATACCGCTCAGCAGCTCCTCGATGCCAGCATACATTTGTGTCCATGGTGTGTGTGTGTGTGTGTGTGTGTGTGTGTGTGTGTGTGTGTGTCTGCACGTGCACGCGGGCACAGCTGAGGCCAGGGTAGGCCTGCATTCCCCTTGGAGCCTCTGGGCATGTGCGATTCTGCTTCCCAGGCCCCCTGGTTCCCAGCTGAATTCAGCCTCTGGTGCTTGTGGCTGGGACCTCCAGGCTGGTGCACTGTCAGCCTGGGCCGTGCTTCCAAGCGATGGCTTGCTTTGTCCTGTGAGCTCTCCTCTCCGCACTGCAGCCCGCCTCTCCTCCAGGCCCCTCACCCCTCCACGCTCTTCTGAGAGAGCCATCCAGCCTGGGGTTGTAGCTGCCTAGCAAGCACAAGCCCCATGACTGACCAAAAAAAAGCTTTAGCCAGATGCCAATGGCTCATGCCTGTCATTTTGCTTACTTAGGAGACTGAAATCTTGAGGGTCAGGGTTCAAAGATGGTTTCGGTGGGAAAATAGTCCACAAGACTCTTATCTCTTATTTAATAAATCACCCAAAAGCTGGAAATGGACTGAGGCTCAAGTGGTAGAGCACTAATCTTGAGCAAAAAAGCTGAGGCGCCTAACCAGCAAAAACAAAAAGAGCAAAAGCTCTTAATGTGTTCAGATGGTTGCCCCTCGGCATGAACTCTCCCGTAAGCCAGGCGTGGTGATGTCACAGCCACCGGCCCTGCCCACGCACCGGCTGGGAGGAGAGCCGGTGAGGGGGGGACGGGCAGGGGACTTGGTGCCAGACTCATCCGTAGGCTGCGGGTCTCTCTCGGTGGATTTCCCCAGGAAAGCACCTGGGCGGAGCCACACACCGGCAGGAAGTGCAGTTGCCCAGAGCGCCTTCTGCAGTAGAGTGGGGAGGGGCTGGGGACCACATGTGGACGGGCTGTGGGCTTCCATGTTGGTGTGTGGCTCTTCCGTGGTCCCAGTCAACTTTGGCGGAGACACGGGTGAAACAATGTGTGGACGGGGCGGGATGCTGAGGCGGGGGGCACGGGTGTGGGGGTGTCCGGCCCTTTCCCGAGGCCCCCTGCTCCCCACTCACCCTGGGCTCAGGCAGCTGGCTGGAGTCCAGGCCCCGGCCCAGTCTGTTGCTGGGTCCGGGAGCGGGCCTTAGCCTGCGGGCGTGGGGCCTTTCTTGTGGTCTCTGCACGCCACGCAGCGGGGCTCCCCTTCCCGCCAACAGCCTGGATTGGGTTTCTGGTCTGGAGATAATGGGTGGTTCTTATTCAAAGGTTCAAACAATTCCTTGCTTTAAGGGGGGGGGGGGGGGGAAGGCAGGAGGCCAGCACACCCGCAGGAGACTTAGAGGAGCGGTGGGGTTCAGGCAGCGCTCTGATGTCCAAGTGGGCAGCGGATGGCCTCGGCCGTGCCTTCCGGGCGGCCACACCTGCGGGAGGCCGGGAGGAGCCAAGGTTGTGCAGGCTCACCTGCCACCTGCCACCTGCCGCCAGGTGAGCCCCAGGTGAGCTGCGCCCCCCCCCCCCCCCCGCAGGTTGTGGCTTCCACCTGTTCGTCTCAGTGGTGACTTGGGAGGTCTGGACCTGGCAGTGGCCACACTGTGGCTGGACCCACTTCCAAGGCCCGGCCCCGCCTCAGGGCCACCAAGGGGCTTCACTGGAGCCCCCGGAAGACTTCCTGGGACACCGCCCCAGCCCCAGCCCAGAGTCCCCGGCTGAATGGGCCGAGGAGGGTCCGGAACTTTCTAGAAGGTTCCCATCAGGAGGCCGTGTGCGGAGCAGGAACGTCCCTCTCTCTCTTCTCTTGCTTTCTTTCAGTGGATGCACAGGGAACACCCCACCGCCTGTCGAAAATGTGGGTTCACAGTGGCTGCCCCGCCCGCAGGCTGCGTCTGTGCCCTGGGCGGGGAGGGCAGTGGGAGGAGGACGGCTTTCTGGTGGTCACATGACCCAGGCTCCGCTCCGGGCAGAGGATGCTGGGAAGGGCGTGGTGGCTGGGTGGGAAGAGGCAGGGCAGGGAGGAGGTGGAGAGTCATCCCACTAGGGATGGTTTGTGGCCAGGCCCCTCTCCTCCCAGGCTCTGGCAGTGGCCGCCGTCCTCTGGGATCCCTCTCCCCCACTTCTGGCCCAGGGCCCTGCACCCGTGGTTCCTGGCTGGTCACCTGTCCCTGGAGGCCGGGGAGCTGCATGCGGGGCGGCGACAGCTGCTGGGTGGCCTCATCATGGGCCTCTTCCCTACTTAGAAGAGGGTTGAGGTCCCCAGGTGCTGGCGGTGGGGCCTGGGCGCTGTCCCTGAGCTCTACGACTTGAGTCACAGCTCCACTTCTGGCTTTTTGCTGCTTAGTCAGAGACAGGAGTCACAGATTTGCCTGCCCAGGCTGGCTTCACACTGCGATCCTCAGATCTCAGCCTCCTCAGCAGCTAGGGTTACAGGCGTGAGCCTTGGCACCCGGCTTAGCTCTGCTTTTTTTTTTTTTTTAACACCCAAGACCAGGACTCGCGCTTGGTACCAGATGTTTTCGCTGTTTGGCTGGCGTTCTACCAAGTGAGCCATGCCTCCACCCCTTAAATACATTGTTTTCAGTGGCACCTCCTCTGTGCGTGTATGTATGTGCATGTACCCACGAGTATGCACACATGCTCATGTGTGCCTGTCCATACATGTACACGTGTGTGCGCATGTGCACGTGTGTGCAGTGGTGTGCACAGAGGCTTTCTCTGCTACTGCAGTGGTGCCCAAGCCTTGGCATCTCCCCAAGTCCCTGGGGAACGTGTGGGGGTTGCTGGGGGTCCCCTGGATCTGGGGATCTGGCAGCCTGTGGGGAGGCAGCCTGGGCTCCGTGGATGCCGGAGCTGCGGGGGGGGGGCACGGGGGGCACCCCTGTCGCGGGCTGCGTGGAGACGGCCGGAGGCCCGTGTGACTCACCCTCAGGGCCGTGGCCCCGGCCCCGTCCTACGTAGGTGTCTGCGGTGGTGAGGGTGGAGAGGACGTGGACGTGGTGCCGCGGCACTGGTGGTGGAGCGCCAGCCTCGAGTGGGGAGAGCCACTCGGAGCGCGAGGCCCTCGGTTAAAGGCCCTGCACTGGCACCAAGAAGAACAAGCCGCCATGTGGCGGTGGGCGTGGGGGGAGGAGTGCAGGGGCCTCGCCTCGGGAAGCCAGGTGCTCGGGGTGAGAAGGGGGTGCCCGGCCCTTCACAGGGCTCCCGCGGGGGGCCTGGTTTGTGCACCTCTGGCCTCCAGAGTCACCAGGGGCCGGTCTCATCCCAGGGCTGCCCCGAGGTCTGGATGTGCACCCCGTGCCGCCTTGGTGGTCCCCATCTTCCTGCCCGGTCCCCTCTGTGGGTTGCTTTCCTTGGGATCCGCACAGCGTGGTTGGGTCTCAGTGATGTGCTGCCTCCTCTCCCCCGCCCCCAGGCCACAGCACCTGCTGGCAGGCCCAGCAGCCCAGGGTGGATGCCCAGGCTGGTCCCTGGGGGACCCCCTGGGGTGGGTCTTGGAAACCCACGAGCCAGCTGCAGGGCCAGCTTGGGTGACAGGAGGGCAATGCCCTCCTGGCATTGGCCGGAAGCCCAGGGCAATTTACATACAGGTGAGGGCCTCACCCCCCTGTCCAGAGGCAGGTAGGGTAGACACACCTGGCGATTTGGGCACACGCAGTTCCAGGGCAGGCCAGTGGAGGGCAGCAGAGCTCCAGCAGTCCTGGGGCCCTCCCTACCCCCCCCCCCCCCCAACTTCCAGTGCCAGGCCTGGCCAGAGGGCAAGGGTAGTCACCCCATCTGGAACCTTCTTCCCTCCCCTGTCTCCTGAGCCTGTGTCCTCAGGCCGCCTTTGTGACCCATGACCTGTGTGGCGTGCCCTCTGGGCCCCCTCCACCTTCGTATTGTGGGGGGGGGGGGGCGGTTCCCGGGCCCGCAGGGGGCAGGGGCTGTCACTCGGTGTTTGCTGGGCCCCAGGCTGTGGGCCGAGCCAGCCACTGCCTGGGTGTGGGGCAGAGCCAGGCCTCCTGCTTGCCGGACCCCCCCTCCCCCACATGGGCCTGGATGTGGACATGGTCGGGGCCGCCCAGACCCCCTGGCCTCTGCGGTTGGGCTGTGGGTGCTGGTGGGGGTGATGCGGCCCGCTCCGTGTTGGCCCGAAGGACCCCGGACCCGTACGGATATTTGCTCCTGACACCTCATTTTCCCAGAAACCTGGTGTGGTGGCCCTCAGCACCTCACGCTCAGTGCAAGCTGGGAAAACGGGCTTCAGACTCTGCCAGAGCCGAGGCCGGGGGTCTCAGCTGGGAGAGGTCCCCAGAAGGCGGGGGGCAGGGGGGCTTGGGAGCCAGGGCCAAGCAGGCAGCCCCCCTCAAACCTGGAAGTGGTGATGGGGGCGAAGACAGGGACACGGGGCCATGTCTGCCCCTCCCCCCCGCTCCCTCCCTCCCTGAGTGGCATGTTATCTGCCGTCGTCTGCCCGGGAGAGTGTTTTGGGGGGCTCTGGTTTGCCTCTCTTCAGCTGTGCTTCCTGGAACATCAGCTCTGGGCTTTGTGTGTGGCCGGGTCCCCTGTGCCCAGGACTGTGGGTGTTCAGTAGTGGTGTGTTGACTGGGTGGATAGACAGACAGACAGGAAGGCACGGGCGTCCGTCCCTGGGTGGCCAGCTATGCCGTGAGCTGTCGGGGTGAGGGCGTCCGCCGTGGGGGAGCAGGGGCAGCTCAGGCCTCCATCCTGTCCTCCGGCTCCAGCCGACCCTGGGGTGCTCATCGGGAGGCCGATGCTTCCCTGCTTCTGTCTGACCAAGCAGATACCTGGGGCTCGGAACATTCTGGAACCAACCCCTGCTAGCACAACTGTCCCCCAATCCATGCAGCCCTGGCTGCCGCCACTCTTGAGACAAAGGGCCGTGGTGGTGAGGGGTTCCGGCAAAGGCTGGGGGTCCCCCAGGGAGGAGGGGAGGCAGCCAGAGTGCGTGGCGGGCTCTGGGCGCCGGCAGGTGGCGGTGGGCGGCCCCTGTGCCCGCGCTCGGCCGCTCCCCTCGGGGGGGGGGGGGCAGCTGCGCACGGGGCGGCCTGGGCTCCGCGCGGGCACCGGTGGCCGCTGTTGTGCCAGGAGGGCCTGGCGCCCAGCCACAGCCCCGCAGAGCCGCTGCGGCCAGCCATCCCGCCCTGCTCAGATGCCAGTGGCGTCCTTGTGAGACGCCAGGAATGTGTGTGGGACGCCCTGGGCCAGTCGGCCTCGGTTTCGCAGCATAGCTAGAAGTCACTGACTCCGCGTGACGGCCGCATGCCGGCCGGTGATCTCTGCTCCTGCCGCTGGCCGCTGGCCGCTGGCCAGCACAGGGGAACTCCGGGCTGGGCACGGGCGGGGTGGGGGGGAGGCGAAGCTGGCAGGCCGGGGCTGGTGGGAAGCCCTCCCTGCGGGCTCTGTGGGCACAAGCACCCCGTCGCATGCTGGCCTTTGGCTTCCCTGCTCCCACCCACAGAACTGATCCCCGCCCCCAGCTGGGCGTCGTGGGAGAGCAGGGGAGAGTTGGCGATCCTGAGATGGCAGCCGGCCCCCACCCCCCTGCAGACACGGGTGTTGTTTTGGGGACGAGGCCGGCCGGGCCGCCCAGCGGGAACCTGCGCGTGCACGCTGCAGGTCGGGGGTCGGGGGTCCCCCTGTGTGCTGGCACTGCCCTTCCTGCTCCCCGGCTGCTGGAGTCCCGGTGTCCCCTGGTGCTCCCTGGCCTGGCACGTGCAGTGTCCTTCCGGCCTCTGGCACCCTTCTCCTGGTTGTCCACGTTCCCCTGGCCCTCACGGTGCCCGCCGCGGACGGAGGGTGCGGTCACCCTGGCAGTAAGGTGGCTGGCATCTCTGTCACCACAGGCCTGCTGCCGATTTCACCTACTCTGCCGAGCGCCAGCCCGGTCCTGCCTGTGGGTTGTCATGGGGCCTGGTCCTGTGGTGAGGGCAGGGAGGGACATACACAGCTTGCGGGACCTGGCGTGGGCAGCTGTGCCCGTGCGTGTCTGTGGCCTTCTGGTCTGGGCTGTGAGCTGGGCAGGGCTCTGTGGGACTCCGTCCTTCTGGACACCTGGTCTGAACCTTGGTTCTGTTGGTGTGCACGACAATCCTGGTGGCTGTCCCGCAGGCGGGCAGCCTGGCCTGGCCCTGCGGCCCCCATGTGGCAGGTGGAGGTAAACACAGACTCTCCTGCACCAGCCACTGTGGCTCCCTCGCCCACAGGGTGCTGGGCCCCGAGGTGCCCCAGCCCGGGCATTGCCGCTGGTGCGTCCGTGCTGGGAAGGCAGCCGCGGGCAAGCGTGGCGCCAGCGTGTGCCCAGGCCGCAGCGCTGTCCTCGCGCCCGGGAGAGGCCCTGGCGTCCGTCCTGCTCACCGGCCTCCGTGTTGGCTGGGCCTGTGACCCCTCCAGCTTCTGGTTCTCGCGTCTGGGCCTCTGTCACACACTTCGATCCCAGACACCCCTGCTGCAGGTCTTTGTCATGAGAGCTGTGTGTGTGTGTGTGGGGGGGACACTGCCGGCCTAGCCCTGTCGGGCCGGTGCCCTGTGGCTCGTTCTCCTGGCACGGAGAGCCAGCGAGTGCTGAGGAAGGGACTTTCGATCTCAGGAGGGGCCGCTTCTGTGGGGAGCCGGCACTGGCCGCGGTCCTGGAAGCACCTTTGGAAGATGATTCCGTACGGCAGGCCGTGCCCGCACCCCCGGCCCGCGCCCCCTGTGGCTGCCAGCCTGGGTCCTGGGACACCGCTCCATAAGGCAGTGAGCCGGGCCCCGACAGCATGGGGCCGCTGCGGCTCCCACGCCCGGCTCGGGCTGTCCCTGCGGCCCTGCATCCTCGTGACCTTGCCCAGTGCCGGGGCCGGTAGCTTTGTCCTTGGAGACGTCCACCGGTGGTCAGAGCACCCCCCCCCCCCCCGCAGAGTCGGGCTCTGCCCGCTGCCGCCCGCGGCCCAGCGAGGCTCCGGGCCGGGCGTCCAGCTCAGGGGCCGGATGGAGACTCAGTTTATTTTCTGTCTTGCTCAGCCTGGCTGATTATCTTTAATAAGGCCATCGTGAACATTTCCTTGTAAGCTCATTTTAAGGAAATGTTTGTGCATGAAGCATTTTCCCACAGCCCGGAGACAATGTGCCAGCCTTTGCCAAAGATCACATTTGCCACCCTCGGCCTTCCTGACGCTGCAGGGTGGACCTGGAGCCCGGCCAGGCACTGTGCCCCCCCCCGCCCCCTCCTCCCCCCCCCGCCCCCTCCTCCCCCCCCCCCCCCCGCCATCACGATCAGGCCGCGTTTGATTAATATCTGCCATGGCCCCGAGTGTCGCATGGTGCAGGGGTGTTGGCGGCGACACTGGGCAGGGGGCCGGGCGGCCGTGCCGAGCCCGGCCGGGGCCGTGTGAACTGGCTGCCGGGCCGGTGCTCGGCTCTTTGAAGCCCTGCCTCCCCGTGTGTCTTGTGCCCTTTGCATTTCCAGTTTGTCCAGATCCACAGAGCACAGCCACGCGGGCCCCGTGCTGAGACCCGCTGGCCCTGCTCCCGGACCCCGCACCCCAGCCACCCGCTCCCTGCGAGCCAGGGCCCCGGGGCAGGCACAGCCGTGGCCGCGTGGGGTGGGTGGGTGCCAGGCCCGTGGGGGGGGGGAGGACCTCACCTCACAGAAGGCCCCCCGAGGGGGGACTGCACCCCCGTCCGTGACTGAGGGGTAGAGCAAGCCGCAGGCCCTGAGTTCAAATCCCGGTGCCACAGACAAAGGTCATCACCTCTAGCCTTTCACCAGAACCGAGGGCCAAAATACACCTCGCCTTCATGACTCTTGTAGTCTGTGGTGGTTACTGACAACAGTACACGTACAGCTGTAAGGGGTGATCGAGATGGAGCCATCCGCCAGGCGTCTGTGTCCCACAGGAGACACCGGAGGAGACGTGGGTGCGGGGGAAGTAGCTGGGACGCGGGGGGTGGGGGGCAGGAAGGCCGCGGCCCCAGGGCCGGGGGCATCTGGAGGACCCATGCCCGGCCACACCTCCACCTCAGACTTTGCCCTGTGGCAGTTTCCCCCAGGTACCAGGCCACAAGGTGAGGCTTCAGCCGTCACTGCAGCCACAGGGAGCTCATCCTTTTTATTCTTTTTTTTTTTTTTTTTGGTCCTGGGGCCTGAACTGTAGGCCTGGGCGCTGTCTCTGAGCTCTTCAGCTCAAGGCTAGCGCTCTACCACTTGAGCTACAGCGCCACTTATGGTTTTCTGGTGGTTTATTGGAGATAAGAGTCTCCTGGCCTTTCTTGCCTGGGCTGGCTTTGAATCATGATCCTCCGGTCTCAGCTTCCTGAGTAACTAGGATGACCGGTGTGAGCCACTGGCCCCCGGCTCCATTCTTACATCCTGTGGTCTCAACTGAGACCTGCATCCTCAGAGGGAAGCCCTGGCGTCCATCCTGTGCCCGCCTGCCCCTCTGCGACCGCATCTGTTTCCCATGTCACCCATGTCTGGTTCTGCGTCTTGCTCCTGAGCACCCCCACACCGGGGAGTCCCATATGACCCCACATCGGTGTGTCCTGTGTGACCTCCACACCGGGGTGCCCTTGTGTGGGGAAAACAGGCGTGCAGCACTCCTGCCTAGGGTAGGGTGAGGGCAGAGGTCTGGGCTGGGGTGACCCGTGTGGCTGAAAGTGGAGTTAAGTACTGACGGAACAAACATGGAGCCGAGAGGCCTGGGTCGGGGGTGGGGGGGGGATGGCCCGAAGAGGCCCAGGGCTCCCTTTTAGGGAGAAAAAGGAGGGAATGGGAATGGTTTTTCCAAGACAATTATTTTCTGGAGAGGGAGAGACAATAAATGCTCTTCTCTCCCTTCATCTACTCATCCATCCATCATCCACTTGACTGACTGCTTATCCATTTATCTACCCAGCCAACTAGCATCAATTCACCCACCTGGCTATCATCCATCCATCCTTCCATCCACCCATCCACCACCCATCACCTGTCTATCTACCCACCTGTCCGTTATCCAGCCATCCATCTACCCATCTCTCCATCTTCCTCCTTCCCTGCAGCCTACCAGGGTATTTATTATGCCTGGGTTTGGGGAATAACACAGGCTGGACCCTGTCTCCACTCTGGGAAAGTACATCATCATAGGCTGTGAGGGACAGCGGGGTGAAGCCTGTGCCCACCTCCTCCCCACCCCGGGTCATGCTACAATCAGTGTGGACCTTTGGAACATTCCTCAGCTTCGATTGAATGTAAATAGAGTCATTTCTGGAGTTAGCATAGAAACCGGCCCAGTCAGCTCTTCCCGCGGGAGTGCCAGGCCCCGCCCGCCTGCCCTTCCGCCTGCCCGCCAGGGCAGGGCTGAGGCTTCCTCCCTCCTCTGTGGCCTGGGGGAGGCTGGCAGGCCTCACGGGCAGGCTGCTGGGGAGAGGCTTGGCCAGGGAGGGGCCGGAGTACTCGGGGAAACGTTGCCCGGTGGCTGGGGGTGGGGGTGGGGACGACGGTCTTCCATGCTGTCTCCTCTCACCGCTGCTGCGGGCCATCAGGACAAGGTTTTGTGAAGGGAAAGCTGGGAAATGCTGCCAGCCCCCATGGGGATGTCTGGCCTGGCCAGGGTCAGGCATTTTGCACATTTTATGGCCCCATTAGTTCCAGGGCTTTTGGATCAAGGTGATCAGTTGATCATTAACTGTTTGCTGCGTATGGCATTCCACATGCAAGCCCAAGGTAGCCGCTCAGTTCCATGTGCTGATTGTGCCGGCCTGTCGGGCCCAGCCGGGCAGCCCTGCCTTCCCACTGGGGGGGTTGTGTGTGACTCCTCAGTAGGGACTGCGGCTGCCCTGGGCTTGGGCATAAGTGCTTCATTACTCCTTCTAGAAGGAAGCCTGACCTGCCCGCGAGCCTTGAGTCTGTGACATCTTCATTCATGTCACCCTGCTTCTGTCTGGCACCCTGGTCATCTGATTGGAGCCCTGTGTCTGATTGTCACTGCCGTGCCTTCAAGCCTACTTTGAGATTGTATACTAGTGGTTGCCATGTTTTCTAGCTGCAAGGGACTCCTGGCAAAGTGAAAACTTGGGTTGAGTAGAAGGCAGCCAAATTGGCTTCTTGGACAGCAGAGCCAGGAGGGTGGCTGGAGTGGGAGTGAGGGGTGTGTGTGTGTGTGTGTGTGTTTTGTATTTTGAGACACAGTCTTTCACTATATGACCAGGCTGCTCCTGAACTCATGGCTCAGCCTCCTGTGCCACCGCACGCCACACAAATAGGTTCTTATTTTTACATTCACCAAAATTTCTACCAGGAAACATCTTTTTCTTGTAGAACCAAAAGGCAGTTGGGAAGCACCGAATGAAAACTGGCCTCTGAGTGGCACATGCCATCACAGGCAGCAGCTTGTAGACTTCTAAGAATCCAAAGAAAGACTCAGATATTGGATAAAACTAAAAAGTCTGCTCTCCATCTGTCCCTAGAAAGGCTTCGCCCAGCCAGCCTCCTTTCTGTGCCTGTGTCTGGGGCTCTGGGGACACCTTGCGGCTCCCCCCACCCGCTCTCTCCTCCCCCACTTCCCTGTGAGCACACACAATACCGGAGACCAGAAGGCTCACATCCACAGTGGGTCCCACAGCCCCCAGTGTTGCTGGGTGTCTGCCCTCCGGCGTGCAGCTAGGAGAGCCGGGACTAAGGTTGGGAGCAGCTGGTGACAGGCCCACAGCAAGCAGGTGTCCCATCAGGCATGACTGCAGAGCCCCCCAGCTAGGCCCACGCTCTGTTGTCTTGCTGGTGCTCGTGATTTCAGCTAGGTACCCCAATATTCCAGTTTGCACCAAAGCACCAGTTGATGCACCCTTCCCCCCCCCACCGCCCCAGCCCAGCTCTCTGCAGCCCGTTCGATGGTCTGGCCTGCGGTCCTCAACACCTGGTTTTCGAAAGGGCAGCCTTCTGACCTTCTCCGTTTTGTGGATGAGTGAATGGGTTGGGGAGGCCGGGGCCTGGTCCCGGATGGCCAGCAGCTTCCAGGATGAAGGGTCAGCACTGGGATGGAGAGCCAGGCCTACACGCCCTTCCCAGGCTGGGGCCAGCTCAGATCGGGGGTGTGTGTGAGCGTGGGGGCCCTGTGGGATGGTGAGTGGGCGTCCCTGAGGCCTGACCTTCCCGGGACGGCAGCCAGGCTCTGGGGCAGAATTCTGCCAAGAGGGAGTTTTTTTCCCCTGGTCAAGGAATAAGCGCGCACATTCCTGCGAGTCAGAGGTGTGGCCGCGGGAGACGGGGCCTTGGCTGCCGGCAGCCCGGCCACGTGACGGCTCTCGCAGCCTCCTGCTCCCGCTCCGGCCAGGCGTTTGCCGAGACGGCAGCGCCAGGAGGGGGAGGCGGCCGGGCCCAGCCTGGCACCTCGGGCATGTGACAGCCCGGCCCACGGGGACGGCCGGCTCGCGGCCCAAGACGCACCTGCGTCTGCAGACCCTGGGCCCGTTCCCCGCCCTGGCCTCCCCAAGTGCACCTGTCACTTGTGGGTGGGTGGCGTGGGGGCCAGGTCACACTGGGAGACAGGCGCTCAACACCTCTCTCCCCCCATGTGAGAGCAGGGTTTGAACTCATGTCTTCAGGTTTACTAGGCAAGCACTCTGCCACGGAGCCACCTTCCCGGTCCCTTTTTGCGGTGGTTATTGTCAAGATGGGGGTCTCAGTTTATAATGTATGCCTGGGCTGACATACAGCCTGTGACACTCCTGTTCGTGTTTCCTCTGTGGCTGGAGCGGTAGGCTTGCCCTACTGTGCCAGTTATTGATGGAGACATGGAGGCTTGTGAATGGTTTTGTTCATTTAAAAGAGAGGGAGTCTTGGCTGACCTCAAACTGTGATCCTCTGTTCCTGTCCTCCCGAGTACAAGTAGCTAGGTTACAGGCTTGAGCCACTGTGCCCAGTCTTCAAATACCTTCTTATCTCCTACACCCCTCAACCTGGAAAGGTGCTCATCTCCAGCTCCTTGCAGCGACCCCATCCCTGGGGCATCTCGTCCTCCACTCTGCAGAGCACCCCAGGCTTTGGGAGGTGGACTGTGCCTCTCCGTCCCCCCGAGCCCTGCGGACGGGCTCCCGGGCTGCCGCTGTGTGTGGAGTCCAGGATGCTCAGGACGGGGCCAGCACAGCGGGTGTGGCTGGACCCCCATGACTGCTGTAACAAGCGAACGGCCAGCTCTAAAACAAGGGAGAGCGATTCTCTTACGGCCTAGGAGTGAGACGCAGGCGTCCCGTGCTGCGTGCCCTCCAGAGTGTCCGGGGAAGGGGCTCGGGCGCCCCAACACGAGGCTGCACCTCTGCAGCTGCTGCCCCCCCCCCGCGCCTCCCCTCCCCTCCATGACCACGCTTGGTGTTGGGCTTTGGGCCTTCTGGGGTGAGGCCACCGCAGGACCTGTCACATCCACAGAGACGCCGGGTCCATGCGGCACACGTCTGCAGGCTCCAGGGCACGGGACGTGGTGTGGGAGGTGGGCACGGGACATGGGCACAGGGCGTAGCATGGGATGTGAGGACATGGGACATGGGCACGGAAGCCACCTGGGCTCCAGGGATGTCCTCCCTTCTCCCTGTCCCCAGCGTGGCTGGCATAGGCCGATGACCGGTGGAAATGGCCCTGAGAGCCTTGTGTCTTCCAGGGGTCCATGTGTTCCTCTTTATGGCTGAATCACGCTTGCTGGGCCTCCCTGGAGCAGCCTCTGCCAGCAGCCTCCCCTGCAGGTCCCGTGCACAGAGGGACAGACCTTGGGAGCTGCAGGGTGTGCACTGTGGTGAGAGAGGTCTGACCCGGCCACGTGGCGGTCAGGCAGACCACTGTGAGCCCGTCCCCCGTGCCTGGTCTCCTGTGCCTGCCATCAGGACTGTACCAAAGGATGCTGCTGTTCTCCTGCTACCCAGCAGGGGGCACCGGCGAGGCTGCAAGCCGCTCCTCACGTGGCCCCTGATGGGCCAGGCGGGAGACTTCCATGCTTCCATGGACTCTGGCCCAGGGCTTCTGTGTCTGCTGGCTGGGGCGGCTGCGTGTTGTTTTGGAGTCATGTTTCCCGTCTAGTTGGACACAAATCTGGGGTGCAGGCGTCATGGTCCAATTAATAGACTAAGCCTCCGGCCCCTCTGTGGCTCTAGGAGTGTAGCGGGCAGCTTCTGCTGTGTAACAAGTCGCCTCCCCTCCCCAGCTGTGTGGCTTACAGCCGCTGAGATCCTCCGCCTGTTGTGAGTCGGCTGAGGGGCTCTAGGGTGACTGGCGGGGCGGCCCCTCTCTCTGTCCCAGGCCTGGCTGAGGTGGTGGATCCCGGGGGACCAGCCTGGGAGCTCTCAGTGGTGGGGGACCCACGGCTCCAGCTCGGCAGCTTGACGCACAGAAGCTCCTCAAACCCCTGCTTATGACTCGCTTGCTTGTGTCCCTGCGTGTCCTCTTCCATGGCCACAAGGTGAGCATGGCTCGCTCCCCACTGGGCTGCCTGGTACAGGCCCCACAGGACACGGCATGGCCCCCTGGGCACCACCGCCCTGGGCCCGGCCCACCCACGCTCCCACCGTCTGACCACCTGCCTCCCAGGTGCCGTGGCCTCCACCCTGTGGCCTCCACTCCAGCTGGCCAGTGAGGGTACAAAGTCAGCATTCAGCCTAAAGGCACACAGGTGCTTGTAGGCGGACACATGAGTGTTCACACCATGTGTTCATGTGTTGGCACTTGAGCTGGTGTGGAGGAACGTGTCCCAGTGCAAACGTGTGGATGTAGTGTGACTGTGTGCATGTGTGTGAGCATGTGCGGTGTGTGCATGCACGTGTGTGCACATGTCTGCACATGTGTTTGTGTGTGTGTGCAAGTGTGCACGTCGGGGTCTCTCAGCTCCCCCAGGGTGGTGACCCTTGCGCTAAGGCCCACTTGACCCCGCATCTCAGCGCTGCTGTGGCCGCCACCGCCCGCTTTAGAACAAGGAAACTAGCCACTCAGGAGGCTGAGATCTGAGGGTCACGGCTCAAAGCCAGCCTGGCCAGGAAAGTCCATGAGACTCTTACCTCCAGTTAACCACCAGAAAACTGGAAGTGGTGCTGTGGCTCAAGTGGTAGAGTGCTCACCTTGAGTGAAGAGCTGAGGTACAGTGCCCAGGCCCAGAGTTCAAGTCCCACGACTGACAAAAAACAACAAAGACAGGCTGGGAGGCAGCGACCTTTTCGACTGACACAGGTCCCACTGAACTCTCCGGAGCCGCAGCCCTGGCGACTGGCCTTGTGGTATGGGGTGGGGTCTGCGGTCCCTCAGGTCACCCGTGGCCCTCCCCTAGGGCCTGGCACTTGCTGGGGGGACGGGGACCAGGAGGGACAGTGCTTCTGGGCAGCCAGCCCTGCTGACCCCAACGAAGTTCCTTCTACATTCAGGACCCATGTGTTCCCACAGCGCTTGTCCAGGAGCACTGTGCCTGGAGTCCGGGGCCGTGGGCCCTGGCTGGCCCGGGCCTGGGCCGCTGACGCACGTGCTGTGGCCGGGCATGCGTGGTGAGCCGGGCGGGGTGGGACTTGCTCGTTCTGGGTCCTGGGTTCTGGGCTGTGCACAAGCCTCCTCTCGCATGGATTCAGAGACTCACGGCTCAGCTGTGCATCCCGCTCTCCCCTCGCCCGTCACCCCCTACCGCATCTCTCAGCCAGGCTGCAGGTTCTTTGGGGGCACCCCTGTTCTGAGAAAGGTCCTCCATGTATCACCTGGAGGCCGGCAGGGCCGGTGGCAGCCAGGACGTGTCCCCGATCGCTCCGTGGGCAGAGCTGCCCGGTCATCTGTGACTGTGGGGTGGTGGGAGGGCTGCCTGTCGGCCTTCTCTTCCGGGGCTCTTCCTCTGCGCCCTGGAGTCTCCCCACACTGACCGTGGCACCCGCCACAGCTCGGGCCTCCCGGGGAGGGGAACCCCAGCGTTGTGAGTGCTCTCGGTGAGTTTGGGGGCCGACGTGCACCCCAATGCTGAGCGCTGCGTGCTGCATGCAAAGCACCCAAATCCTTTTCTGTCCCAGCGGGCCCTGGGCCCCGTGGGGCTCCTGCTGGTGTTTCCCGTGGGACTAGCTCCTGGCTGCCCCCTGCCCACAGTGCCTCCTCCTCAGCTTGGGGTGGGGGGACCCCTGGGTCGCGCTCTCTGCTCCCTGCATCCCCGGCCAGAGACACGGCAGAGCTGCCAACCCCTGGGCAGAGGCCGAGGCTGTGGACCAGGAAGAGGTTGTGACTCCCGACTGCTGGGTGACTCCCGGGGGTGTGGGTGCTGTCCTGCATCTCTCTGCACCCCGAGAGAGATCCATGGGGCCATCTTCAGGGTTGGGGCGGACAGGCCAGCTGCAGACTGCTGGCCGGCGCCATGTGGTGCTGGATGTGAACCTTGTGTGGCTCAGTGGATTCATAGCATTGCTCTGCCACGCTCCGCCCTCGGAGATGAACTAAAGCAACTCAGGGACGTTGGATATTTTGGGGTACTTGTCCTGGGGCTTGAACTCAGGGCCTAGGCACTGTCCCCAAGCTTTTTCACTCGAGGCTGGTGCTATACCTCATGAACCACTTTTGGCTTTTTGCTGGTGAATTGGAGATCAGAATCACAGAGACTTTGCACTTCGATCCTCAGGTTTCAGCCTCCCGAGTAGCCAGGATTACAGGTATGAGACAGTGTTTTGGAATCACATTAAAAACACAAGAGGGGGAATGAATTTTAATAACATTTCATTCAGTCCCATCTATGCGAGGTATGTCAGGCTGTGATCAAGATTAGAACTATTAATGAGATACTTTAAATTCTTCTAATGCAAAATAGTGTATACTAATGCCTCCACAATCCAGCTTGTGACCTTGTGTTCGTGCATTATCCTGCCAGAGTAATATTCTCTCTCTCTCTCTCTGTGCTGGTTGAGGGGCTTGGGCCTGGGTACGGTCCCTGAGCTCTTATGCTCAAAGCTAGCATTCTAGCACTTTGAGCCACCGCTCTACTTCCAGTTTTCTGGTGATGGTTAATTAGAGATAAGAGTCTCATGAACTCCAGGGTCCTGACTGCAGCCCGAGAAGCAAGGCCGTGTCCACGCTCTGGGCAGCAGGGTTAGCGCATGGCTGAGATCCGCCCGTCTCCGGGCTTCCCGGTGCTGGGTGGGGCCGCGTGGGCCATGGCCAGGCCCTGCTGCAGCGCAGGGGCTTCATCTTTCTGCTTCTGGCCTCAGTTCCCCCAACCGGACACGAGTAGCCGAGCCCTCTGGAGCCAAGCCGCTGCCGGCTCCCGAGTCTGCATCTTAGCCCTAATTTTGCTTTGATGATGGAGCGGAGAGGGGTTTAGAAACAGATGAGCGGGAGACCCACGGTGGACCACCCAGCCCGGGGTTCCAGGGGCAAAGCCCTGGAGGGGGGGAGGGGGAGGTGAAGGGAGTAGGGAGGGGGAGGAGGGACAGGGCAGGAAGCCCACCCAGGACACCAGGACTCTGGGAAGAGCCTGCCCTGCGTCTTGGCACTTGGGCCTGCCAGCTGCCGGGGGCTGGCCACCGTGGTCCCCGGTTGGCACGGTGGCGGCTGGTGGCCGGGTGGGTGGGTGTGCCAAGGGGGCAGCGTAAATCACTGCCAGAAGTGCCAGCAGCCTGCCAAGCCGCGGGGGAGGCGCTTGGTGAGTAGATTGCTACTTGAAAAATGACTGTGGCGTCGGCAGAGATCTCCTCCGCCTTCCTGGGTAGAGCGCGGCGGGCCAGGCCGCTCCGCGGCGCGGGCGCGAGGGCTGGCTTCCTGGGCTCTGGGAAGGAGGGTGGATGTTGCCGTGGGAACAGGGGGCCCGGCCAGCTGCCCAGCCTGGGGGGCGGACGGCCCCGTGTGCCCAGGGCACGTCCACTACCTGCTGGCGCCGGACAGTGCCGTGCGGCGTGCACAGGGCCTGGAGAGGCGGTTACATCAGCCAGGACACCGTCGCTGCACGTAAACCAGAGGAGGAGAGCAGAGAGCGGACCGCTGGCCACGTGCATGGGTCACCATGCGAGGAGCACACATGCACTCACCACGCATGCACACCACACATGCATGCACACGCACCAAACACGCATGCACACACCACACACGCATCCACACCACACACGCATGCACACACCACACATACATGCACACACCACACACGCATGCACACACCAAACACGCATGCACACACCAAACACACATGCACACACCACACATGCATGCACACACCAAACACGCATGCACACACCAAACATGCACGCACACACCACACACATGCACATGCACCACACACGCATGCACACACCACACACATGCACATGCACCACACACATGCACACACCACACACACATGCACACACCACATGCACCACATACATACCACAAACACATGAACAAACATGTACACACCACATACACATACCATGCACACCATTAACAGACGCCATATACACACACCGTGCACACGCACCACATACACACGGTGTACACATGCCATGTGCACACATCATAAGCACCTACCCCAGTAATGGCACCACAGCGGAGGGCGCCGCGGCCCCCAGCCTGGGGGAAGCAGCACGCCGCCCCTCCGCGTTGCTTTTGGAGGCGATCACCTGGGATGCCTTGCTCTAGACTTTGATCTCACACACAGTGAAAGAACGATTCCACGTCTCCATCCATGACCTGTCTGCTGCCCTGCGGTCACAAGACAACACAGTTGTAACGTATTATTATTGTAATGTGTTGTTGTTGTTTGTGGGATGTCCGTCTCCCAAGGAAGTTTCTGCAGGAAGACAGGTTCGCCGTCCTTCTGTCCTGACCTCTGCGGAGGAGCGTTTGTGCTCGCAGAAGCTTATGGGGACACCGAGCCCCCGGGTCAGGATCTCGGTTTCCCTTTGGGCCTTGCTGTCCCTGTTGCCTAGTCTGTGAGGTTGGGGCGCCCTGCCTCGGGGAGCACCCATGAGGAGTCGAGGGGAAGGGGCTCGTGTCTGCCGGTGGGGCTCGGGGTGTCTGTCCCGTCGCTGGCGGTTGGAAGAGGTGCCCGCCTGGTGTTGGGGGCCGGGGCTGTCGCGGGCAAGGGCACCCTGCTGGTCTTCTGGAGTCCATATCCAAGGGTCTTTTCTCCAGACAAAGTTCCTGTGTAGCCCTGGCTCTTGCCTCTGCCTCCCAGAGCCGGGATTACAGGCGTGTACCACCACACCTGACTTCCAGCCAAGTTCCAATGCACAGACCCTGTCCACGTGGGTGTGGGTGCAAGTCCTGCCCAATGCCCCTGGGCTCGGGGCTGGTTGGGGTCAGTTCAGCCCTGCTCCCCTTCCCCAGGGCAGACTGGACGTCTGGGGTCAGGCCTCGCCCGCCGTGAGGCCTGCATGGTGGCAGAGCTGGCCGCAGCTGGACCGGGCTGGAAAGGCCCCGGACGCTCTGGGCTCACACCGCCGCCTGGTCTTGGTTTGGAGGCCTCGGCCAATGCCTCAGCCACCAAGCCAGGTGGGCTTGTTACCTGTCCCGGGAGCTCGTGTCTCCTGGAGCCCGGGGCCGGCCAGGCCGGGGCCGGCCAGGCCACGTGACACTTCGCACACATCCTCTCCCGAACGTGGCGTGGAGCCAGGTGAGGAAATGGGAAGGAGAGCCGTGGTGCGTGTGTGGTGCTGTGTACACGCGTGTGTGCATGTGTGTGCACGTGTGGGGTGCTGCGAGCCACGAGCCAGACACGTGGGGTGAGGGGCCAGGGCGGGGACTCCACCCCTTCTCTGCCCCTGACTCTAGCGTGGCCCCCCCCCATCGCCTCCCCATTCTCCTCCCTGGGTAGTGGGGGGGATCCTGGGCTGGTGAGTGGTGCCCACAAAATGACCTCTGGTCCCCTCGGAATCTGCGCCTCCTGTCAGTTTGGGGGTCCTGTCCTTCCCTCTGTGGGGGCGTGGGGGTGGGGGCCCTTGAGGGGTTCGGGAGCCGAGGATGGGGGGAGTGTCTTCTGCCCGCTTCCCGCGGGGCCCTGGCTGGGGGGGGGGCAGCCCGCCGTCCTGGGCGGGGTCACGGGCCCCACATCACACCCTGCAGGCTCAGCCTGGGCACGGAGGCGGGGGTTGGGCGGGAGGGAGAGAAGGCCCAGCGGGCGTCTGCCTGGCTCCCTGTGCTGACCTGGCCCTGGGCTCCCCGATCGCAGGCTCAGTGGCAGTGGCAGCGTCACGTTCCTCCAGCTGCCCCGGGTCTGAGCTGTACCTGGGGCTCAGTGGGGAAGGGGGTTACAAAGGGCCGTTCAGGAGCCCCTGGCTTTCAGACCACACTGGCTCTGGGTTCAAAGCAACTTGGGCAGGAAAGCCCATGAGACTCCTCTCCAACGAATCCCTGAAAAGCCAGAGATGGAGCTGTGGCTCAAGTGGTAGAGCGCCAGCCTTGAGCGAGCAAGCCGAGTGGGAGCGGCCAGGCCTCGCTTCTGGATTAGCCATTCGCCATGTGGTCAGGAACGGCTTGGGCCAGCGCAGCAGCCCAGCGGCTCACGTCCAATCCATAGCTCAACCCCTGCGCCCAGGGTCACCTGTGCCCAGGGTCACCTCCCGGCCGCTGCGAGAAGCTGCGGTCCTGCTCCGTGTCCTCCCGCGTCCCCGCGTCCCCCCACATCCCCGCGTCCCCGCGTCCCCCCACGTCCCCACACGTCCCCCGCGTCCCTGTGCGTCCCTGCGTCCCCGCGTCCCCCCGCGTCCCCGCGTCCCCGTGCGTCCCTGCGTCCCCGTGCGTCCCCGCGTCCCCGCGTCCCCCCCGCGTCCCCGCGTCCCCCCGCGTCCCCGCGTCCCCGCGTCCCCCCGCGTCCCCGCGTCCCCCCGCGTCCCCGCGTCCCCGCGTCCCCCCGCGTCCCCCGCGTCCCCCCGCGTCCCCGCGTCCCCCCCGCCTCCCCGCGTCCCCCCGCGTCCCCGCGTCCCCGCGTCCCCCCGCGTCCCCCCGCGTCCCCGCGTCCCCCCGCCTCCCCGCGTCCCCCCGCGTCCCCCCGCGTCCCCCCGCCTCCCCGCGTCCCCCCCGCGTCCCCCCGCCTCCCCGCGTCCCCCCGCCTCCCCGCGTCGCCCCGCGTCCCCCCGCGTCCCCCCGCGTCCCCCCGCCTCCCCGCGTCCCCCCGCCTCCCCGCGTCCCCCCGCGTCCCCCCCGCCTCCCCGCGTCCCCCCGCCTCCCCGCGTCCCCCCGCGTCCCCCCGCGTCCCCGCGTCCCCCCCGCGTCCCCGCGTCCCCCCGCGTCCCCGCGTCCCCCCGCGTCGCCCCGCGTCCCCCCGCCTCCCCGCGTCCCCCCGCGTCGCCCCGCGTCCCCCCGCGTCCCCGCGTCCCCCCGCCTCCCCGCGTCCCCCCGCGTCCCCCCGCGTCCCCGCGTCCCCCCCGCCTCCCCGCGTCCCCCCGCCTCCCCGCGTCCCCCCGCGTCCCCCCGCGTCCCCGCGTCCCCCCGCGTCCCCGCGTCCCCCCCGCCTCCCCGCGTCCCCCCGCGTCCCCGCGTCCCCGCGTCCCCCCGCGTCCCCGCGTCCCCCCGCGTCGCCCCGCGTCCCCCCGCGTCCCCGCGTCCCCCCGCGTCCCCGCGTCCCCCCGCCTCCCCGCGTCCCCCCCGCCTCCCCGCGTCCCCCCGCGTCCCCCCGCCTCCCCGCGTCCCCCCGCCTCCCCGCGTCCCCCCCGCCTCCCCGCGTCCCCCCGCGTCCCCCCGCGTCCCCGCGTTCCCCCGCGTCCCCGCGTCCCCCCGCGTCCCCGCGTCCCCGCGTCCCCCCGCGTCCCCCGCGTCCCCTCGTCCCCCCGCCTCCCCGCGTCCCCCCGCGTCCCCCCCGCCTCCCCGCGTCCCCCCGCCTCCCCGCGTCCCCCCGCGTCCCCCCGCGTCCCCGCGTCCCCCCGCGTCCCCCCGCGTCCCCGCGCGTCCCCGCGTCCCCCCCGCGTCCCCGCGTCCCCGCGTCCCCCCGCGTCCCCCCGCGTCCCCCCGCGTCCCCGCGTCCCCGCGTCTCTCCCCGCGTCCCCGCGTCCCCGCGTCTCTCCCCGCGTCCCCGCGTCTCTCCCCGCGTCCCCGCGTCTCTCCGCGTGTCCCTGCGTCCCCGTGTCCCCGCCCTGGCAAGGTGTCGAGTGGGGTCGGCACCAGCTGGGGATAAAGGCGGCGCCTGCGGAGCTGGACGCGGTGCCTAGGAGGCAGGGCTGGGCCGCCAGGTGGCCGGCCAGAGCCTCCCCCTGTGGCAGGCATGGCCGTGGGGCCGGGCTTCGCTGGGCCGTGGCTGCAGACACACGTCCTGCTCTCAGAGCACTCCAGCCCTTCGTGCGTCCTCGAGACCACGTGCGCTCCAGCCGCTCCAGCCTTGCTCCTGCTGGCCTTCGTGTGCAGAACTGGATGACTGCTGGCCTGGGAGCCACTGAGAAGCCCTCCCTCCCTCCCTCCCTCCTTCCCTCCTTCCTTCCCTCCATCCTTCCCTCTCTCCTTTCCTCCCTCCTTTCCTCCCTCCTTCCCTCCATCCTTCTTCCCTCTCACCATATCAAAAACTTCCTTCCTCTTTCCTTCCCTCCCCCCTCCCTCCTTTTTTTTCCCTAAGAAATGTAACGCCATTGTCATCAGGCTAAACATTCTGGGGGAATCCTTATGTGGGGGTCTCTGGAGGGTGCCGGCGGTGTTGAGAGCACCCAGCTGAGCCCCTCTACTCCTGGACTTTATCTCTTAAACCCTCAGGGTCACAGGGAGGTCCTGCCACCTCCTCCGCCCCCCTCCCGCCTCTCCGGGGACAAGGGGAGGGCCCCACCCTCTCAGGCCTTTGGGCAGAGCAGCCAGCCAGCAGCCATGGAGGCCGGGGCGGAGGGGAGCCCCAGCCTTCAGAGGCTCCCCCAGAGCACACAAACCTCCGCCCTTGAACGCTTTCAGAGCATGCTGTGGCGTGAAAGGCGTCTGGGCTCATTGATAAACCCGCATTATTTCAGGGCAAGGACATGAATGGATTCTCACTCAGGCTGTGCAGACCCGGCCCGGCGTTCTGGGGGCCGGCCACCCTTTCCTGCCCACACCTTTCAGGTGGCCAGGGGCAGGTGGGCTCCCCAAAGCCCCCTGAGCCCCAAAGGGTAAAGGCACAACGTGTGTCCTCCGCCTGGGGTGCCAGTTCGGGTATGAGGGAGCCGCACGCATCCCGGCCCTGGGGGGAAACGTCTGCTGAGGTTCCCTAAAACCTGGCACTTGGGAAAGGCCGGCCGGCGCCCCAGTTCGGGGATCCCCAGGGGCTCTCTTTCTCCTGCCACCCAGGGCCCCCCAGGGAGGGAGGGCAGGGAGGTTGTGAAGCATTCTGGCCAGGTAGCCCGAATGCCCTCTGCGTTCTTGGTGAGCTCTAATCCCGCCACCCGACCCGGCTGGCTGCCTTGGAATTTCATTCCGGTCACCAGTGGCTGTTTGATCCGGGAGCAAAGTTACATAGCAGCTCTCAGGGCCTGTGGGTCCTGGTGGGGCGGGGCAGGGCGGGGGGCTGCACGCTGCCCACGTGGGCCCCCTCCGCTGGGACCCCCCTCCACTCTCCACTGGTGGCTGCTGGCCATGTAAATCTGCCTTTATGGCGTGGAGAGAAAGAAAATTAGTTTCTGCCCGGAAGTCAGGGCCATCTCCGGGTAAACCTGGTTTTGTGGATTTCCAGACAGGGACTCCCTCGTTCGCATGGGCCTTCAAACTCCATCCTCCTGTGGTAGCCTCCCAAGGGTTGGGAATACTGGTGGCCGGCCTGGGTTTGGAGATGTCGGATCCTCAGGGCCCCTACCTGGCCCACCACCCCCAGAGGCTTGGGGTGTCTGCACTGTCTCACCTGCCCATCTCAGCAAGAGTCAGGACATCTACTCTTCTGTAGTCCATATATGTTCACTGCAGGAACAAGAAGAAAAAGGGTCTAGGACAGTGGCTCATGCTTGTCACCCCAGCTACTTGGAGATGGAGAGGATGGAGGTTCAAGGCTAGCCTGGGCAAAAGGTGTTTGAGACCCCCGTCTGCACAGAAAGAGCTGGGTGTGGCGGTGTGTCGCTGTCATCCAAGCCACAGTGCAAAGTGTGAACAGATTGTCATTTAAACAGCGTGGGCAAGAAGAAATCAAGGCTCTATCTCCAACAACCAGAGCAAAAAGGGCCGGTCTGCTCAGCGAGCCATCTGGTAGTTTTGCCATCTTGGGAGAAGGCTCTGCTGGGATGTACCGGGCGCCGGGCGGGCCAGGCCAGCTGCTGGGTGGGGGAGGTTGGCAGGACCCCGGCTAGCACTGGGCACCTGGCCCTCCCCCCCAAGGTGCCCAGGCCCACCATCCCCATGCTGGGCCCCGCTCCTTGGTGACAGCTGGGTGGCAGGCAGCTTGGGGGTGGCCAGGATGGCGGCGGGTCCTGGGAGCTGGGCTGCTCTAGTGAGGGAGATCAGGTTCTCATGGCAACAACACCTGCCCCGCCCCACGTCTGTGCCCGCCACGGCGTTTCCCCTCGTCCGAAGCCCCGCTCAGGGCCTGCAGCACTCCACCATGTGACCCTAACCAGAGCTCCCCCCCGCACCCCAGGCCCTGGGGCCCGGCTTGGGGCCCCGGCCGCGCTCCGTCTCCGGACAAGGGTGGGCCGACCTTGTGCTTGCTGACTGCCCGGTGCCAGGACGGCGCTCCTCCACTGAGTCTCCTGGGCTCCGACGCCACATGACCGGGTGCTTATTGACTTTAAATATCTCTTTACAGGCCTGGCAAACACCAGGGGTGTGGGCTGTGCCTGCAGGCAGCCGGGCCCCCGCCTGGGCAGGCCTCTCAGTGAGCCTCCCATCGCCCGCTGAGCGGCTCCTCCCACGGTGCACGGCTGCCCCTCCCAGGGACCCCACCCTGCGTTGAGGAGCGATCCAGGAAGTTGGGAGACTTCCTGCACCTTCTGGAAGCTTCCTTTACGAAGGGAACATTCTGTCTGATGTCTGGCTGGGGTGGGTTCTTGGAATCTGAATTCTCTCTTATGTTTCAGGTGGAGGACCTGCAGGGTGGACGTGGGTGGACAGGCCCAGGTGGAGGCCTGCAGGGTGGACGTGGGTGGACAGGCCCAGGTGGAGGGCCTGCAGGTGGACGTGGGTGGACAGGTCCAGGTGGAGGGCCTGCAGGTGGACGTGGGTGGACAGGTCCAGGTGGAGGGCCTGCCGGTGGACGTGGGTGGACAGGCCCAGGTGGAGGGCCTGCAGGTGGACATGGGTGGACAGGCCCAGGTGGAGGGCCTGCAGGTGGACGTGGGCATCCAGGCTCAGGTGGAGGGCCTGCAGGTGGACGTGGGTGGACAGGCCCAGGTGGAGGGCCTGCAGGTGGACGTGGGTGGACAGGCTCAGGTGGAGGGCCTGCAGGTGGATGTGGGTGGACAGCCGGTGCCTGAGCCTCAGCCTTGCCTTGCTCAGCTGGGTTATGAAATCCACCACAGCCACGGCCACTCATGTCCTGGTGTCAGTCCTTTGTGACCTTCTTTACCTGGAACCTTCTAGAAATGCTGGAGCGGACGCAAGCATAACTAGCTGAGGAACAGGCCCAGATGCCGGTGGGTGAGGCGTGATGCACTGAACCTGGCCTGGCTGTGGCTCTGGGCGAGGCCCCTGAGGGCCCGGGACACCCGCTCTGTGGGACCCAGGGGACCCCGCTCTGTGGGACCCGGGGCACCCGCTCTGTGGGACCCGGAGACCCCGCTCTGTGGGACCCAGGGGACCCCGCTCTGTGGGACCCGGGCCACCTGTCTGGGAGGGCCCAGCCGCCCCTTGGTGTGTGTGCAGTGGTGTTGTGTGCACAAATGCACAAGCAAAGCCAGAAAAGGCAGAGGCGCGTCCTGCGGGGTCTGCTTTGGGGGGTGATAGTGGGGTGCAGGGGAGCGGGGGTGACAGTCTCCCATCATCCTCCACAGCAAGGACTCCCCACACTGTCGAGAGGAACTGAGGCCGCGGACGCTGAGCTGGCTGCTGGGTGGAGGTGAGCCAGGTTCAGGGCCTGGGGGATGGGAGGGGTGGGGGGGACGGGGGGGGACAGGAGGGGGATGGGAGGGGACTAGAGGGGGACAGGAGGGGACAGAAGGGGACGGGAGGGAACACCAGGAAACGGGGCACAGGAGGGGCTGAGGGGCTAGGGGAATGGGGGGCCAGGAGGGGCCAGGAGGCAATGGGGAGGACAGAGGAGGGGCAGAGGCCGGGAGGGGACGGGAGGCAATGTGGGGGGGGACAGGAGGGGACAGTAGAGGCTAGGAGAGGATGGAGGGGGCCCCAGCAGCCATGTCCCACCCGTGAAGGGTCGTGGCTCTGTCTGGGCCCCGGTGGCCTGCCTGTGCCTTCTAGGGGCTGAGTGGCTGTGGCTCTCCCACCCCAGCCCCTGGCCCCTGGGCTGTGGTGCAGCACGCTCCTGGGTGGCCTGCGGCTCTGCTGACTGGCCCTGGTTTCTGTCCCCTCCGCTGTCTTTCATCTGCTCAGCTCCCCCTCCCTTGGGGTCCCCACAGGGTCCCCCGCTGGGCCCAGTGAGCACCGGGACGGGAACCGTGCAGCCTCCTGAAGCACCGGCTAATTGGGGACAGAAAGAGCCGATTGTGCCGGGCGGCACTGGGGAGCCGGGCAGCTGCCACGGCCGGGGGCGGCGGTGACGTCAGTGCCGGCAAGCTGGGCTCCCCAAGGCCCCCACCCCCCCGGGCCCCTGCACAAAGCTGGCATTGTGGTCAGTCCAGAGCGCGCCCAGCTCTGGGTGAGCGGCTCCCTGGGCCTCCAGCTGGGGAGGCTGGGACGCAGAGGCCGGGGCCTTCTGGGCACATCTGCTGGGGCGGGGGCATGGCCGCGTGGCTGGGGGGCAGCTCAGGCCCCGACCCCCTCATGGTGCTGCTGGTAGTCATCCTGCTGGTGCGCTTCCTGCTGTGGTCCTGCCTGGGCACCCTCATCGACCGAAGGCTGGCGCGGCCACAGCCTCGCCCGCACAAGGAGGAGAAGGAGGACTAGGAGGACCGGGCCTCCCGGAGGCCTTGGTGCCCGGCGCGGCCTCTTGGGTGGCAGGAGACTGCTGCTGTCCTGTGGTGGGTGTCACAATGAGCACCCTGGCCGCACCTGGACCCCGAGGGCCCAGCCGGGGTGTCCTCTGCACCCCCAGCATCCTTGTGCTGGCTCCACTGGCCCCCTGAACTGTAGCAGCACCCGAGCCTCTGTGAGCCGAGACCGGAGGGGGGCTGGGCTTGGGGGCCCGGATTCCCCAGGCTGTCCCTTGGGGGGGGGCGGCTCCCAGGCTCCCAGGAGGCCCAGGCTCTGGCCCTTTCCTGGGCTCTGTCGTGCCTGGGGACTTTCTCTGCAGGAAGAGGCCTGGGTGAGCTGGGGGGGGGCGGTGGGAACCCCATCACAGGCCAGAGCCAGCCCGCCGCGGTGTCCTTGGTGGCGCCCTTGGGTGCTGGTGTCCTTGTCAGGAGCAGCAGGTGTGCCAGGCGGCCCTGAGTGGCCTCACCCAGGTGCCAGAGATGGGGGGGTTGGGCCTTGGGGTGCCCGCTGGTGTCCGTGAGACCCCTCCGAAAAACGTCCCAGCCAGGCTGGGGCGTGGCTTGGGTGGGGGAGCACCCGCTTATGGATGAGAGAGGCAGGGTTCGAACCCCAGTCCTGCAGAGAACCCCCAGACCCTTCCCAGACCCTCCAAAAGCCCAGGGCCGTGTCGGTGCTGGCTGGAGGGGGGGGGGGGGCGGCAGGCGGGGCTGGGAGCCAGCTCCATACATAGGGCGTGTTTCAGGGTGCACTGTGAGCCCCAGATTCACAGCGGAGCCCTGCGCCCCAGGGCCTCGGAACAAGCAGGACCTGGAGAACGAGGCTGCGTGGGCCGCCGGCCCTGTCAGAGAACACACATGCATGCACGGGTGTCCCTCCAGGCCACAGCCCTGGGGCCAGCCCCGCCCTGCCTGCCTCCAGCCTGGGCGTCCAGCTGGGAACGTGGGACAGAGGCTGTGTGCTGGAAGCCGCCGGGCTGTGGCACCTCCGGTGGTGCTGAGCCGGTGGACGCCGCTGGCACCCGCAGGTCCTCAGCAGGAGGCCAGGGACACGAGGAACCCCAGGAAACGCAGCCTCAGGAGACGCGGCGGGGAGAGACCGCAGCCCTGGCCCACAGTGTGTCCAGAGTACGAGCCCCGCATGGCCGCCGGAGGCTGGGGGTGGGGAGCACCCCCCTCCCGCCCCCCCGCCTCCCTCCCCCACCTCCTTCCCCCCCCACCGATTGGGGCACGGTGGCTTCCAGCAGAAATACACAAAACAGTAAACTCACCTTTACCTACCTCTGTCTTGCGTTTTTGCTTCTTTGATGGTACCGGGGTTTGAACTCAGGGCCTGGCTCTTGCTAAGCACCCGCCCAGGGCTGTGATCTCCCTGCCACATAGCTGGGCTTAGAAATGTGTACCACCATGCTCAGCTCACCTGGTTCTTCTAGTGGGCTTCGTGCAGCTATTAGAAAATTTAAAAGTTTCAATTAAAATGTTTTAAAATGTGTAGTCAATATTTTTTAAAACAGTGGGTGGGTTGCTACCTAAGGTAATCAGAGAGTGGAGTATTAAAGGCACGCAAAAAGGAGCTTCTCAGCTGGGCGCTGGTGGCTCACGCCTGTCATCCTAGTGACTCAGGAGGTTGAGCTCTGAGGATTGTGGTTCAAAGCCACATGTGACCATGAGACCCTCATCTCCAATTAACCGCTCAGAAAACCAGAAGTGGCGCTGTGGCTCAAGAGATAGAGCACTTACCTTGAGCTGAAGAGCTGAGGGACAGCTCCCAGATCCAAGTTCAAGCCCCATGACCGACAGGCCTCCCCTTCCTCTCCCCCCCAAAAAAATCAGTTGGGAATCAGTTACTCACGCCTATAATCCTAGCTACTCAGGAAGCTGAGATCTGAGGATCAAGTTTCAAAACCAGCCAGGGTAAGAAAGTCTGTGAGACTCTTTATCTCTAATGAGCCAGCAAAAAGCCAGAAGTAGAGCTGTGGCTCAGGGGGTAGAGCACCAACTGTGAATATGACGCTAGACATTCAAGACTCAATACTGCACAAGACAAAGAAAGAAGGGGCTGGGAAGGTGGCTCAGTGCTAGAGTGCTAGCCTTGCATGCATGAGGTCCTAAGTTCAATTCCTCAGCACCACATAAGCAGAAAAACCTGGAAGTAGTGCTGTGGCTCAAGTGGTAGAGCACTAGCCTTGAGCTAAAGAGCTGAAGGACAGTGCCCAGGCCTAGGGTTCAAGCTCCACGACTGGCAAAAAAAAAAAAAAAAAAAGAAAGAAAGAAAAGAAAAATTAAAAACAGCGGAAAGAGGGCTGGAGGCATGGCTCAGCAGAAAAGCACCTACCTAACAAATATGAACCCTGAATTCAAATCCCATTACTGCGGAGAACAGAAACGAAACAAAATAACTCCAAAAGAGCCGCCAATCTAAACAAACTACTGGAGAGCAAACGGCAAGGGTTTTTGTTGTTTTTCTGCCAGTCCTGGGGCTTGAACTCATGGCTTGGGCACTGTCCCTGAGCTTTTGTGCTCAAGGCTAGTGTTCTGCTTCTTTGAGCCACAACACCGTTTCTGGCTTCTTGGCAGTTAATTGGAGATAAGAGTCTCACGACTTTCCTGCCCGGGCTGGCTTTGAACCACGATCGCTAGGGTGACAGGCACGAGCCACCGGTACCCGGCTTGAAGGACCTAATTTTTAGGAGCAACATAGGGGAATAAGACCCCTAGAGGCAAGTGCCAAGAAAAGAAGCCGGGACGGGCCCAGCAGGGCACAACAGGATGGAGCAGTGGGGGGCTGTGGTGAGCTAGGACGGGGTCCCCTGAAATACAAGGTGCTCCCACCAAGCGCGCTGTTGAGGTGCTGGGGTGGGAAGAGGCTGCCTCGCACCCGGCCCTCCTGGGCCCCTGAGTGCGAGGAGAGCAGCCCCGGCCCCGGCCCCCTGCGCCGGAGAGGGCCTCCCCTTGCCTGGCCTCCAGCAGCCCTGGGCTGGGGTAGAATGAGTCACTGGTTCTAAAAATAAAGGAGCGTGGTGCGGCTGCATTTCCTTTTTAAGCCAGCTGTGCTGCCCGGACCCTTGCTGGGTGCTGGCGGGCTGTGGGGGGCGGGGGGGGCACGGGTAAGGGTGGAGGTCACCCCGGCCCAGCGGAGGGGGGGCGCCAAGCCTCCCGGGGTTTGGGAGGCTCTGGTGGGATGCTGGGTGCACAGAGGAAGGGCAGGACGGACCGTGGCAAGTCCTGCTGGGTCACACTGCTCGGGCTTTGAGTCCTCCTAGGAGTTGGGTTTTCGAGCCAGGCAGGAGGGAGCTACCGGAGGCTTCGGCAGGTGGCCTTGTGTCTGGGTCTGCTGGGGACTGGATCCTGGAGCAATGACTGACTGGTGGGGGGGTGGGCCACCGGTGGGGGGGGGGCTGGGCCCCAGCAGTTACAAGAGCAGAAGGGCTGGGCTCAGGTCCTCCAGGACCCCTGTTCATGGACGCATGCTGGGAGTGGCCACGGGGAGGGAGGGGGGGGCTGCATGTTGTCCATGGTGAGGAGGGGGCTAGGGGGAGGGGAGGAGAAAAAGGTGGAGGGGGAGGGAGGAGGAGGGGAGGGGGGAGGGGAGGGAGAAGGGAGGGGGAGGGGGAGGAGAGCAGCATGGAGTGGAAAGACCACTTCCCCCCTCCCCTAGAGGATGGGCCCCAAGGAACAACATTGAAGGGACACTGCTACTTTGGTCACCTTGAGGTGTGGAGCCCCTGATTGCCCAGACTCCCTCAAACTCGAGAGAGGAGACACAGAGAGGCAGAGACAGAGAGACAGAGAGAGGTGCCCTGTACTTTGGGGCCTTTCACCTCTGTTTGCCTCTGGCGTGGGCTGTGGGCCACAGGGGCCATGGCTGAGCCCCACGCAGCCCCTTCCAGCAGGCTCCAGCCAGAGGCACGGGCTGGAGCCGGCGGGGTGGAGGGTGGAGGCGGGGCCTCTCCTGGTTAGGGGTGCGGTGTGCAGAGGTCCCCTGACTCGGGCTGACATCTCCTTCCGTGTCCCATCCATGTGGGGGACATCCCTCCCGAGTGACGTGGGGCAAGGATGTGGAGGCCCGGCCCCACCCCCGGGCGGGGGATAAACTCTGTGTTCCTGGAGACTGAGCTGTGGTGGCCAGCACATTCCTGGCGTGGTCTCTTCTGCTGCGGGAGTTCGAGGCCAGCCGAGCTGGGCGACTCACTTCTGGAACTTGTGCACGCAAGTGTGTGGATCAGGACACAGCCGCTGAGCAGATTCTGGGGGCTCTCACCATCCCCCACTTCCCCAGGACCCCCGCCACGCTGGTGTGGGGTCAGTTCCTCTGGGGTCACCCGAGTTTCCCTCACATGGAAGAGGCCAAGAAATGTGTCACCGGTGTCACTTATGGGAGCCGGGATTTCCCAGAGGAACAACGGACGGGCAGCGTAACAGACATAGAGACAAATGTCCGCGTCATCAGGAGGCGGGAGCCGTGGGCCTGGGCACTCCAGGCCTGCAGGGCGGGCTTGCATCCCGAGGAGGCCTTTTGGTTCCATGCTGGCCTTCAACTGGTTGGATGAGGGCCACTCCCATGAAGGAGGGCACTGTTCCCCAAGCCAGCTGCACTAGATGCTCACCTCATTCCGAACACCCGGCCTTGTGGGCCGTATGTCTGGGGACCCTGTAGTCCAGGCACGCTGGCTCCTGAAACCCACTTTCACGGTAGCCGTGGGCAGTTGGTCTCTCCAGCTGCACCATCATGGGCTGGCTGAATGGTCCCCCAAATCCACATCTGGGGGTGCCCCGTGACTCTGGTGGAGGAGTTGGCTCTGTGGCCCATTTCCGCGGCAGCCCATCACGGGGCCTCGTGCATCTTAGTGAGCCAAGTCCTCCATCATAAGTCATGTGCTGGCGTTGCTTGGGGTGTCCACTGCTACTCTTGGTTTGTGGGGTGATCTAGAATGCAACACAAGGTCAGGGCTTCTCTCCCTCAGCATCTTGCGTGCTTGAGCATGGGGCTTCGGCGTGCCCAGCCCCGGCTGCGTCTCCTCCACGTCTCCTCCACCCTGGTTGAGTGAACCTTGCTCCTTCTGTCACTGTTCTGGGACCTGGTTTCTGGCTACTTCCAACGCTGGCCGGAGGGGCTCTCATAGCTCACCGTTAGGGGTGGAGCTGGACCCAGGGTGGGGCCAGTCCCTCAGTGCCAGGGCCACCCGACTACAGTCCAATGAAGTGAGGTGCACCCTCAGCTTGCTCCCTGTGGTTGTTACCAATCCAGGCCTGGGCGGGCTCGGGGGCTGCCAGGGTGTGTGTGGCCGGGTAGGGAACTGATTCCACTTAATCTAAGTTCGGGAGAGATTGTTGGTGGCTGATGGCACTGTGGCCGGCAGGGCCTGGCTGCGAGTGGTTTATTGGGGTGTGCCTCTGACGGGCTGTCTGGGCCTCGCCGCTTCCTGGCCCTCCACTTCCTGACCACCATGAGGCCAGCAGCTCACGGCTCACACCGTTGCGCCATGACGCGCTGCCACGCCCCAGCCACCAGCAGCGGAGCCGGGCGGCCCTGGGAATGTGAGGCACAGTCGGTGGGCCTTCCTCGAGGCCTCTCTGTGGGGGGGCTGTCACGGGGTGACAGACGCTGCGTGGGGGAGTCACCCATCTGCGTGTTTGCCTTTTGCTCCCCGCCAGCCCTGAGCCTCACGGCCCCGAGCAGACCCTGAGGCTGGGCCCCTCATACCTTCTCTTCCTCAGCAAACATGGGACATCTCCCAGGCTGGAGTCGGGGCTCTGCGCCCCACGCCTTCCGAGCTCATTCCTCCTTACATTGATCTGGGCAGAGTAACGGTCCTGAGACCCGGCCCCATTGTTCCCCGGCCGGCATCGTCCCCCGGCCGGCAGTGCTGTGTGGGGATGACTCCGTCTCCCCCCCCCACCGGGGTCATGTGGGCTCTGGGCTCCCTTCCCCGTGGCCCGTGGCCCCTGCAGCCCAGGAGCTGCTGGCATCGTCTTGATTAACCCTGGATGGGCTTACCAGATTCCGAGGGTGTTTCTAGAGGTGATGAGATCAGGCCGGCTCTGGCCTGGTCCGCAGCTTCATCAGCAAGGGAGGTCTGGGAGGTGAAGAGCCCTGAGTCACACTTGGGGTGCAGGGGACCTGGGCCGCAGGCCACGGTCGTGGCTGAGTGTTGGGTCCATGCCTGCTAGGACGGACGGCAGGCTGGTCCTCCTCCCCTCGCCCCCCTTCCTGCCCCCACCATGCTGGGAATATTCCAGGCCTGGTCTCTCCTCTTGAGCAGGAGTAACAAGGACCACAGGACTGCCAGGGGACACTGCATGCACCCCTTCACCCTCGAGCTGTACCCCTTGCATGCATCCCTGCACATACCTCTGCATGCACCCCTGCATGCACCCAGCAGGCACCCCTGCATGCACCCAGCAGGCACCCCGGCATGCACCCCGGCATGCACCCCTGCACACACCTCTGCATGCACCCCTGCATGTACCCGGCAGGCACCCCTGCATGTACCCGGCATGCACCCCTGCATGCACCCATGCAACACCTCTGCTTGCACCCCTGCATGCACCCCTGCAGGCACTCCTGCACTGCACCCCTTGCATGAACCCCTGCACACACCACTGCTTTTCTTCTGTGCCCTTTGCTGACCCCTATGGGTTTGCTGATCCTATGGGATCTCTGCACGGCTCCCCCAAACGCCCAGGGCATGTTACCTGCCAGTCTTCCCAGAGGCCTGATCTACGGCCCAGGCCTCACCCACCACAGTGGGGTGTTCTTATAAACCTCAATGCATAGATTCCTGTAACCCTTAAATTAGAGATCAGGTTATGGATTTAACCATCTGTGCTTTCTAGAAGTCTGAGTACCTCGCAATCCCCGCTTCTCTTTCCCTTCCTCAGGTAAGCACCGTCCTGACTTCTATGGTCTTGGGCTAGTTTTTCCTGAGTTTTCATGCTGTAGAAGAGAAATGCCCAGACTGCAGGGGCTTGCTTTGTGCCTGGCTCTTCTCTTGACATGGTACTGTGAGAGGGCCCTTGGATTTCTGTCTCTCTGCCGATCATGGGGCTTGAACTCGGCCTGGGCACTGTCCCTCAGCTCTTCAGCTCAAGGCAAGCACTCTACCACCTGAGCCACAGTGCCACTTCCGGTTTTCTGGTGGGTCATTGGAGGGAAGAGTCTCACAGACTTTCCTGCCCGGGCTGGCTTTGAACCGTGATCCTCAGATCTCAGCCTCCTGAGTAGCTAGGATGACAGGTGTAAGCCACTGGTGCCTGGCTCTCTGCCAGCCATCTTTGCATTGTTCCATTGGGCTGATGTCCCGGTGTGTTCAGCTTTTACTGTGGACAGGCATCCTGGTCTGTGTAGGCAGGGACCATGAGTAAAAGCTGCCCCGGATGGTTTGTGGAATCATTCTGGGTGGGTGCTTTTGTAGCTGTTTCTCAAAGATGGGCTGCTGTGTTCATCTTTACCAAAAGCTGCCTCAGTTTCCCCAAAGGTCTTACACTCCCGCTCACCATCAGACCCCCAAACATCCCCCAAAGTGGAAGTGTGTGGGAGGGGGCGGCCCTGTGGTCCCAGGGCTCTGATCGAGGGTCCATCACAGGGGTGTGGGAGTGGCTAGGAACATGGCGCCCCTGCAGGAAGGGACGTGGTGGGGGCTGGCAGCTCCCTGGGCCTCCGCGGGGGCCGCACCCTGCTCTCAACGCCAGCGCCAGCACGGCGCCAGCTTGACTTCAGCTCTGCACCCAGAGCTGTGTGCATGCGTGCGTGCATCCCAGTGACGTGCTCCTAATGGACCATCTTGCTTGGGGCAGAAAGATGCTCAGAGGTGTGGAAGGAGGGGTAGGGAAAGAGGGGAAGGGGGAAATGGAGGAGGGAGCAAAGAGAGGAAGGGGAAGGAGGGAGGAAGGTAAAGGAAGAGGGGAAGGAGGGAGGAGGGAAGGAGGGAAGGGAAGGGAGAGGCGAGGGCAGGAGGGAGGAGGGAGGGGACGGTCTGGGGCACAGACCTAGGCCACCTGTGCACCGACACCGGAGCCCGTGGGAGCCGTGGCCAGCGCTGAGTGTAAACAGAGCCGCCCTGGGCTGCGGCTCCCTCCTCCAGCGCCCGCCTCGCCTCGGCCTCCTCCGGGAACACAAGCGCTGCGGGCCAGGTGGCAGATGTCTGTGGAAGGGCCGTCTGCCTCTGCCACCGAGGTGGCCGCGGTGAGAATTCCCTCCCGGAGGGCAGAGCCCCTCACCTGTCACGGGCGGGCACCTCCTCCTCCCAGCCCCTTTTCCTGGCACCCCTGGCACAGCTCCCGTCCCCAAGCCTCAGGCCTGGGAGGGAGGTTCCTCTGAAGCGTGGCCCGGGCCGGCTGGTGGCCCAACCTGGCTGTGGTGACTCCCCAGCACCTGAGGCTCCCGTCCACGGCGTTTCCTGGGCGAGCAGGACAGGCAGCGATGGCAGGGCTTCTGCTGCTCTTCTGTGTCCCTGCTGAGCCTCAGACTAGAGAAGCAGAGCCAGGCCCTGGGCGTCGGCTCTGCTGGCCGTGGCTGGTCGTGGGCACAGCTCCCAGGCTTGGGCTTGGGCCTCAGGTCACAGCCTCCTCAGCCACCCTCCTCTGTCCCCTCCCCTCCCCCCCAGGCTGTAGAACCATTCTCGTGGGACCCCAAAAGATCTCTGGTCCTCTCTTCCTCCCAGGTAATTCTCACCAAGCGCTGTGGCCCCAGCCCCGCCCCCACCCCACCCAAAGGACGGCAGGGGCCACATGGGCCAGTGTGGCCTGGAGGGGGAGAGGGAAGGCACGCTTTTGGGAACTGTTAAAATGTGGAGGTGCACAGCACAGGCCAGGGCTCCCTAACACCGTCCCCAGCCTAGAGGACCAAAAACCCGAGGTGTCTCAAGGGTCCACCCCAGACCCGTCTCAGAAGAGCCAGACCAGAACAAAGGCACCACAGGGACGATGCCCAAGGCAGAGTCGATCCAATTTGGAAACACAATGCCCCAAAGACCATTTTGGAGGACGACTGGAAGCAGGGAGTTGAGGCGAGGGGCTCAGGAGTAGACACCGATGATTCTGGCTCAAGAGTAAGAATTCCAGCCGAGCGCCTGTGGTTCATGTCTGTAAGCCTAGCTACCTAGGAGGCTGAGATCTGCGGATCGAGGCTCAAAGCCAGCCCCCGGGCAGGGAAGTCTGGGAGCCTCTTTTCTCCAATCATGCACCAAAAAAAATCCCAGAAGTGGCACCGTGGCTCCAGTGGTAGAGCGGTACATCTCAGAGACAGCATCCTACCAGCACAAAGCACAGTAAGAGCCCCAAGGATCCTTTCCTGCCACTCTGCCAGCACCTTCTCCTTCCTTTCTGTGGGCTGTGCCCTCCTGGGCCCCTGCCTCTCCCCTACCCAGGACCCTGGCACTCTGGGCTCTGCGAGGCCCGGTCCATGCAGGAACTCACACTCCACACCCCCCTGGAGATACCACGCAGAGGCCACCAGAGGGCACAGGGGAAGAGTTCTGCATGCATTCTCCTTCAGCGGGTGGGCAGGGTGCCCCAGGGCCCCCAACTCTGCAACCTGCCGCCTGTGACTCTCAGGTCTGTTTGCTTAATGGAGATCTCAAATTTCAAAGCCTGTGCCAGGCAGGTTTTCTCCAGCCCCGCTCCCCCCACCGCCAGCTGACCCTGTGGGGCGTGCAGTGTTGGGGTACTGCCGCCATCTCCCCTCTTCCACTGACAGCCAGACAGCTGGGCTGTGATCATCTTATCAGAAGCGATCTCATGTCACGGCCTGTGACGCCATCCGGCTCCTGGAACCGCACATCTGCTGCTTCACTGATTTATTTCAAGTCTGGGCATTTTGGGGGAGCTCAGCCGGCTGACTCCTGTGTCCACATGCATCTTCCTTTGCAGCCAGGGGCTCCCCACATTGCCTTTGTTAGGGGGTGCAAATAGCTCCCCTCTTTAACAACAATCAGTCTATGCTCAGAAGTAATGGGGGAGTTTCGGTGGTGAATCCTGGTGGCTTTTCCATTTCCCTGCCTAATTGGGTGAGCAGACCTGTTATCTGCCTCAGCCCCCTAACCAAGCGGCTGCCTGCCCTCCCCCACCTCCAGCTGCCACCACGCCAAATGCAGTTTGCTTCTTTAATGCTTTCTGATCATTTCCAGAGCTGCTTTTCCTGTGAAAAGCTCCTAACTTTCCCACACAACTTAGCTTTGGGTCCTGGGTGGCAGACAGCATTGATAGGGTGCCATGGCTTTCCTGGGCCAAGTGGAACCCCGGTAGCTAGAAATGGAGAACCCAGAGTTTGCAGGTCACACCATGTGACTGGATTCCGAACAAGATGGTATAACTCTCTGGTGACCCTGGATGCACACCAATTGATTACTGATTACAATGAGGGGGTGGGAAGGTGGCTCAGTGGTAGAATACTTGCCTTGCATGCATGAGGCCCTGGATTCGATTCCTCAGCACCCATAAGCAGAAAAAAAAGCCAGAAGTAGCGCTGTGGCTCAAGTGGTAGAGCGCTAGCCTTGAGCTGAAGAGCTCAGGGATAGCACCCAGGCCCAGAGTTCAAGCTCCATGACCAGCAAAAAAAAAAAAAAAAAGAAAGAAAGAAAAAAAAGGAAAAAAAAAAAAAAAGAGGCTGGCAGGCCTCTCCATCCAGGAATCTGGCCAGGCAGGACTCAGGGAAGCCTACAACATGGCTTTGGCTGGCACTCTACCACTTGAGCCACACCTCCACTTCTGGCTTTTTTGGTGTTTAATTGGAGATAAGTCTCTCGGACTTTCCTGCCTGGCTGGCTTTGAACTGGGATCCTCAGATCTCAGCCTCCAGAGTAGCTAGGATGATGGGCGTGAACCACCGGCACCCTGAACTTGTTTCCACAGCCAAGTGGGCGTGACAGGGGCGTGGCTGGGCGGAGCACCAGGGTGGGCGTAGCAGGGTGTGGCAGGCATGATGGGGCTATCCTGGTGGGGCATGGCAGCCAGGTGGGCGTGGCAGGGGCGTGGCAGGGGCGTGGCTGGGCGGAGCACCAGGGTGGGCGTGGCAGGGTGTGGCAGGCATGATGGGGCTATCCTGGTGGGGCATGGCAGCCAGGTGGGCGTGGCAGGGGCGTGACAGGGGCGTGGCTGGGCGGAGCACCAGGGTGGGCGTGGCAGGGTGTGGCAGGCATGGTGGGGCTATCCTGGTGGGGCATGGCAGCCAGGTGGGCGTGGCAGGGGCGTGGCAGGGGCGTGGCTGGGCGGAGCACCAGGGTGGGCGTGGCAGGGTGTGGCAGGCATGATGGGGCTATCCTGGTGGGGCATGGCAGCCAGGTGGGCGTGGCAGGGGCGTGGCTGGGGCCGAGCACCGGGGTGGGTGTGGCAGGGGAGTGGCTATCCTGGTGGGTGTGGCAGCTGGGGTGGGCGTGGCAGGGGCGGGGCGCTCCGGAGCAGGAGGGCAGACAGACAGCGGCTCTGGGACCACTGGGGTTGATTTGGGCGCAGGCGCGGCTTTGCCATACCCCACACCCAGGCTCTTCGGCCCCACCGAGCACTGGCGACCCTCTTGCGGACTGCCCCCCCCCCCGTCCTTCCCACGCCCCCTCGGGCGGTCACCAGGCCCGGGATGGCGGCCGGGAGGGTGACATCACCTCCGCCATCGCAGACCAGGTGGCCTCTTCGTCTATCTCTGCATTTATCTCAGCCCCGGGGGCTGAGTCGCGCCAGCCCGGGCCTGGCCTTCGTGGGGCTGCAGAGCCGCGGGCGGGGCCTGGCTCGGGGAGCGGCCGAGGATGGGGACCAGGCTGAGGACGGGGACCAGGCTGAGCCCTGCCCGGCAGGGGGCAGGCGCCGGAGACAGCGGCTCCTGGGGACCCATCCACCGGGTCCTGGAGACAGCGGCTCCCGGGGACCCGTCCATCGGCCCTGGAGACAGCGGGGGACTCCGTCCCCAGCACTGGTGCCAGTCTGGACTCGCTCTGGCTGGCTGGCGCAGGTTCTCACCACCAGGACTGAAGAGCGGTGCCGCTCTTCAGTGGTGATCTGCTACAGCAGCGTCAGGGAAGGAGCCCAGACTGTGGGTTCCACCAGGACGGGAGAGAGAAGGGCTGGAACAATCCAGATGATCTGTAGGTAGGGGAGCACAGGAGCCCGAGGACAGTCACTTATTGGTAACGTCACGACCACCACTACCACCATCATCATCATCATCATCACTACCATCATCACCATTACCACCACCATCATCATCATCACCATCACCACCACCATCATCATCATCACCATCACCATCATCCTCATGGTCATCATCACTGTCCCAGATCACCATCTCCATCATCATCATCCCATCATCATCACCATCATCACCATCATCACCACTATCACCATCTTCATCATCATCACCACCACCATCTCCATCATCATCATCAACATCACCATCACCACCACCATCATCAACATCATCATCATCATCACCATCACCATCATCACCATTACCACCATCATCATCACCACCATCACCCTCACCATGCCATTAGGAGAGACCACCCCTTTCACAGCAGGGTTCTTCCTAGAAGTCTCTTGAGGGAAGAGCTTAGTTCGCTCTTCCCTGTGCTGTGAGGGACGGGGGAGGGACACCGTCTCGGCCGTCTGTCTCTCCCGTGGGGTCATCACGGAGGGGTGTGAAGATGCAGGCTTGCTGGTTGGCATCGCCACCCTGGGGCCCCCTTTGCCCCTCTGCCCTCTACTGCCCTCGTCAGTGGGGCCAGGCGGGGCTTGGTGCCCCAGGTGAGGTTTGGACAGTTTAAATGGAGTCAGGAGACAGGGCCGCAGGGCCCAAACCACCTCCGACTCTCACTCCCTTGCCTAGGCCCAGCCCTGAGTCGCTCAGGCAGACAGAAAGAAGGCAAAGCCAGTGATGGAGGCCAGGGGTGGTGATGGAGGCCAGGGGTGGTGATGGAGGCCAGGGGTGGTGATGGAGGTCAGGGTGGTGATGGAGGCCAGGGGCAGTAGTGGAGGCCAGGGGCAGTAGTGGAGGCCAGGGGTGGTGATGGAGGCCAGGGTGATGATGGAGGCCAGGGGTGGTGATGGAGGCCAGGGGTGGTGATGGAGGCCAGGGTGATGATGGAGGCCAGGAGTGGTGATGGAGGCCAGGGTGATGATGGAGGCCAGGGGTGGTGATGGAGGTCAGGGTGATGATGGAGGCCAGGGGTGATGATGGAGGCCAGGAGTGGTGATGGAGGCCAGGGGTGGTGATGGAGGCCAGGGTGATGATGGAGGCCAGGAGTGGTGATGTAGGCCAGGAGTGGTGATGGAGGCCAGGAGTGGTGATGGAGGCCAGGGTGATGATGGAGGCCAGGAGTGGTGATGGAGGCCAGGGGTGGTGATGGAGGCCAGGGTGATGATGGAGGCCAGGAGTGGTGATGGAGGCCAGGGGTGGTGATGGAGGCCAGGGTGATGATGGAGGCCAGGAGTGGTGATGTAGGCCAGGAGTGGTGATGGAGGCCAGGAGTGGTGATGGAGGCCAGGGTGATGATGGAGGCCAGGAGTGGTGATGGAGGCCAGGGGTGGTGATGGAGGCCAGGGTGATGATGGAGGCCAGGAGTGGTGATGGAGGCCAGGAGTGGTGATGGAGGCCAGGGGTGATGATGGAGGCCAGGAGTGGTGATGGAGGCCAGGGTGATGATGGAGGCCAGGAGTGGTGATGGAGGCCAGGGGTGGTGATGGAGGCCAGGGGTGGTGATGTAGGCCAGGAGTGGTGATGGAGGCCAGGAGTGGTGATGGAGGCCAGGAGTGGTGATGGAGGCCAGGAGTGGTGATGGAGGCCAGGGGCAGTAGTGGAGGCCAGGGGTGGTGATGGAGGCCAGGAGTAATGATGGAGGCCAGGGGTGGTGATGGAGGCCAGGGGTGGTGATGTAGGCCAGGAGTGGTGGTGGAGGCCAGGAGTGGTGATGGAGGCCAGGAGTGGTCATGGAGGCCAGGGGTGGTGATGGAGGTCAGGGTGATGATGGAGGCCAGGAGTGGTGGTGGAGGCCAGGGGTGGTGATGGAGGCCAGGGGTGGTGATGTAGGCCAGGAGTGGTGATGGAGGCCAGGAGTGGTGGTGGAGGCCAGGGGTGGTGATGGAGGCCAGGAGTGGTGATGGAGGCCAGGAGTGGTGATGTAGGCCAGGGGTGGTGATGGAGGCCAGGGGTGGTGATGGAGGCCAGGAGTGGTGATGGAGGCCAGAAGTGGTGATGGAGGCCAGGGGTGATGATGGAGGCCAGGAGTGGTGATGGAGGCCAGGGGTGGTGATGGGGGGTGGTGTCTGCCTGCAGAAGCTCCCTGGGAAAGCTGGAGGTACTGATAGGGCAGAGACAAAGCCAAGACATCAGGACCTTTATGTAGAATGGATTCTTTCATAGATAAAAAAAACAAAACAGGGATGGGGGTACCGTGGGTGGGCAGAGCTGCTCGGGACACATCCCTGCCCGGGCAGCGCCCTGGGTCGGGTTTCCTTTGGCCAGCCAGGCACCTCATTTGTCTCTGCCTCCGCATGTCGGATGTCGGATGTCATCAGCTTCACAGAGGAAAAGCATTTTTGCTCACGACTCCTGAGGCTTCAGTCCACAGCTGGTGGCCCCATTGCTTTGGGCCTGGGGCAGTGGAGAGTGCATGTGTGTGGGGCTGGTGACAAGGAAGCTGTCAGACAGCAAAGAGAGAGGAAGAGACAAGCGCTTCTCACAGGGAGGTCTCCAGGACACTACAGCCACCCACGGCCCCACCCAGCGGCCTCCCTTCCTCCCGCCCAGCCCCACCCAGCGGCCTCTCTTCCTCATTAGGCCCCACCTTCTAAAGGTTCTAACTCCTTCCAGTATGGAGAATATTCCAGTGACCATGACTGGCCACTCTGTCCAGCTATGGATGCTCAGTGGCCATCTAGCAGGCAGGTGACTTTTGCGTATCCGCCCACACAGGACCCACTTTCCTGTGACCCTGGGGAGTTCACCTCCCATGAAAATGGGGAGCGACCCTGCGCTGCCCCTGGCAGAGTGGGGTACCCGCCGTCTGGGGCTCAGCGGAGTTTCCCGCACCTCAGCAGCAGCTCCAGGCTCCACAGCTGGGCAGTACCTGCCCCTGGCCGTGGGAGTCCTCAGCTCACCTGGGTACTCCAAACCCCTCCCAGTCCCAGCCAGGGCAGCAGGGCTTTAAGTGGCACAGGTACCAAGGCTGTTATGAAAGCCGGGCCCCGGGGCACAAGAAGATCGGATCAGCTGCTTGTCCCTCTGGTGTGAGGACAAGGGGCACCATCAAAGCTGAAGAGAAGCGGAGAGAGGCCGGGAAGGGGGGAGGAGGAGGCGTTCCCTGGGGGACCTAGCTCTGAGTCCAGGGTGGCTTTAGCTTCTTCTGTGTGTGTATCCCTGTGTGTGTGTATGAGTGTGTGTCTGTGTGTATATGCGTGCACAAGCCAGTCCTGGGGCTTGAAGTTAGTCCTTGAGCTTTTTCACTCAAGGCTGGCACGTGAGTCACAGATTTCACTTCTGGCTTTTTGGTTTTTAGTTGGAGATATCTATCTCTATCTATCTACCTATCTATCTCTATCTATCTATCTATCTCTATCTATCTATCTATCTATCTATCTATCTATCTATCTATCTATCTATAATGGACTTTCCTGCTCAGGCTGGCTTTGAACTGCGAGCCTCAGATCTCAGCCTCCTGAACAGCTAGGATGACGAGTGAGCACCAGTGCCTGGCTTTTTGAGCAGTTTTTAATTTGCCTTGAAATCAGGCGCAAGTCCGTTGCAAAACAGGAAGCTGTGCCTTTGGAACCTGGCATGAAATACCATTGCTGTCACCTTGAATTAGAGAGTTCAACGGGTCTCAGACAAGGGCCTCCTGAAGTAGCCTCTGGGGTCAGCGCGGCCAGGCGCGGCCTGAGATGCATAGAATCGGCCTGGTTGTGGGCGGCGGCCTAGCTCGCGGATCACAGTTGGGGGGGGGGATGGGGGCAGCTATTTATCTTGCCCTTCAGACAGATTTCCTGTTCTTTGGCTGCAGGCAGAGGCCCGTCTGGCAATCAGATCACAGGCCCAGATAGACGTTTCCGGGTCACGGGCCCCCCACTTGACGGGTCCCCTCAGCCACACGGCCCGGCACCACGGCTGCTTGGGTCGCCAGGCATCCACAAATGGAAGTCATCAGGAGACCAGCAGTGCTTGTGGAAGCTTCTGGAAGGGGAGGGAGCGGGGCCTCTGCCTTTCATCTTCCCTCCGCTTCCTCCCTGGGCACCTGGCTTTGCTCTTAGCTTTCCTCAGTTTCGTCAAATGCCCTTCTCAGCCTGGACAGGGAAGGGCGAGGGCCCCAAGCGTGCACGCACGTGTGTGCATGCGTGTATGTGTGCATGCCGGCTCTGGGGATTCTTTCCTGGCTCTCTGGGGCTTCCCAGAGCTCGGGGGAAGCTCTGGGGGTAAGGAGAGCCCTGGGGTCCAGAACTATCTTCTGTTCTTGACTTGCTGTGCCCTGGCTCAGCCTTTTCAACCGGGAGCCTCAGTTTCCCCGTCTTGTAACAGCACCTGCGGTGAAAGTCATTGGCATGGTCCTACGGATCCTGCAGGAGTTTGTCAGGGCTGCGGTCCCTCCTGTCCCCCTCCCTCCGCCTCCCCCCTACGCAGGGGGCCATGTCCCCCCTCCCTCCGCCTCCCCCCTACGCAGGGGGCCGTGTGGACACTTTTCCTCCCCGAAGCAGGAGGAGGAGGGGCCGCTGCTTCATCCAGACGCCTCCCCTCTTCCTAAGTCTCCTGCCCCCCAAATTACATCCAGACAGTGGCAGTAGCAGGCAGCCCCCTCTTCCAGTTGGGGGCCCGCCAGCCAGCCAAATGGGGCGTTTAATTGGAAGGAGAAGCTGGCCGGCTGCCTGGACATCTTAAAGAACCAGGGGGGTGGTCCGGGGGTCTGCGGGCACTTGAAGGGTTCTGTTCTTGAAGCCATGGAAGAACGGAAGCACCCTCAGAGCCTCATGGCGGCAGACACCCCCCTCCCCAGGCCCCGGTGGGCCTTTTGTGCCGGTGGAGCCCTGGCACTCTGTATAGATGGGGAAACCGAGGCAGCTCAGAGGTGGAGAAGAACCTCAAGTTGGTTTGGGTTTCCACGTGTCAAGTGGGAGGTTCTCTCTGGAGAGACACCCCCGTGCACTTATCTGACATCTTAGAGCCTTCTGCTGGGGTTCCCCCAAAACCCTTGTGCCTCATTGGGTGAGCCCCGAGCCTGGGGACAGTAGTGTGACCAGCCACGGGCTCAGGGGAGTGGAAGTCACGTGGCCTCCACGTCGGGGCGGGGCCTTCTCCTCCCTCTGCATCATGGGAAATGGGCACAGCTGGGTTCCCAGCTGCCCTTGGGGCCTAGGCCTCCGGGCCCGGGGCTCCGCCATGACCTGGGCAGCTCTGAGCCCTGCCTCAGTCCTCCCATTGCCAAATGGGACAGAAGCATTCCCGGGGGGAAGCCTGGGGAGCAGAGAGGGGAACCCCCATGCTGCGCTCTGGTCAGAGCCTGGATGGTACTGAAGGCGCGGTATCTGTGACCAGCATCTCAGAGGTGGCCATGGTGAGCATTGTGATGGCGATGAAGGTCGTGGTGGTGGTGGTGGTGATGGTGGTGATAATCCTGCTGGTGACAACTGTGGCGGTGATGTCATGCTGGCCGTGAGCAGCCCCCCTCGAGCGTCAGGTGTTGCAGACAGCGCTGCACATCGTCCCTTCCCTCTGTCCCCACCAGCTACCTTGTGACCTCAGTGTGGGCCCGGAGTGCGTGTCTCTCTGGGACTCGGTGGTCTTCGATGGGGTACGGAAGCCTGGGGACCTGTGGGGAATTCAGGCAGATGCCCCTGGACCCCGTCTCTCTCGGGACTCCCTTCCATCTCTGGCTGTGGCTCTGCCAGCCGTGGCGTGGTGGGCAGCAGCGATCAGGGTCTTGGGAGGGTGCTGGCTCTGACAGACACCCCCCCCCCTCCGAAACAATCTCTGGAATCCGACTTCACCGGCCTGGCATGGGAGGCCGTGGCTGGTTGGGGGGGCCGGGCGCCCCGGCGGCGGCGTGGTGACCGCCGCATATGGAACCATTTGGCAAATTCCTTCTGCGTCAGCCATTCTCCCAGCTAAGATGCGTGGGGAATTCGTTCCCGCGCTTCACCCGCTACATTTTTAGGGATCTTAATGAAACGCACAACCCCCGGCTGGGAAGTTGGACTGTCCCAGGGCCCCCTTCCCTGTCCCAGGACCCCCATTTCTAGAGAGAGGCGGCTGGCCCAGGGGAGGCCAATGTCAACCTCCCATCCTCCCTCCCAGCACCTCCCCGACCTGCTGAACGCTTAGAAAATGTGCCACTGACAGAGGCGCTTTGAGGCCCGGGGCTGGGTGGTCAGGGCCCCGGCAGCCAACAGGAGGCCCCGGGGGACCAGGGCTCCAGCTCCACCTGCATCAGGCCGGTCTTTCATGCCCAGTCACACAAGCCAGATGGGACTCTGGGGCTGGAGGGGACGGGACGGGGAGGCGTGGGGGGTGCGTGCGGCCCGCAGCTCGGGCTGGCTGCTGGCCAGGAGAGGGGTGGTGGCCACGGCAGCGGCATTCGCACACCGTGAGTTTTCAGCACGGGTGGCAGCATGGAGACCCGGAGGTGCCATCGGCCCCGCTCTGTCCTGTGAGCCCAGCCCAGAGCAACGGCGGCTCTGTCCCCGGTCACCCCAAGGGCCCCAGGGAATGCCAGCAGCTGGATCACGGAGGCCTGGACATCCACGTTGGGCACGTGGTGGGCGCAGGCTTCTGGTGTCTCCATGGCTCCGTCTGACAGCGGCCAGAGCCCCAAGGGACACCCAGATGTGAGGACTTTGGGGCTGTTCCCAGCGGCACCCCGATCCTCGTTCTGTCCCTTGGTGCTTCTCCAACCAAGGGTGGTGCGGCCTCAGCCAGCCCACGTGCCTGCCAGGCAGGGGTGGCCAGGCCCGGTGTGTGGGGCCCGGGCCGGCCCATGGGGCTCAGGCCTCGAGGGGCTCGGCCTGCAGCCCGGGTGGTGCTGTCCTTCAGCCCTGTGTTAGCAGCCCAGCCTCAGCTTTCCAGCAGTGTGGGGGGAACCCACTGCGGCTGCTTCCAAAGGCTTTGGGGGGACGGCTGAACCCCAAACCCCAGGTGGCCAGGGCCTAGAGCCCACCTGGCCCAGGGCTCAAGGCCGCACCCAGCTGAGCCCACGCTTGACGGGCTAATGCATCCAGACCAACATTTGTCACCATAAACACACACAGAACATAAGCCCCAAGGGGTTTTGTTGGGGGCTAGAATGGAATTGCACCCACGAGCGCGGTGTGCGGGGAAGGGACTGTGTGAAGCCACTATATCCAGTGACCACAGAACACAAGCGGGCGCTTCACGAGCCTGAGCCACAGGGAACGGGAGGGGGAGGCAGGGGGTGGTATTCGCAGGGTGAACTTACAGAGGCCAGAGCAGTGCGTGAAGGGTGAAGGCTGCACATCAGCCTCCAGTCGGGGACCTTCTTCCCCAAGACTGAGCGGTGCTGACTGTGCTGTGACAGGTGGCTGAGCGGTGCTGACTGTGCTGTGACAGGTGGCTGAGCGGTGCTGACTGTGACAGGTGGCTGAGCGGTGCTGACTGTGCTGTGACAGGTGGCTGAGCGGTGCTGACTGTGTCAGGTGGCTGAGCGGTGCTGACTGTGCTGTGACAGGTGGCTGAGCGGTGCTGACTGTGACAGGTGGCTGAGCGGTGCTGACTGTGTCAGGTGGCTGAGAGGTGCTGACTGTGCTGTGACAGGTGGCTGAGCGGTGCTGACTGTGCTGTGACAGGTGGCTGAGCGGTGCTGACTGTGTCAGGTGGCTGAGCGGTGCTGACTGTGTCAGGTGGCTGAGCGGTGCTGACTGTGACAGGTGGCTGAGCGGTGCTGACTGTGCTGTGACAGGTGGCTGAGCGGTGCTGACTGTGTCAGGTGGCTGAGCGGTGCTGACTGTGCTGTGACAGGTGGCTGAGCGGTGCTGACTGTGTCAGGTGGCTGAGCGGTGTTGACTGTGACAGGTGGCTGAGCGGTGCTGACTGTGCTGTGACAGGTGGCTGAGCGGTGCTGACTGTGTCAGGTGGCTGAGCGGTGCTGACTGTGCTGTGACAGGTGGCTGAGCGGTGCTGACTGTGCTGTGACAGGTGGCTGAGCGGTGGTGACTGTGTCAGGTGGCTGAGCGGTGCTCACTGTGTCAGGTGGCTGAGCGGTGCTGACTGTGCTGTGACAGGTGGCTGAGCGGTGCTGACTGTGTCAGGTGGCTGAGCTGTGCTGACTGTGCTGTGACAGGTGGCTGAGCGGTGATGACTGTGTCAGGTGGCTGAGCGGTGCTGACTGTGTCAGGTGGCTGAGCTGTGCTGACTGTGCTGTGACAGGTGGCTGAGCGGTGCTGACTGTGTCAGGTGGCTGAGCGGTGCTGACTATGCTGTGACAGGTGGCTGAGCGGTGCTGACTGTGCTGTGACAGGTGGCTGAGCGGTGCTGACTGTGCTGTGACAGGTGGCTGAGCGGTGCTGACTGTGACAGGTGGCTGAGCGGTGCTGACTGTGTCAGGTGGCTGAGCGGTGCTGACTGTGCTGTGACAGGTGGCTGAGCGGTGCTGACTGTGTCAGGTGGCAGAGCGGTGCTGACTGTGTCAGGTGGCTGAGCGGTGCTGACTGTGCTGTGACAGGTGGCTGAGCGGTGCTGACTGTGTCAGGTGGCTGAGCTGTGCTGACTGTGCTGTGACAGGTGGCTGAGCGGTGCTGACTGTGTCAGGTGGCTGAGCGGTGCTGACTGTGCTGTGACAGGTGGCTGAGCGGTGCTGACTGTGCTGTGACAGGTGGCTGAGCGGTGCTGACTGTGCTGTGACAGGTGGCTGAGCGGTGCTGACTGTGACAGGTGGCTGAGCGGTGCTGACTGTGTCAGGTGGCTGAGCGGTGCTGACTGTGCTGTGACAGGTGGCTGAGCGGTACTGACTGTGCTGTGACAGGTGGCTGAGCGGTGCTGACTGTGTCAGGTGGCTGAGCGGTGCTGACTGTGTCAGGTGGCTGAGCGGTGCTGACTGTGACAGGTGGCTGAGCTGTGCTGACTGTGCTGTGACAGGTGGCTGAGCGGTGCTGACTGTGACAGGTGGCTGAGCGGTGCTGACTGTGCTGTGACAGGTGGCTGAGCGGTGCTGACTGTGTCCGGTGGCTGAGCGGTGCTGACTGTGCTGTGACAGGTGGCTGAGCGGTGCTGACTGTGTCAGGTGGCTGAGCTGTGCTGACTGTGCTGTGACAGGTGGCTGAGCGGTGCTGACTGTGTCAGGTGGCTGAGCGGTGCTGACTGTGCTGTGACAGGTGGCTGAGCGGTGCTGACTGTGCTGTGACAGGTGGCTGAGCGGTGCTGACTGTGTCAGGTGGCTGAGCGGTGCTGACTGTGCTGTGACAGGTGGCTGAGCGGTGCTGACTGTGTCAGGTGGCTGAGCTGTGCTGACTGTGCTGTGACAGGTGGCTGAGGGGTGCTGAGTGTGTCAGGTGGCTGAGCGGTGCTGACTGTGTCAGGTGGCTGAGCGGTGCTGACTGTGCTGTGACAGGTGGCTGAGCGGTGCTGACTGTGCTGTGACAGGTGGCTGAGCGGTGCTGACTGTGACAGGTGGCTGAGCGGTGCTGACTGTGTCAGGTGGCTGAGCGGTGCTGACTGTGCTGTGACAGGTGGCTGAGCGGTGCTGACTGTGCTGTGACAGGTGGCTGAGCGGTGCTGACTGTGCTGTGACAGGTGGCTGAGCGGTGCTGACTGTGTCAGGTGGCTGAGCGGTGCTGACTGTGCTGTGACAGGTGGCTGAGCGGTGCTGACTGTGTCAGGTGGCTGAGCGGTGCTGACTGTGACAGGTGGCTGAGCGGTGCTGACTGTCAGGTGGCTGAGCGGTGCTGACTGTGTCAGGTGGCTGAGCGGTGCTGACTGTGTCAGGTGGCTGAGCGGTGCTGACTGTGCTGTAACAGGTGGCTGAGCGGTGCTGACTGTGCTGTGACAGGTGGCTGAGTGGTGCTGACTGTGACAGGTGACTGAGCGGTGCTGACTGTGCTGTGACAGGTGACTGAGCGGTGCTGACTGTGCTGTGACAGGTGGCTGAGCGGTGCTGACTGTGTCAGGTGGCTGAGCGGTGCTGACTGTGATAGGTGGCTGAGCGGTGCTGACTGTGTCAGGTGGCTGAGCGGTGCTGACTGTGCTGTGACAGGTGACTGAGCGGTGCTGACTGTGACAGGTGGCTGAGCGGTGCTTACTGTGCTGTGACAGGTGGCTGAGCGGTGCTGACTGTGACAGGTGGCTGAGTGGTGCTGACTGTGTTAGGTGGCTGAGCGGTGCTGACTGTGACAGGTGGCTGAGCGGTGCTGACTGTGAGAGGTGGCTGAGCGGTGCTGACTGTGTCAGGTGGCTGAGCGGTGCTGACTGTGTCAGGTGGCTGAGCGGTGCTGACTGTGTCAGGTGGCTGAGCGGTGCTGACTGTGACAGGTGGCTGAGCTGTGCTGACTGTGCTGTGACAGGTGGCTGAGCGGTGCTGACTGTGACAGGTGGCTGAGCAGTGCTGACTGTGTCAGGTGGCTGAGCGGTGCTGACTGTGCTGTGACAGGTTGCTGAGCGGTGCTGACTGTGCTGTGACAGGTGGCTGAGCGGTGCTGACTGTGACAGTTTGCTGAGCGGTGCTGACTGTGCTGTGACAGGTGGCTGAGCGGTGGTGACTGTGTCAGGTGGCTGAGCGGTGCTGACTGTGCTGTGTCAGGTGGCTGAGCGGTGGTGACTGTGTCAGGTGGCTGAGCGGTGCTGACTGTGTCAGGTGGCTGAGCGGTGCTGACTGTGCTGTGTCAGGTGGCTGAGCGGTGGTGACTGTGTCAGGTGGCTGAGCGGTGCTGACTGTGCTGTGTCAGGTGGCTGAGCGTTGCTGACTGTGACAGGTGGCTGATCGGTGCTGACTGTGCTGTGACAGGTGGCTGAGCGGTGCTGACTGTGTCAGGTGGCTGAGCGGTGCTGACTGTGTCAGGTGGCTGAGCGGTGCTGACTGTGTCAGGTGGCTGAGCGGTGCTGACTGTGTCAGGTGGCTGAGCGGTGCTGACTGTGACAGGTGGCTGAGCTGTGCTGACTGTGCTGTGACAGGTGGCTGAGCGGTGCTGACTGTGTCAGGTGGCTGAGCGGTGCTGACTGTGACAGGTGGCTGAGCGGTGCTGACTGTGCTGTGACAGGTGGCTGAGCGGTGCTGACTGTGCTGTGACAGGTGGCTGAGCGGTGCTGACTGTGACAGGTGGCTGAGCGGTGCTGACTCTGCTGTGTCAGGTGGCTGAGAGGTGCTGACTGTGACAGGTGGCTGAGCGGTGCTGACTGTGTCAGGTGGCTGAGCGGTGCTGACTGTGCTGTGACAGATGGTTGAGCGGTGCTGACTGTGCTGTGACAGGTGGCTGAGCGGTGCTGACTGTGACAGGTGGCTGAGCGGTGCTGACTGTGCTGTGTCAGGTGGCTGAGCGGTGCTGACTGTGTCAGGTGGCTGAGCGGTGCTGACTCTGCTGTGTCAGGTGGCTGAGCGGTGCTGACTGTGACAGGTGGCTGAGCGGTGCTGACTCTGCTGTGTCAGGTGGCTGAGCGGTGCTGACTGTGACAGGTGGCTGAGCGGTGCTGACTCTGCTGTGTCAGGTGGCTGAGCGGTGCTGACTGTGACAGGTGGCTGAGCAGTGCTGACTGTGTCAGGTGGCTGAGCGGTGCTGACTGTGCTGTGACAGATGGTTGAGCGGTGCTGACTGTGCTGTGACAGGTGGCTGAGCAGTGCTGACTGTGCTGTGTCAGGTGGCTGAGCGGTGCTGACTGTGTCAGGTGGCTGAGCGGTGCTGACTGTGTCAGGTGGCTGAGCGGTGCTGACTGTGAAGGTGGCTCAGCGCTGCTCACTCTGCTCCATTCCATCCAGCCCTGTGTTGGTGCTCGGTCCCTTGAAGAGCCGGAGGGCTGTGGTAGAGGTTCGGTGTGGGCTTCCCCTTGGGGTCTTCCGGGGTGTCAGGTGTGTGGCTGCTGCCCTTCACCTCACCCTGTCAGAAGCCCCACCGGAGGCTGAGGCCTCAGGGGTCCCGGCCCGGTGTCGGGGAGAAGGCTCCTGTGTTGTGCTCTGTGTGCCCCCGTGCGTTGTCACTGCGTGTATGTAAGCCTGTACTGGGTGTGTTCCTGCAGGCCTGTGCACAACATGTGCCCAGGTGTGAGCACAGGCCTGCATGTGCACCCATGTACATGCACGTGCATGCGTGGGCTCATCCACGGTGCTTGTGGGCCTGTGCACTGGAGCTGGGCGTGCGTGATGCCCACGCGTGTGCACACAGGTGCATGGCTGCCCTCTGCCCTCGGGGCCTGTGCCCTCCCCAGGGGTCTCCCGGGGCCTCCCCCTCGCTCTCCCAGGGCCTGGGGAGTCCCCCTCACTTGCCCAGGGTCACAGGTCAGGGTCCTCTTAGCAGGGGCTCATTTCACAGGAGAAGCCAGCCCAGAGGGGCGGGACGGGCTCAGGGCGGCACTTCTGTCCCTGCCGAGCTGGGTGGGGCTGGTCAGAGCCCAGGACAGGCACTTGGGGGCCTCCTCGGGGGCCCAGCCCCATCCTCAGAGTAGGTGCTGTGGGTGGCACTGTCAATGGGCCTGTTGGGGTGTCTGGGAGGGAGGGGCCTGCTGGCCAGGGTGCGGGAGGCCAGGGTTCCGGGTGCCACAGCTGTGGTGGGCTCCGTGGCATCTGCTCCCGGGGCTGGTGGAGCCTGGGCCTCCCTGGGTGATGGGCGGAAGTGCTGCCCTGTGGGACGGGTCTCCTCCACCTCCCCTGGGGCCTAGGCCTCCGGGACCCCCACAGTGGCGCCAGCAAACCTTAGAGCCGTCACTGGCAGCAGATGCCCTCAGCCCGGTGCGGAGAGATTGGGTTTGGTACCGGGACCCGGCTTTGACCTTGGCAGGTGCGGACCCGTTCTGCATGGTGAACTCTCCATGGCAGGATTGGGGGGGTGCTGAGCTTTGGGAGTGCTGGCTAATTTGGGGTGTCCCCTCTGCTGGGCTCCGGCCATAGTATCCCTCAGCCAACGCAGCCTCCATGCTGGCCTCCAGGTGTTACGGCCTGGCCCAGGGCAGCATCTGCCCAGCGAGGGGGAAGGGGTCCCCACTCCTCTCCCACTCCTTCCAGACACACACAGTGGGGAGCACCGGGCCCCTGCACTCAGTTTCCCCATCCTGTTCTCACTCAGAACACCAGCCAGCTTTAGCCTCATCTGTGAGCCAGAGCTCTGTGGAAAACCAGGAAAGGCATGCTGAGAGGGGACAGGGATGGACAGACGGACAGCGACAGACGGTGGCTCCACACGGCCTGAGCCCGCCCGCCAGCCCCAGGCTCCGGCCCACGTGTCAGGGGCCCGGCTCTGAGGGGCGGCTGCTCCCCACCAGCCCCTGGGGGGCCCGACAGGGGTCCCCGGGGGTCCCTGGCCCCTGCCCATGGCTCTACACTTGACTGGCTCCGAGTTCACTGGCCTGAAATAATGTCCCCAATACAAGGGACATTCGGGCGGACGGTTGGCTTTTTCCCCCTCTTTCCTTAATACATTAAACATGCATTGCTGGATTTCCACCCTGGCCTCTGACAGCTGCAGAAAAAATAAAGAAAATTCAGTTTGAACTTAAAAAGCCAGGGCTTCATTTATGTCCTGTACCTTTGTCTGTGGGGCCTTTCTCCTCCCCAGAGGGTGGGGGCTCCGGGGGGCGGGCAGAGGCTCGGGCCCCACGTGGCCCCACGGGCTGGCCTTCAGGGGGCCCAGGGCCTGGCAGGGCGGGGGTTTTCTCATGGAAATGGCCAGAACAATGCAATCATCTGTCCCGCAATCTGTTTTGAGGGGGAAAGGACGGGCGGGGAGAGGAGAGGCTCCAGTTGGACGGGGGCTCCATTCAGGCCCCCCACGCAGGGAGAGACAGATGCCAGGGGCGCTCACGTGTGGCCTGCGGGCCGCCACACTGGGCATGAGGGCCAGCGTGCCAAAGGCGGGCCGCCGGGTATGCGAGCGGGTGTGCCACGGGGTGCGGCCACCCCTGACTGTGTGCTGATGGTGTGCTCACCCCTGACTGTGTGCTGACGGTGTGTGCTCACCCCTGATTGTGTGTCAACGGGGTGAGCCCACCCCTGACTGTGTGCTGATGGTGTGTACCCACCCCAGACTGTGTGCTGATGGTATGTACCCACCCCTGACTGTGTGCTGACGGGGTGTGCTCACCCCTGACTGTGTGCTGACCGTGTGTGCTCACCCCTGACTGTGTGCAGACCGTGTGCCCACCCCAGACTGTGCGCTAATGGGGTGTGCTCACCCCTGACTGTGTGCTGACTGTGTGTGCTCACCCCTGACTGTGTGCTGATGGTGTGCTCACCCCTGACTGTGTGCTAATGGGGTGTGCTCACCCCTGACTGTGTGCTGACGGTGTGTGCTCACCCCTGACTGTGTGCTGATGGTGTGCTCACCCCTGACTGTGTGCTGATGGTGTGCCAACCCCTGACTGTGTGCTGATGGTGTGCCAACCCCTGACTGTGTGCTGATGGTGTGTGCTCACCCCTGACTGTGTGCTGATGGTATGTACCCACCCCTGACTGTGTGCTGACGGGGTGTGCTCACCCCTGACTGTGTGCTGATGGTGTGTGCTCACCCCTGACTGTGTGCTGATGGTGTGCTCACCCCTGACTGTGTGCTGATGGTGTGCTCACCCCTGACTGTGTGCTGATGGTGTGTGCCCACCCCTGACTGTGTGCTGATGGTGTGCTCACCCCTGACTGTGTGCTGATGGGGTGTGCTCACCCCTGACTCTGTGCTGATGGTGTGTGCCCACCCCTGACTGTGTGCTGATGGTGTGCTCACCCCTGACTGTGTGCTGATGGGGTGTGCTCACCCCTGACTCTGTGCTGATGGTGTGTGCCAACCCCTGACTGTGTGCTGATGGTGTGTGCTCACCCCTGACTGTGTGCTGATGGTATGTACCCACCCCTGACTGTGGGCTGATGGTGTGCTCACCCCTGACTGTGTGCTGATGGTGTGTGCTCACCCCTGACTGTGTGCTGATGGTGTGTGCCCACCCCTGACTGTGTGCTGATGGTGTGCTCACCCCTGACTGTGTGCTGATGGGGTGTGCTCACCCCTGACTGTGTGCTGATGGTGTGTGCCCACCCCTGACTGTGTGCTGATGGTGTGTGCCCACCCCTGACTGTGTGCTGATGGTGTGCTCACCCCTGACTGTGTGCTGATGGTGTGTGCCCACCCATGACTGTGTGCTGATGGTGTGCTCACCCCTGACTGTGTGCTGACGGTGTGCTCACCCCTGACTGTGTGCTGACGGTGTGTGCTCACCCCTGACTGTGTGCTGATGGTGTGTGCTCACCCCTGACTGTGTGCTGATGGTGTGCTCACCCCTGACTGTGTGCTGATGGTGTGTGCTCACCCCTGACTGTGTGCTGATGGTGTGCTCACCCCTGACTGTGTGCTGATGGGGTGTGCCCACCCCTGACTGTGTGCTGACGGTGTGCCCACCCCTGACTGTGTGCTGATGAGGTGTGCTCACCCCTGACTGTGTGCTGATGGTGTGCTCACCCCTGACTGTGTGCTGACGGTGTGTGCTCACCCCTGATTGTGTGTCAACGGGGTGAGCCCACCCCTGACTGTGTGCTGATGGTGTGTACCCACCCCAGACTGTGTGCTGATGGTATGTACCCACCCCTGACTGTGTGCTGACGGGGTGTGCTCACCCCTGACTGTGTGCTGACCGTGTGTGCTCACCCCTGACTGTGTGCAGACCGTGTGCCCACCCCAGACTGTGCGCTAATGGGGTGTGCTCACCCCTGACTGTGTGCTGACTGTGTGTGCTCACCCCTGACTGTGTGCTGATGGTGTGCTCACCCCTGACTGTGTGCTAATGGGGTGTGCTCACCCCTGACTGTGTGCTGACGGTGTGTGCTCACCCCTGACTGTGTGCTGATGGTGTGCTCACCCCTGACTGTGTGCTGATGGTGTGCCAACCCCTGACTGTGTGCTGATGGTGTGCCAACCCCTGACTGTGTGCTGATGGTGTGTGCTCACCCCTGACTGTGTGGTGATGGTATGTACCCACCCCTGACTGTGTGCTGACGGGGTGTGCTCACCCCTGACTGTGTGCTGATGGTGTGTGCTCATCCCTGACTGTGTGCTGATGGTGTGCTCACCCCTGACTGTGTGCTGATGGTGTGCTCACCCCTGACTGTGTGCTGATGGTGTGTGCCCACCCCTGACTGTGTGCTGATGGTGTGCTCACCCCTGACTGTGTGCTGATGGGGTGTGCTCACCCCTGACTCTGTGCTGATGGTGTGTGCCCACCCCTGACTGTGTGCTGATGGTGTGCTCACCCCTGACTGTGTGCTGATGGGGTGTGCTCACCCCTGACTCTGTGCTGATGGTGTGTGCCAACCCCTGACTGTGTGCTGATGGTGTGTGCTCACCCCTGACTGTGTGCTGATGGTATGTACCCACCCCTGACTGTGGGCTGATGGTGTGCTCACCCCTGACTGTGTGCTGATGGTGTGTGCTCACCCCTGACTGTGTGCTGATGGTGTGTGCCCACCCCTGACTGTGTGCTGATGGTGTGCTCACCCCTGACTGTGTGCTGATGGGGTGTGCTCACCCCTGACTGTGTGCTGATGGTGTGTGCCCACCCCTGACTGTGTGCTGATGGTGTGTGCCCACCCCTGACTGTGTGCTGATGGTGTGCTCACCCCTGACTGTGTGCTGATGGTGTGTGCCCACCCATGACTGTGTGCTGATGGTGTGCTCACCCCTGACTGTGTGCTGATGGGGTGTGCTCACCCCTGACTGTGTGCTGACGGTGTGTGCTCACCCCTGACTGTGTGCTAATGGTGTGCTCACCCCTGACTGTGTGTTGATGGGGTGTGCTCACCCCTGACTGTGTGCTGACGGTGTGCTCACCCCTGACTGTGTGCTGATGGTGTGCTCACCCCTGACTGTGTGCTGATGGTGTGTGCTCACCCCTGACTGTGTGCTGACGGTGTGCTCACCCCTGACTGTGTGCTGACGGTGTGTGCTCACCCCTGACTGTGTGCTGATGGTGTGTGCTCACCCCTGACTGTGTGCTGATGGTGTGCTCACCCCTGACTGTGTGCTGATGGTGTGTGCTCACCCCTGACTGTGTGCTGATGGTGTGCTCACCCCTGACTGTGTGCTGATGGGGTGTGCCCACCCCTGACTGTGTGCTGACGGTGTGCCCACCCCTGACTGTGTGCTGATGAGGTGTGCTCACCCCTGACTGTGTGCTGATGGTGTGCTCACCCCTGACTGTGTGCTGACGGTGTGCCCACCCTTGACTGTGTGCTAATGGTGTGTGCTCACCCCTGACTGTGTGCTGATGGTATGCTCACCCCTGACTGTGAGCTGATGGTGTGCTCACCCCTCACTGTGTGCTGACGGTGTGTGCTCACCCCTGACTGTGTGCTGACGCAGTGTGTGCTCACCCCTGACTGTGTGCTGACGGTGTGTGCTCACCCCTGACTGTGTGCTGATGGTGTGCTCACCCCTGACTATGTGCTGACCTTGTGTGCTCACCCCTGACTGTGTGCTGATGGTGTGCTCACCCCTGACTGTGTGCTGACGGTGTGTGCTCACCCCTGACTGTGTGCTGACGGTGTGCTCACCCCTGACTGTGTGCTGACGCAGTGTGTGCTCACCCCTGACTGTGTGCTGATGGTGTGCTCACCCCTGACTGTGTGCTGATGGTGTGCTCACCCCTGACTGTGTGCTGATGGTGTGTGCTCACCCCTGACTGTGTGCTGATGGTGTGTGCTCACCCCTGACTGTGTGCTGATGGAGTGTGCTCACCCCTGACTGTGTGCTGACGGTGTATGCTCACCCCTGACTGTGTGCTGATGGTGTGCTCACCCCTGACTGTGTGCTGACGGTGTGTGCTCACCCCTGACTGTGTGCTGATGGAGTGTGCTCACCCCTGACTGTGTGCTGATGGTGTGTGCTCACCCCTGACTGTGTGCTGACGGTGTGCCCACCCCTGACTGTGTGGTGATGAGGTGTGCTCACCCCTGACTGTGTGCTGATGGTGTGCTCACCCCTGACTGTGTGCTGACGGTGTGTGCTTACCCCTGACTGTGTGCTGATGGAGTGTGCTCACCCCTGACTGTGTGCTGATGGTGTGTGCTCACCCCTGACTGTGTGCTGATGGTGTGCTCACCCCTGACTGTGTGCTGACGCAGTGTGTGCTCACCCCTGACTGTGTGCTGACGGTGTGCTCACCCCTGACTGTGTGCTGATGGTGTGTGCTCACCCCTGACTGTGTGCTAACGGTGTGTGCTCACCCCTGACTGTGTGCTGATGGTGTGTGCTCACCCCTGACTGTGTGCTGACGGTGTGTGCTCACCCCTGACTGTGTGCTGATGGTGTGCTCACCCCTGACTGTGTGCTGATGGTGTACTCACCCCTGACTGTGTGCTGACGGTGTGTGCTCACCCCTGACTGTGTGCTGACGGTGTGTGCTCACCCCTGACTGTGTGCTGATGGTGTGCTCACCCCTGACTGTGTGCTGATGGTGTGTGCTCACCCCTGACTGTGTGCTGATGGTGTGCTCACCCCTGACTGTGTGCTGATGGGGTGTGCTCACCCCTGACTGTGTGCTGATGGTGTGTGCTCACCCCTGACTGTGTGCTGACGGTGTGTGCTCACCCCTGACTGTGTGCTGACGGTGTGCCCACCCCTGACTGTGTGCTGATGAGGTGTGCTCACCCCTGACTGTGTGCTGATGGTGTGCTCACCCTTGACTGTGTGCTGATGGTGTGCTCACCTCTGACTGTGTGCTGACGGTGTGTGCTCACCCCTGACTGTGTGCTGATGGTGTGCTCACCCCTGACTGTGTGCTGATGGTGTGCTCACCCCTGACTGTGTGCTGACGGTGTGTGCTCACCCCTGACTGTGTGCTGACGGTGTGCTCACCCCTGACTGTGTGCTGATGGTGTGCTCACCCCTGACTGTGTGCTGATGGTATGTGCTCACCCCTGACTGTGTGCTGATGGTGTGCTCACCCCTGACTGTGTGCTGATGGTGTGCTCACCCCTGACTGTGTGCTGATGGGGTGTGCTCACCCCTGACTGTGTGCTGATGGTGTGTGCTCACCCCTGACTGTGTGCTGATGGTGTGCTCACCCCTGACTGTGTGCTGATGGTGTGCTCACCCCTGACTCTGTGCTGATGGTGTGTGCCCACCCCTGACTGTGTGCTGATGGTGTGCTCACCTCTGACTGTGTGCTGATGGTTTGCTCACCCCTGACTGTGTGCTGACGGTGTGTGCTCACCCCTGACTGTGTGCTGATGGTGTGCTCACCCCTGACTGTGTGCTGATGGTGTGTGCTCACCCCTGACTGTGTGCTGATGGTGTGTGCTCACCCCTGACTGTGTGCTGATGGAGTGTGCTCACCCCTGACTGTGTGCTGACGGTGTATGCTCACCCCTGACTGTGTGCTGATGGTGTGCTCACCCCTGACTGTGTGCTGACGGTGTGTGCTCACCCCTGACTGTGTGCTGATGGAGTGTGCTCACCCCTGACTGTGTGCTGATGGTGTGTGCTCACCCCTGCCTGTGTGCTGACGGTGTGCCCACCCCTGACTGTGTGGTGATGAGGTGTGCTCACCCCTGACTGTGTGCTGATGTTGTGCTCACCCCTGACTGTGTGCTGACGGTGTGTGCTCACCCCTGACTGTGTGCTGATGGAGTGTGCTCACCCCTGACTGTGTGCTGATGGTGTGTGCTCACCCCTGACTGTGTGCTGATGGTGTGCTCACCCCTGACTGTGTGATGACGCAGTGTGTGCTCAACCCTGACTGTGTGCTGACGGTGTGCTCACCCCTGACTGTGTGCTGATGGTGTGTGCTCACCCCTGACTGTGTGCTAACGGTGTGTGCTCACCCCTGACTGTGTGCTGATGGTGTGTGCTCACCCCTGACTGTGTGCTGACGGTGTGTGCTCACCCCTGACTGTGTGCTGATGGTGTGCTCACCCCTGACTGTGTGCTGATGGTGTGTGCTCACCCCTGACTGTGTGCTGATGGTGTGTGCTCACCCCTGACTGTGTGCTGAGGGTGTGTGCTCACCCCTGACTGTGTGCTGGTGGTGTGCTCACCCATGACTGTGTGCTGATGGTGTGTGCTCACCCCTGACTGTGTGCTGATGGTGTGCTCACCCCTGACTGTGTGCTGATGGGGTGTGCTCACCCCTGACTGTGTGCTGATGGTGTGTGCTCACCCCTGACTGTGTGCTGACGGTGTGTGCTCACCCCTGACTGTGTGCTGACGGTGTGCCCACCCCTGACTGTGTGCTGATGAGGTGTGCTCACCCCTGACTGTGTGCTGATGGTGTGCTCACCCCTGACTGTGTGCTGATGGTATGTGCTTACCCCTGACTGTGTGCTGATGGTGTGCTCACCCTTGACTGTGTGCTGATGGTGTGCTCACCTCTGACTGTGTGCTGACGGTGTGTGCTCACCCCTGACTGTGTGCTGATGGTGTGCTCACCCCTGACTGTGTGCTGATGGTGTGCTCACCCCTGACTGTGTGCTGATGGTGTGTGCTCACCCCTGACTGTGTGCTGATGGTGTGTGCTCACCCCTGACTGTGTGCTGATGGAGTGTGCTCACCCCTGACTGTGTGCTGACGGTGTATGCTCACCCCTGACTGTGTGCTGATGGTGTGCTCACCCCTGACTGTGTGCTGACGGTGTGTGCTCACCCCTGACTGTGTGCTGATGGAGTGTGCTCACCCCTGACTGTGTGCTGATGGTGTGTGCTCACCCCTGCCTGTGTGCTGACGGTGTGCCCACCCCTGACTGTGTGGTGATGAGGTGTGCTCACCCCTGACTGTGTGCTGATGTTGTGCTCACCCCTGACTGTGTGCTGACGGTGTGTGCTCACCCCTGACTGTGTGCTGATGGAGTGTGCTCACCCCTGACTGTGTGCTGATGGTGTGTGCTCACCCCTGACTGTGTGCTGATGGTGTGCTCACCCCTGACTGTGTGATGACGCAGTGTGTGCTCAACCCTGACTGTGTGCTGACGGTGTGCTCACCCCTGACTGTGTGCTGATGGTGTGTGCTCACCCCTGACTGTGTGCTAACGGTGTGTGCTCACCCCTGACTGTGTGCTGATGGTGTGTGCTCACCCCTGACTGTGTGCTGACGGTGTGTGCTCACCCCTGACTGTGTGCTGATGGTGTGCTCACCCCTGACTGTGTGCTGATGGTGTGTGCTCACCCCTGACTGTGTGCTGATGGTGTGTGCTCACCCCTGACTGTGTGCTGAGGGTGTGTGCTCACCCCTGACTGTGTGCTGGTGGTGTGCTCACCCATGACTGTGTGCTGATGGTGTGTGCTCACCCCTGACTGTGTGCTGATGGTGTGCTCACCCCTGACTGTGTGCTGATGGGGTGTGCTCACCCCTGACTGTGTGCTGATGGTGTGTGCTCACCCCTGACTGTGTGCTGACGGTGTGTGCTCACCCCTGACTGTGTGCTGACGGTGTGCCCACCCCTGACTGTGTGCTGATGAGGTGTGCTCACCCCTGACTGTGTGCTGATGGTGTGCTCACCCCTGACTGTGTGCTGATGGTATGTGCTTACCCCTGACTGTGTGCTGATGGTGTGCTCACCCTTGACTGTGTGCTGATGGTGTGCTCACCTCTGACTGTGTGCTGACGGTGTGTGCTCACCCCTGACTGTGTGCTGATGGTGTGCTCACCCCTGACTGTGTGCTGATGGTGTGCTCACCCCTGACTGTGTGCTGATGGTATGTGCTTACCCCTGACTGTGTGCTGATGGTGTGCTCACCCTTGACTGTGTGCTGATGGTGTGCTCACCTCTGACTGTGTGCTGACGGTGTGTGCTCACCCCTGACTGTGTGCTGACGGTGTGCTCACCCCTGACTGTGTGCTGATGGTGTGCTAACCCCTGACTGTGTGCTGATGGTATGTGCTTACCCCTGACTGTGTGCTGATGGTGTGCTCACCCCTGACTGTGTGCTGATGGTGTGCTCACCTCTGACTGTGTGCTGATGGTGTGCTCACCCTTGACTGTGTGCTGATGGTGTGCTCACCCCTGACTGTGTGCTGATGGTGTGTGCCCACCCCTGACTGTGTGCTGACGGTGTGCCCACCCCTGACTGTGTGCTGATGAGGTGTGCTCACCCCTGACTGTGTGCTGATGGTGTGCTCACCCTTGACTGTGTGCTGATGGTGTGCTCACCTCTGACTGTGTGCTGACGGTGTGTGCTCACCCCTGACTGTGTGCTGATGGTGTGCTCACCCCTGACTGTGTGCTGATGGTGTGCTCACCCCTGACTGTGTGCTGATGGTATGTGCTTACCCCTGACTGTGTGCTGATGGTGTGCTCACCCTTGACTGTGTGCTGATGGTGTGCTCACCTCTGACTGTGTGCTGACGGTGTGTGCTCACCCCTGACTGTGTGCTGACGGTGTGCTCACCCCTGACTGTGTGCTGATGGTGTGCTCACCCCTGACTGTGTGCTGACGGTGTGTGCTCACCCCTGACTGTGTGCTGATGGAGTGTGCTCACCCCTGACTGTGTGCTGATGGTGTGTGCTCACCCCTGACTGTGTGCTGATGGTGTGCTCACCCCTGACTGTGTGCTGACGCAGTGTGTGCTCACCCCTGACTGTGTGCTGACGGTGTGCTCACCCCTGACTGTGTGCTGATGGTGTGTGCTCACCCCTGACTGTGTGCTAACGGTGTGTGCTCACCCCTGACTGTGTGCTGATGGTGTGTGCTCACCCCTGACTGTGTGCTGACGGTGTGTGCTCACCCCTGACTGTGTGCTGATGGTGTGCTCACCCCTGACTGTGTGCTGATGGTGTGTGCTCACCCCTGACTGTGTGCTGACGGTGTGTGCTCACCCCTGACTGTGTGCTGACGGTGTGTGCTCACCCCTGACTGTGTGCTGGTGGTGTGCTCACCCCTGACTGTGTGCTGATGGTGTGTGCTCACCCCTGACTGTGTGCTGATGGTGTGCTCACCCCTGACTGTGTGCTGATGGGGTGTGCTCACCCCTGACTGTGTGCTGATGGTGTGTGCTCACCCCTGACTGTGTGCTGACGGTGTGTGCTCACCCCTGACTGTGTGCTGACGGTGTGCCCACCCCTGACTGTGTGCTGATGAGGTGTGCTCACCCCTGACTGTGTGCTGATGGTGTGCTCACCCTTGACTGTGTGCTGATGGTGTGCTCACCTCTGACTGTGTGCTGACGGTGTGTGCTCACCCCTGACTGTGTGCTGATGGTGTGCTCACCCCTGACTGTGTGCTGACGGTGTGTGCTCACCCCTGACTGTGTGCTGACGGTGTGCTCACCCCTGACTGTGTGCTGATGGTGTGCTCACCCCTGACTGTGTGCTGATGGTATGTGCTTACCCCTGACTGTGTGCTGATGGTGTGCTCACCCCTGACTGTGTGCTGATGGTGTGCTCACCCCTGACTGTGTGCTGATGGGGTGTGCTCACCCCTGACTGTGTGCTGATGGTGTGTGCTCACCCCTGACTGTGTGCTGATGGTGTGCTCACCCCTGACTGTGTGCTGATGGTGTGCTCACCCCTGACTCTGTGCTGATGGTGTGTGCCCACCCCTGACTGTGTGCTGATGGTGTGCTCACCTCTGACTGTGTGCTGATGGTTTGCTCACCCCTGACTGTGTGCTGACGGTGTGTGCTCACCCCTGACTGTGTGCTGATGGTGTGCTCACCCCTGACTGTGTGCTGATGGTGTGTGCCCACCCCTGACTGTGTGCTGATGGTGTGTGCCCACCCCTGACTGTGTGCTGACGGTGTGTGCTCACCCCTGACTGTGTGCTGACGGTGTGTGCTCACCCCTGACTGTGTGCTGACGGTGTGTGCTCACCCCTGACTGTGTGCTGACGGTGTGTGCTCACCCCTGACTGTGTGCTGACGGTGTGTGCTCACCCCTGACTGTGTGCTGACGGTGTGTGCTCACCCCTGACTGTGTGCTGACGGTGTGCTCACCCCTGACTGTGTGCTGACGGTGTGTGCTCACCCCTGACTGTGTGCTGACGGTGTGTGCTCACCCCTGACTGTGTGCTGACGCAGTGTGTGTTCACCCCTGACTGTGTGCTGACGGTGTGTGCTCACCCCTGACTGTGTGCTGATGGTGTGTGCTCACCCCTGACTGTGTGCTGATGGTGTGCTCACCCCTGACTGTGTGCTGATGGTGTGCTCATCCCTGACTGTGTGCTGATGGTATGCTCACCCCTGACTGTGTGCTGACGGTGTGTGCTCACCCCTGACTGTGTGCTGACGCAGTGTGTGGCCACCTACTGTGTGCTGACGCAGTGTGTGCTCACCCACTGTGTGCTGACAGGTGCAATCACCCCATCCCTACCTTCTCTAGTTCCCCTCCTCCCTTCACTCTTCCTTTCCTTCTCCTTTCCTCCTTTCCTTGCACCCTGCCTCCCTCCCTCCTATGCTCCTTCCTTTTCTTTTTTTCACCCTCCCTCCTTTCTTCTGTCCCTCTCTTCCTTCCTTCCTTCTTGCCTTTCCTCCCTCCTTCCTCCCTCCCTCGTTCCTTTCTCCTTTCTCCCCCTCCCTGTCTTCTCCTGGCTAGGGAGGGGCTCTGCCTCTTGAAGTTTGGGAGTCTGAGGTGTTTCTGAGTCTGGGGTGTTTCTGGCTCTGGGGTCAGGAGGTGGGGACTGAGACCCCGTTAGGCCAAAGGCTGGGAGCCAGACAGCGTAGCGGAGGGCAGGGCAGGGCAGGACAGGGCAGGGGTGGACGGGAAAGAGTGGGAGCCACATGTGGCCCATCTCAAACTCTGGGAGTTAGGGGCCTGAGTTGGCAGGTACCATGGAGCTCCGGTCCACGGCAGAGTTGCTGGGTCATCAGGCAGTGATTAGCGCCGGGTGTTTCCAGGCTGAGCTGGCTCCGCTCCTGCACCCCAAGTGCCCCCTCCCGCCTCCTGGGTTGCGCTCTCCCTCCTTCCTGGTGCGCCCCTTGAGGGGCTCTATCTGGCCCTGGAAGGCCGGGTGGTAAGCAGGGAAGGGTGCCCGCATGGCTGTGTCCCAGCCTGGGGGAGGTGGGGGGGAGGGGTGCTCTGCGAGGAGGCCCCTGGTGACCGAGTGCCGGGCTGGCCAGCACCAGCAATCAGGATTCTGCGCTGGGACATGGACTGGGCAGGCGCTCTGCGCTGCCCCGGCTGGTAGAGCTGGGCTTGGGGTGTCTCCCTCCTCACCCTTCCAGCCCCCCTCATCAGACCTTAGACCTGGTCTCATGTATGGGTAGGTGGGTGGGTGGGTACCCCACACCCAGCCGGGCTGAGCACAGAGGAGAGAGGTGGTAAGCGAGGGGCAGGCCTGGTCACAGACAGAACGCTGTGGACAGCTGAGTCGCTCGGGGCCTCCGTTTCCCCATGCAGAGGCCTGGCCTGCGTGTTTCTGCGGGGTTTGGGGGCCCTGCAGAGCGCGGCCTGGAGCGTGCTGGGCCCTGGGGTGCTGGGTCCTGCCTGTTACCCAGCGAAAGCCTCACAGTCTTCTTTTCAGTTGTAGCAAACTGGGGCTTGAACTCAGGACCTCAGGAGCTTGCTTCGTTTCTCTCCTGCTCAAAGCTGGTGCTTATCACTTGGCCAAAGCTCCACTTCTAGCTTTTTTTTTTTTTTTTTGTCACTTATAGGTCTTGAACTCTGGGCCTGGGCGCTGTCCCTGCGCTCTTCAGCTCAAGGTGAACGCTCTACCACTTGAGCCACAGCACCATTTCCAGTTTTCTGGTGGTTTATTGGAGATAAGAGTCTCATGGATGTTCCTGCCCGGGCTGGCTTTGAACCATGAATCTTAACTCTTAGGCAAGATCTATCATGGCTTGGCAAAGTGAAATGTTTTGTTACCAGTATTCACTGGCTTGCTTTTTATGAGTTCCCCAAGTCTCTTGCTCATTTTTGTCTACTGTTATGTTTTCTTCTTGATTCACCAGAGCTCACGGTATATGAAAGACACGACGACAGGTCAGAGTTCGCTCTTGAACGGCATGTCTCCTCTCTGGAGAGACAAACAGATTTCCCCTCTTTCCTCTACACCAGCTGATGTGTGACATCCTTATTGTCTATTTTTCCTCACCAAGGTGCGTGCTTTTATTTTTCTCATTTTGTGGCTCTCTGGGAACAGACGCCCAAGGAGGAGCACCCTTTGTGGGTCCCGGGGCACAGGACAGGAATGGCAGATGATCAGGGCGGGGGGAACTCACCCCTCTCCTCTTCCCCTTCCGAAAACCCAGCCACCTCTCTGGGGGCGAGCAGATTTTTTCTTTTTTTTTCCTCAAACAAAGCTTGCCAAATGTGCACATTTCCCCTCTCTGGGCCAGATGCAAAAAGTCTTTTCAAATTGGTTTGAAGGAAAATAAATGAGCCCACACTGGACCATCAATGCATCTTTGTGTGGCCACAAGGGTGAGTCTGGGACCCCATGAAGGGCGCAGGTTACGGCTCATGAGTGACGGCCACGGAGGCGCCCCCACGCCCCACCCCAACTTCAAAATGGTGAGACAAAGGGACCTTTGGACCCCTCGTCCCCTCCGGAGGCAGTCTCGGGCTCCGTGTGACTGGGACCTGTGTCTCCTGGCCAGGGCCTGTCTTGAGATGATCCACACGAGCCGTCCAGCCGCTGTGATGGCTGCCTCTCAGCCCTGCTGCCCGCCCTGCCCACCCCTGGCCACGGGCCCCCCAGGGAGTCCTCCTCTCAGACAGTGCACCTTGTCCTAGGAGGTCCGCTTAGCCCCCGCGGGTGGCCTTCTGCTTGGTCTCTTGGAACCGGCCAGGGCAGGTGTGAGGCTCTGCCCCTGCCTTCTCTCTTCCATCAGAACCCTAGGCTCTCCAGACCAAGACCAGGGCTCAGTAACTAGAGACAGGACATCCTCTTGCCCCTCCTGCCTGGCGGGGTGCCGCCTGCTGGCCGCTGGCCGCCAGCCGCCCGAGCACCCGCTCCGCTCGGCCTCCTGACTTTTGTGGGTGAATTTTGAAACACAGAAAGGAAGCTGGGTATAGGGTTAAATACAATGATTTTTTTTTTTTTTATAAAAATGACCCATACTGGGTGCCAGTGGTTTATACCTGTCATCCCAGCTACTCAGGAGACCAAGATTGAAGGATCAGGGTTCAAAGCCAGCCTAAGCAAGAAAGTCCATGGAACTCTTATCTCCAATTAACTAACAAGAGCCAGAAATGGAGCTGTGGCTCAAGTGGTAGAGTGCTAGCCTTGGGCACAAAAGGTCAGGGACAGTGCCCAGGCCCCGCGTTTGAGCCTCAGGATCAGCACACACACACACACACACACACACACACACACACACACACACACACACACGCACACATGCACGCACACACACACGCATGCATGCATGCACGCACGCACACACACACGTACACATACCACTGACCCATTACCCTGTCCTTGACCCTGGCACACTCCTTACAAACCTGGTTTTTGATGGTTGTGTTTTGTGACTCAACCATGTGTGAATGGACGTCAGGAGGCCGGGGTGGAACAGAGCTGGCAGAGGGCAGACGGCAGAAGAGGCCGAGGTGGGGGATGGTGGGCAGGGGAGGGGGGAAGGTGGGGACCAGTGACAGGGACATTTGAACACTCAAGGGACAGCTTTGGAGTTTCTGCTGTAGTAATCAGAGGTCATTGGAAACTTCTCTCCCCTCAGTGCTGGGGCTGGACCTCAGAACTTGGTGCATGCTAAGCAAGACCTGTACCGAGAACCTTATCCATCTCCAATCAAAACCTCTGAGAGAGGTGGTGCTTCTTTATCTGGCCTGGAAGAGGATCCACCTGAATGGGGTTCTGGAAGAGGAACTTGGGGAAGACCCATTAGGGCTCCAGCTCTCAGGCAGGTCATGCTTCAAGCTGATGGATTCATTTATCAACCAACTCAGTAGAGGATGAGCAGACCAACAAGCTATCGATCAATCATCAATCATCAATCTACCAACCCATCCACCCATCTATCCACCCATCCTTCACCCAGCCATCTATCCATCCATACACCCACCCATACACCCATCCATACACCCATCCATACACCCATCCATCACCCATTCATGCATCTACCCACCATCACTCAGTCATTCATCCATCTACTCATCCATTACCCATCCACTCATCCATCACCCATCCATCCACCCAGACTTCCACCCAGCCATTCACCCAGCCTTCTATTCGTGCATCACTCATCCACCCAGTCATCCACCCAGCCATCTACCCAGCCATCCACCCAGCCATCTACTGGTCCATCACCCAGCCATCCACCCAGACTTCCACCCAGCCATCCACCCAGCCATCTACTGGTCCATCACCCATCCATCCACCCAGACTTCCACCCAGCCATCTACTAGTCCATCACCCATCCATCCACCCAGACTTCCACCCAGCCATCCACCCAGCCATCTACTGGTCCATCACCCAGCCATCCACCCAGACTTCCACCCAGCCATCCACCCAGCCATCTACTGGTCCATCACCCATCCATCCACCCAGACTTCCACCCAGCCATCCACCCAGTCTTCTACCCACCCATTACCCATTCATCTCGCATTCATCCACCCAGCCATCACCCATCCACCCACCCATCCACCCACCCCCTCACCCATCATCCATCCATCCACCAATCTATCATGCACCCATCAGGCATCCATCCACCCATCCACGCACCCATCACCAATCCATCACCCACCCAGCACCTACCCAAGCAACTGTCCAGCCACCTGTCTACCCAATCAACTAATGAATCCACCAATCAGCCAGCCAACCTTCCTTTCACCCACACAGTTGAGCACCCTTCCTGCTCACATCACCTACCCAAGCACCTATCTGCCCCACCATCTATCTACCCAATCAACTATTTTTTCCAACCAACAACCAACCATCCAAACCAACCGACCATCTACATGAGCAACTAACCATTCATCAACTCATCCAACCCATCAACCCCATGGACCATCCATCCATATACCAACTAACCATTCATCAACTCATCCAACCCATCAACCCTGTGGACCATCCATCCATATACCCAGCCCTCCTTCTTCTGTCTACCCACTCAACCAACCAAACTAACCATCCTCCCTCCTCTCCCTGCCCCTTGCCTTCCTGCATTAACGGGGAACAGATCTCAGCCGCAGATGCCTTTGGCCTGTTCCCTCTGGCACTTGCCCTTTTCTGAGAAAGCCCTGATATGGTCCTCACGACGTGCTCACCTTGCACTCAGAGATAGTTAACCTCTGCGGTGTTCCCAGAACACTGGAAGAGCCACATCTAAGTGGTGCGGGCTTTGGGCCTGACCTGGACTTGGTGTGCATCATGGTGCACTGTGTATCATATGAGGAATGACAGCTGGGGCTGTGGATTCCATCACCCACCCGCGCATCCTGTCACTGGGACCAGACATTCTAGGCTGGGGTGACACCCTGGGGCCTTGGAGACACAGGATCTGTGTTCTGAGGACAAGTTTCCTCACCTGGGTTTGCCAACAGGCAACAGTGTCTACCTAGGAGAACATAGGCAGCAGAGGCAGGTGGATAGATGATGGACGGTGGGTGGATGGGTGGGTGGATGAATGGATGGATGATTGGATGGATGAATGTATGATGGAAGGACAGACGATGGATTGTGGGTGGATAGGTGGATGGACGAATGAATGGAAGAATGGATGACGAATGGACAGATGATAGATGGTGGGTGGATGGGTGGGTGGATGAATAGATGGATGTATGGATGATGGATGGACAGATGATGGACAGGGGGTGGATGGGTGGGTGGATAGATGGATGAATGGATGATGGATGGACAGATGATGGACAGTGAGTGGATGGGTGGGTAGATGGCTAGATGAATGGATGATGGCTGGACAGATGATATATGGACAGATGATGGACAGTGGGTGGATTGTTGTGTGGATGAATGGATGGATGATTGGATGGATGAATGGATGATGGAAGGACAGATGATGGACAGTGGGTGGATGGATGGGTAGATGAATGGATGGATGGACAGATGATGGATGGGTAGACAAATGGATGGATGGACAGATGATGGACAGTGGGTGGATGGGTGTGTGGATGAATAGATGGATGATTGGATGGATGAATGGATGATGGAAGGACAGATGATGGACGGAGGGTGGATGGGTGGGTAGATGAATGGATGGATGAATGGTTGATGGATGGACAGATGATGGACAGTGGGTGGATGGGTGTGTGGATGAATGGATGGATGGATGATGGATAGGTGGATGGGTGATGGGTGGATGATGGATGTTTGAAGAATGATGGATGGATGCTCATGGATGATGGGTGGATTGATGAGGAGGGATGGAGGGATAGAGATGAAGGTGGGACCTCCTCCAATCCTCACCCATATGATCTCAAGAAGTTGGATGACTTGCCAAGGGCTGCTCAGCCAGCACACAGGAAGCACTGGCTCTCACACCAAACCCGCCCCCTCCAGCACAGGGAGGGAGGCTTTCCCACGGGGCCACGGAGGCAGCTTGTATGTCCTGGCTAGAAGCCACCTCCTTCCTCCAGCCGCCCCAGCTACAGCTGACACAAAGCCTTGTCTCCAAGTTTCTGGCTGGTTTTCCAGCTCCCACAGACTCAGAATCTCATGTTGGATCCATTCCCACCCAGTGCAGAGGTGGCAGGAGTTTTGGCAATATAAAGAATCTGAGCTCCACTAACTCGTTCATCCATTAATCTGCCTATCTGTCCATTTTCCATCTACCCATTCACCTTCTATCCATCCATCCACCCACCCATTCATCCCCCAGTCATCCATCTATCCACCCATCCATCCACTTATCCATCATTCATTCATCCATTCGTCCACCTACCATCCATCTATCATCCATCCATCTACCCACCTATCCATTCATTAATCACCAGTTCATCCACTCATCTATCCATCCACTATCTACCCATTATCCATCCACTTTCCACCCACCCACCCATTCATCTATCCACCCATCCACCATCCATCCATCATCCACCCATCCACCTATCCATTCACCAACCTATCCACCCACCCATCATCCATCATCAATCCATTCACCCTTCCATCTGTCTGTTCATCCATCTGAGCATCTATCATCCACCATCATCCACCACCCATTCATCTATCCACCCATCTATCATCCACCATCTATCCATCTGCCCATCCATCCACCTACCTATCATCCATCATCAGTTCATTCATCCATCCATCTGTTCATCCATCTGTCCATCCATCCACCATCCATCCATCCATCCATCCACCCATCTACCCATCCATCCATCCATCTGTTCATCAATCTGTCCATCCACCAGCCCATCCACCCACCCATCTGTCCATCCACCACCCATACATCATCCACCATCCATCCACCGTCCATCCACCCACCCACCCATCCATCCATCCATCCATCCATCTACCTACCTGTCATCCACCTGCCCATCCATCCACCCACCTAGCATCCATCACCCCCCGTCCATTCTCAGCTGAGGGCTGTTCAGCTCTTCTAGTTCACCAGGACTTGGGGGAGTGAAAGGGTTGATGGCTCCACAAAGGCCTTTGGCCAGGAAAGATGGTAGGTGGAGGTAGTATCCTAGGCGGCCACTTGGGAGGTGGGTCCCACAGTGTGATGCCTCACATCGGCTCCTCTTCCTGCTGTGTCTCTGGCCTGAGTCCTAAATGTGCATCAGGCAGACCCTGTGGAGACGGAGCTGTGTCTGAGATCCTGCCAAACCAGGGAACAGGGCCCATCGACCTCCTGCTCATTCCCTCCCCCCTCCCTCCCTTCCTCCCTCCCTCCTCCTCCCTCCCTCATTCACTTATCCACGCACTCATTGTGCCAGAGTTGCAGCTTCCTCCTGGGCTGGGCGGGGGTCTCGTGGATCTCGTCCTCCTGGCCTCCGTATGGTTGGGGCTGAGTTAGCCTCGCACCAGCTGAGGAGGCAGAAGAGCAGACTAGGTGCGGGGTGAGGTGCGGATGGTGGGAGCAGGCAGATGTGGGTGACATCCTGGCTCCCGTGCAGTCGATGCGAGCGTGGACAGGTCTGCAGGGCAGGGCCCGGGCTCCACACGGACCTGCTCCCGGGGGCCTGGGTCTCCATCTGAGTCAGCACAAGCTGTTCCTGCACCTGGCACCACAAGGCTGCCCAGGGCATTCCTGAGCCTTGGAAATAGCCAGGAAAACCAGCATGGTGTGGCATGGTGTGGTGCGCCAGCGGCATGTTGGTAAGGACACAAACATCTTGGTCTCCAGGAGTGACCAAGGCTCCCCCACGCAGGGGCTGAATATGTGTGGGCCACAGCCATGCCCTGGCCACCCCAGCCGCTTCCATGGGAAAAAAATGCCACTGCTGCCTGAAAGCTGGTTATGAAATGAGCATGTGTGAGGGCTTACAGCCTGCAACTCCTACAGCCGGCAACTCCTACATTCTGCAAACCCTACAGCCTGCAACTCCTACAGCCGGCAACTCCTACATTCTGCAAACCCTACAGCCTGCAACCCCTCTACAGCCTGCAACTCCTACAGCCTGCAACCCCTGCAGCCTGCAACTCCTCTACAGCCTGCAACAACTACAGTCTGCAACCCCTGCAGCCTGCAACCCCTCTACAGCCTGCAACCCTACAGCCTGCAACTCCTACAGCCTGCAACCCTACAGCCTGCAACTCCTCTACAGCCTGCAACCCCTACAGCCTGCAACCCCTCTACAGCCTGCAACCCTACAGCCTGCAACTCCTACAGCCTGCAACTCCTCTACAGCCTGCAACCTTACAGCCTGCAACTCCTACAGCCTGCAAAACTACAGCCTGCAACTCCTCTACAGCCTGCAACCCTACAACCTGCAACTCCTACAGCCTGCAACTCCTACGGCCTGCAACCCCTCTACAGCCTGCAACCCTACAGCCTGCAACTCCTACAGCCTGCAACCCTACAGCCTGCAACCCCTCTACAGTCTGCAACCCTGAAACTCCTACAGCCTGCAACCCTACAGCCTGCAACCCCTCTACAGCCTGCAACCCTACAGCCTGCAACTCCTACAGCCTGCAACTCCTACAGCCTGCAACCCCTCTACAGCCTGCAACTCCTACAGCCTGCAACCCCTACAGCCTGCAACCCTACAGCCTGCAACTCCTACAGCCTGCAACCCTACAGCCTGCAACCCCTCTACAGTCTGCAACCCTGAAACTCCTACAGCCTGCAACCCTACAGGCTGCAACCCCTCTACAGCCTGCAACCCTACAGCCTGCAACTCCTACAGCCTGCAACTCCTACAGCCTGCAACCCCTCTACAGCCTGCAACCCTACAGCCTGCAACTCCTACAGCCTGCAACCCTACAGCCTGCAACTCCTACAGCCTGCAACCCTACAGCCTGCAACCCTACAGCCTGCAACCCTACAGCCTGCAACCCCTACAGCCTGCAACCCCTACAGCCTGCAACCCTACAGCCTGCAACTCCTACAGCCTGCAACTCCTCTACAGCCTGCAACCCTACAGCCTACAACCCCTACAGCCTGCAACTCCTACAGTCTGCAACCCTACAGCCTACAACCCCTACAGCCTACAACCCTACAGCCTGCAACTCCTACAGCCTGCAACTCCTCTAAAGCCTGCAACCCTACAGCCTGCAACTCCTACAGCCTGCAACCCTACAGCCTGCAACCCCTCTACAGCCTGCAACCCTACAGCCTGCAACTCCTACAGCCTGCAACCCTACAGCCTGCAACCCTACAGCCTGCAACCCTACAGCCTGCAACTCCTACAGCCTGCAACCCCTCTACAGCCTGCAACTCCTACAGCCTGCAACTCCTACAGCCTGCAACCCCTACAGCCTGCAACCCCTCTACAGCCTGCAACCCTACAGCCTGCAACTCCTACAGTCTGCAACCCCTCTACAGCCTGCAACCCCTACAGCCTGCAACCCCTCTACAGCCTGCAACTCCTACAGCCTGCAACTCCTACAGCCTGCAACTCCTACAGCCTGCAACCCCTGCAGCCTGCAACCCCTCTACAGTCTGCAACCCTACAGCCTGCAACTCCTACAGCCTGCAACCCCTACAGCCTGCAACCCCTCTACAGCCTGCAACTCCTACAGCCTGCAACCCTACAGCCTGCAACTCCTCTACAGCCTGCAACCTTACAGCCTGCAACTCCTACAGCCTGCAACCCTACAGCCTGCAACTCCTCTACAGCCTGCAACCCTACAGCCTGCAACTCCTACAGTCTGCAACCCCTGCAGCCTGCAACCCCTCTACAGCCTGCAACCCCTACAGCCTGCAACTCCTACAGCCTGCAACTCCTACAGCCTGCAACTCCTCTACAGCCTGCAACCCTACAGCCTACAACTCCTACAGCCTGCAACCCTACAGCCTGCAACCCTACAGCCTGCAACCCTACAGCCTGCAACCCCTCTACAGCCTGCAACCCCTCTACAGTCTGCAACCCTACAGCCTGCAACCCTACAGCCTGCAACTCCTACAGCCTGCAACCCCTAAAGCCTGCAACCCTACAGCCTGTAACCCTACAGCCTGCAACCCCTACAGCCTGCAACCCCGACAGCCTGCAACCCTACAGCCTGCAACCCTACAGCCTGCAACCCCTCTACAGCCTGCAACCCCTCTACAGTCTGCAACCCTACAGCCTGCAACCCTACAGCCTGCAACTCCTACAGCCTGCAACCCCTAAAGCCTGCAACCCTACAGCCTGTAACCCTACAGCCTGCAACCCCTACAGCCTGCAACCCCTACAGCCTGCAACCCCTACAGCCTGCAACCCTACAGCCTGCAACCCTACAGCCTGCAACTCCTACAGCCTGCAACCCTACAGCCTGCAACCCTACAGCCTGCAACCCCTCTACAGCCTGCAACCCCTACAGCCTGTAACCCTACAGCCTGTAACCCTACAGCCTGTAACCCTACAGCCTGCAACCCTACAGCCTGCAACCCTACAGCCTGCAACCCTACAGCCTGCAACCCTACAGCCTGCAACCCCTCTACAGCCTGCAACTCCTCTACAGCCTGCAACCCTACAGCCTGCAACCCTACAGCCTGCAACCCTACAGCCTGCAACCCTACAGCCTGCAACCCTACAGCCTGCAACTCCTACAGCCTGCAACCCTACAGCCTGCAACCCTACAGCCTGCAACCCCTCTACAGCCTGCAACCCTACAGCCTGCAACCCTACAGCCTGCAACCCTACAGCCTGCAACCCCTCTACAGCCTGCAACCCTACAGCCTGCAACCCTACAGCCTGCAACCCTACAGCCTGCAACCCTACAGCCTGCAACCCTACAGCCTGCAACTCCTCTACAGCCTGCAACCCTACAGCCTGCAACCCTACAGCCTGCAACCCTACAGCCTGCAACCCCTCTACAGCCTGCAACCCTACAGCCTGCAACTCCTACAGCCTGCAACCCTACAGCCTGCAACCCTACAGCCTGCAACCCCTCTACAGCCTGCAACCCTACAGCCTGCAACCCTACAGCCTGCAACCCTACAGCCTGCAACCCTACAGCCTGTAACCCTACAGCCTGCAACCCCTACAGCCTGCAACCCTACAGCCTGCAACCCTACAGCCTGCAACCCTACAGCCTGCAACCCTACAGCCTGCAACTCCTACAGCCTGCAACCCCTCTACAGCCTGCAACCCCTACAGCCTGCAACCCCTCTACAGCCTGCAACCCCTACAGCCTGTAACCCTACAGCCTGTAACCCTACAGCCTGCAACTCCTACAGCCTGCAACCCTACAGCCTGCAACCCCTCTACAGCCTGCAACCCCTCTACAGCCTGCAACCCTACAGCCTGCAACTCCTACAGCCTGCAACTCCTCTACAGCCTGCAACCCTACAGCCTGCAACCCCTCTACAGCCTGCAACCCTACAGCCTGCAACCCTACAGCCTGCAACCCTACAGCCTGCAACCCTACAGCCTGCAACTCCTACAGCCTGCAACCCCTCTACAGCCTGCAACTCCTACAGCCTGCAACCCCTACAGCCTGCAACTCCTACAGCCTGCAACTCCTCTACAGCCTGCAACCCCTACAGCCTGCAACTCCTACAGCCTACAACCCCTACAGCCTGCAACCCTACAGCCTGCAACCCTACAGCCTGCAACCCCTCTACAGCCTGCAACCCTACAGCCTGCAACCCTACAGCCTGCAACTCCTACAGCCTGCAACCCCTCTACAGCCTGCAACCCCTGTAGCCTGCAACCCCTCTACAGCCTGCAACCCTACAGCCTGCAACCCTACAGCCTGCAACCCCTCTACAGCCTGCAACCCTACAGCCTGCAACCCTACAGCCTGCAACTCCTACAGCCTGCAACCCCTCTACAGCCTGCAACCCCTGTAGCCTGCAACCCCTCTACAGCCTGCAACCCTACAGCCTGCAACCCCTACAGCCTGCAACCCCTCTACAGCCTGCAACCCTACAGCCTGCAACCCCTCTACAGCCTGCAACTCCTACAGCCTGCAACTCCTACAGCCTGCAACTCCTCTACAGCCTGCAACCCTACAGCCTGCAACTCCTCTACAGCCTGCAACCCTACAGCCTGCAACCCCTCTACAGCCTGCAACCCTACAGCCTGCAACCCCTCTACAGCCTGCAACCCTACAGCCTGCAACCCCTCTACAGCCTGCAACCCTACAGCCTGCAACCCTACAGCCTGCAACCCTACAGCCTGCCACCCCTACAGCCTACAACCCCCAGCCGCCCCCTTCAGGTCTCCCGCTGCCCCTGGTGTGAGTGAGGCAGAGCTGACATTCACACCTGGAACTGTATTGGAAGATAATGAAAAGTCTCAAGAGGAAATGTGTTGGCATTGTGACCACAAACTAGGCCGGCCGGCCCGGGCAGGGCTGCCTGCCCTCCAGCCCAGCCTGGTGGTGTGTGTGGGCATCTGAACTGGCACCAGCCTGAGCTACGGCTCTTAAAGGAACAGCCCTGGCCTTTATTCCCTTCCCTCCTTCCTCTCTCCCTCCCTCCTTCCCTCCCTCCCTCCCTCCCTCCTTCCCTCTCTCCCTCCCTCCCTCTCCCTCATGCATAGAATAAAACAGCAGTAATGGCAAATGTGTATGGATTTCTAGGCCAGTGTGGCTCAACCTGTGCTAAAATATTCTATTTTTCAATTATTTAGTTCATTATTTTTAAAGTTATCTTTCAAGTAAGGTCTTCACGCAGGGCCTCCCTCCCCCCTCCCCCATGCCTGTGGTCTAGCTGAGCCACAGTACCTGGCCTTGTTTTGTTGTTGTTGTACCTTAGACCAGCCTCCACCAGACACGATCTTCCTGTCTCAGTCTCTGTGTGCTGGGATTACAGGCATCAGTCACCACGCCTGGCCTGAAATAAGCCATTCTCTATCTATCCTTGCATTCTATTTTAATTTTTTAAGCAGTGCTGCAGGCTTTGAGCTTGCGGGGAGACACTTTGACCACTTGTGCCACACACTAGCCCTCTTTTTTTGCTGGCTAGCTTTGAGAGGGCGTCTTGCAGACTTTTCTGGTCAGCTTTGAGAGGGCGTCTTGCAGACTTTTCTGGTCAGCTTGAGAGGGCATCTTGCAGACTTTCCTGCCGGGGTGGGCCTTGAACCACGCTTCTCCCTCTCTCAGGCCGCAGGAGCCAGGACGGCAGGTGTGAGCTGCCGCACCTGGCAGAAGCCATTCTCAGGAGGACATTTTGTTCCTCGCTCACTCTTTTTCTCATAAAACCCTTTCTTGCAGTGTGTGGCCAAATACAGTTCGTGTGCTGGGCTCTCACAGGCTGCCAGAGGCTCTGCGGGGAACAGTGCCCCGCAGCCGCTCGGCAAAGCCAGACTCCGACGTGGCCCAGGCCAGGAACCACCCACGACGGAGGGCTAGTCACCCATCGCTCCTCCCAATCCAGTTCACGGGGTGCTGTTGGCCAGCGAAATGGAGGCTCAGAGATGTTCAGTAAGTTACCCAAGGTCACACAGCGAGGGAGATGTGAACTCTTAGGTTTTGTTTGTTCGTGACCATCAGTCAGTAGGCAAGTCCCTGCGCAGGGCCGCCGCCTGGGCTGGAGAGGTGCCATGGGGCAGCTCTGGGCCCTGGGAGTCCCTGCAGTAGAACATGCATTCGTGACCCACCTGCTGAGCACCAGCCAAAGCTCAGGCTAGGGCTGGCCTGGCTCGCCTTCCCTCACACTCCTCCCACTGCGGCGTCCACCAGGACCCTATGCTCTGGGGTGCCCATCCCCGGAGCTCACAGGCTCAGGCCCAGCTCCTATCACGTGGGAGGCTGGGCCGTGGCTGCCATACCTGGCAGCAATTAAAAAATACTAGAAAAAGGTTGAACTTGGGCTGGAGCTTTACTGCATGAGCCATGCTTCTAGCACTTGTTTGCCCTGGTCATTTCTGAGGTGGGAATCTTGATTTTTGCCCAGGCTGGTCTCAAACTCCCTGTTCCTGTCTCAGCCTCCTGTGCTGTGTGCCACAGCGTGTGCCACTGTGCCCAACAGCTCTGGGGTTTGCATGGGTGCCCTGTATCAGGTTCAGGGTGGTGGTTTTGATCATGTTCATCTGAGTTCTGCCGGCTGTCCTTTCTGAATTAATGGGTGGGGTTGCGGGAGGTTTTCCTTTACCCGCTACTGCGCTAGATTGTGCCCAGCGATAGTGTGTGTGTGTGTGTGTGTGTGTGTGTGTGTGTGTGTTGGGCCTAGGACTTGAACTCAGGACTTCATGATCCCCCTTAGCCTTTTCGTTCAAGGCTCTACCACTCAAGCCACAGCTCCATGTCCAGCTTCCTGCGGGTTAATTGGGAATAGTGAGTCACATGGACTTTCCTGCCAGGCTGGCTTCAAACTTAGATCCTGGGATCTCAGCCTCCTGAGTGGCTGGGGTGACAGGTGGGGCCCCAGGGCCCCTGGCATGGAGCACAGCGCGCCCTGCACCCAGGGTCAGGCCCCTCCGGCGACGGTGTAGGGTCTGTCTTGTGTCTTCTCCATTCCATCGCCACAGCCGTGGTGTTTGGGACGGTGCCCCTCTGTCAGGGTTCTCCGTCCTCTCCCTGCTGGCCCCGGGCGGCCGGTGCCCAGTGCCCAGTGCCCGGGACGGAGATGTAGTTTTGCTAACCTGAAAGACAAGGTGTGCTTCCTTGTCTATCTTCTGATGGACATGGTGTAGAATTCTGGGTTAACTCTTCTGTGAACCTTTGCTAGAATTCTCCAGAGAAATACCTGAGCCTGGAGTAGTTTTGAAATACTGACTTTTTTGTTTTTTGTTTTTGTCTGTCATGGGGCTTGAACTCTGGGCCTGGCGCTGTCCCTCAGCTCTTCAGCTCAAGACTAGCGCTCTACCACTTGAGCCACAGCGCCACTTCTGGTTTTCTGGTGGTTTATGGGAGATAGAGTCTCACAGACTTTCCTGCCCAGGCTGGCTATGATCCTCAGATCTCAGCCTCCTGAGTAGCTAGGATGACAGGCGTGAGCCACCGGTGCCCGGCCTGAAATCCTGATTTAGTAGAGAGTTTGGCTCTGGGCTCTGCGGTGCCCGGCTGAGCTAGGAGAAGAGGGCACCTTGCAAGCCAGGCTGGGTGAAGCATGCAGAGTCACGGAGTGACTGGGTTCAGAGAGGGCACCCCATCTTCAGTCTGGCCCAGCTGGCTCACAAATACCACCTGCCAGCAGTGTCCTCACCAGGCAAGCTGGGTGTCTGTGTGGTTTTGTGTTTCCCGCTTTCCCTGGGCAAGGCTGGGGTCCCAGGGTGACATCAATCAGGGGGTCTCAGATTCGGATAGTCAGGGACCCCCTCCTGCCCAACCCAATCCATCTCCAAACCCTCGGCCCGCCATCCTAACAGAGCACAGCCCGGCCAGACTTTCCCGTTGGCCTGTCAACAGACTGTCCCAGCTGGTCCCAGCTGTTTTCTTTCTCCCTCTAACACATTTATTCCCGCTCATAAATCCTGCAGGCTGGGCGGCCGGGCCGGGCTGCCACGCACACGGTTAGTAAATACTGTGTTTGTTTCTCGCCTGCGAAAGGCAGAATGACCACGAGGCCCTGTCCCCAGCTGCCACGCCCACCGCCGCCTTCTTTGATTCCCAAACCTCGCTGCCGGCTTGTACCGCAGTTTGTACCGCAGGGGACCCATTCTGCAGGTCCATCAGATGTGCACTTCCACGAGTGTGTTAGCATCCTCCCTCCGTCCCCCCCCCCCCCCCCCGTCCCCTCCCGGGCTGAGCTGTGGCAGGGCTGGGCCAGGGCGGCCGGGCTTTTCTGTCCTATTTGCTGGACGGCTGCAGAGCTCCACCGGGTGCCTGCTGTAACGGACTTCCTTTGTGGGGCGGCCATCTTCCGTGGGGCTCTTTAGTGGGGTGACTTGGGGACAAAAATCCCATCTGGCCCAGACAGTAAATCGAGCCTCCCTTCAGACGCCGGCTTTGTACCATTGTCCAGCACTCGGCATGAGGCCCTGCTTCAATAAATCACACCCCTCGCAGGGAGCAGGCCGCGCTGCCGTCGCCCGGGCCGGTCAGCGACCCCGCCTGGACCTCTGGCCTCAGGGTGTTAAGGGGACATTTGCCACCACGGTGAGTCCCAAGACAACGGGGTCAGCCAGGCTGTCTTAGCCCCACAACAGGAAGTCTTCCTGCCCAGGGGTCTCAGGGCACGGGTCCTGTCTCCCCTGAGCCTTCTCGCGCCCTGGGGCCCACCGACCCCTGCTCAGCAACGCCCCCCCCCCTTGGGCTAAGGGATGGCCACACGGGTCTTTATCTCAGAATCCTCATTGGCTGGGAGGGTGCCCCCAAGACCACTGCTGACCAATCAGGGGGCCTGAATGATGGAGGCTGGTCACCTGCTCCACCTCTGGCCGGGAAACAGGAAGCCGCACCCGAAGAGGGACCACCTGCCCCGGGAGACCGGGCCGCGGAGCCCCGGGAGGGCGACGGGATGCTGGGGTGCGGACCTCTAGCTGTGGTGTCGAAGCAAGGTCTGGGAGACCTGGGGTCCCCTGTCCTCCGCCACAGCCTGTGACGCCACACCCCGGTTGCAGGCTCCTCCGAGGGGTCCCCCGCGCCTCCCTTCTCCAGGCAACACCGCAGGTGGGGCTCATGAGAGTGGGGGCGTCCTGACACCCAAGGGCCTGCTCCCCTGGGCGGTAGCTGCCGCAGAGACCGGCCCAGAGCAAGGCCCACGGCCTCAGCAGATGCGTGAACCCGGGAGGTCAGGCCGGCGGAAGAGGAGCCGTGGGCCTGGCGGAGCCCCCGGCCCCCACCTGCCCACTGCCCAGGGCCTGGCCCGGGCGGTCATCGGTCTCACGAAGAATGACCGCTCCCAGCAGACATGGTGACAATGTGACACCGTGGAGGGGTTCCACAGATCCCTGGAAATGGGGTGATGAGCGTGTTCAGCGCTCTGCCCTTCCTGCTCCTCCTGCCTGAGGGCACACGCGGCGGCAGTGAGCGAGGCTTGCCACCAACGTCTGCCACACTTGGTCCTCCAACTTCCCTCGGGGCAGGCCGTGAGGTGACCGGCTCCTCTCCTGGGGTGGGGGGCCATCTTCGCCTCTTCCTTGTGGTCTTTCCACTCTTTGTCCCTTCTGCCTGTTTTCCACCTTTGTTGTTGGTTCTTAGGCATTCTTTCTAGAAGGGGCTCTGTTTATCATCTTCTACATCCTTTCCCAGTGGCGTTGTGTGTCACGGGGTTGGGGCTTTGTGTGCTGGTTTAGTCCAGACTTTCTTGCCATTCTTCTAGGCTTCCTTCAGAAGCTGTGGGGATTCTGGGTCTCGATTTGGGTCTTGGACTTACCTAGAAGTGCTCGCTCTCTTTTTGCAGGTGTGAGGAAGAGGCCTCTGTCTCCTCTCCCTTGGAAAAGCTGCCTGTCCCAGACCCACAGATTTATGCCCCCCCCCCCTTTGCTGTCTACAGTGTGTTCCTGAATTCTTTCCACATCAGGTCTACGTCTTCCTTCTGTCCCAGCGGTCCGTCCACTCCTCCACAGATTCTATACCATTTGCTTTTGGAACTACTGGGATTTGAACTCAGGGCCTTGCACGTGCTAGGCAGGTGCTTGCCCCTGGAACCTCACAACCAGCCCTTTTGCTTGGGTTATTTCCCTCTTTTTGTAATTTTTTAATTGTTATTGTAAAGACGAGGTACAGAGGGGTGGCAGTTACGTAAGTCAGGAAAAGAGGACATTTCCTTTTGGCCCGCGTCGCCCTTCCCTTGCTCTCTCCCGGCTTTTCACTCCCATCCCCACCTACGAGATGGAGGGTTCATTTTCCACACGGTGTCCAGTGAGGATCACGGCCGCATGGATTCGCTCTTTGTCCCTCCGTTTCTGTGTCTCCCTTACCTTCCCAGAGACAGATAAATGAACAAACAAGACAAAACCAAAATAAAACAAAAATAGCAACCAAGAAAAAATCTCTCTTCTTTCCATTTCCTGGTGTTCATTTGGAAAAATACCTGATCAGAGGCACATGGGCACGGAGCCTTTGTGTTCCTCCTGGGGCGTCACTGTGTGCGGGTGTCTGGGGTCCTGTATGATCTATCATGTCCCGGTGTATTCTAGCTCTAGCTTCTGCATGTGAGAGAAAGTGTGCACCATTTGTCTCTCTGAGCTTGGCTTACCTCACCTAACGGGATCGGTTCCAGGTCCATCCATTTCCCTGCAAATGACATCATATTCTTTCTAATGTCTGTGTAAACTTCCACTGTGCACAGGTACCACATTTCTTGGATCCACTTGCCTATTGTGGGGCACCTGAGCTGTTTTCATAGTTACTCTTCAAATGAGTTTTCATTCATCTCTGAGCCAGGCTGAATCTTTTTGGGGTGGTATGGTGGTTTGAACACACGGCCTAAAGCTTGCTAGAGGTACTCGACCACCTGAGCAATGCCCACAGCCCACTTTCATTATTTTTTAAAAAATAAGCTCTTGGCTTTTTGTTGGTTGTGGGGCCCGAACTCTGGGCCTGGGCGCTGTCCCTCAGCTTTTCAGCTGAAGGCTAGCCCTCTACCACTTGAGCCACAGCGCCACTTCCAGCTTTTTCTGCTTGCGGGGGCTCAGGAATTGACCCCAGGGCCTTAGGCATGCAAGGCAAGCGCTCTACCACTGAGCCACCTTCCCAGCCCCAGACTCTTGCTTTTTGTCTGAGCTAGACCACAATCCTCCAATTTACACTTCCCTCCTGTGCTCACGTTTTTATTGGTTGAGATGGTGTCTCGAGAACATTTTGCCTGGGCTGACCTCAACCTGCAATCCTTCCGATACCAGCCTCCTAAGAGCAGGGATTCCAGGCAGCAGACACTGCACCCAGACTGGAAGTTTTAGCATGCATCTCTCAATCATCTCTCTCTCAGTCATTTATATAACCAGACAAAGACTGAGAACAGACATAAGGAATGTAGACAGCAGTTTTAGCCCTGCCCTTGGGCAAGGACAGACTTCTTCCTTCACGTGGGCAGTGGGGCCCCGTGTGCCTCGGCGTTGGCGCCTCCACAGTGCCTTCTTCTCCCTGGCTCGTCCCCACTCTCAGCCTGCTGGGGCTCCGTGAGCTTCCTGCACCGTGGGCTCATGGCTGACGTCGAGTTTGGAAGTTTCCATCTCTTGTCTTCTCTGTGCCTGTAGCGGCCACCTGCGGCTACAGATACTCGTCCTAACGCTAGCGGCTTCCAAACAACAAGCATGCTGCTGTCTTACACAGACTTGGAGCCAGGTGACTCTGGCTAAGGTTTCCCCCCTCCTCTCCTGGTTTGTTTGTGAGATGGAGGCCTGCTAGCTTTTGCTCAGGCTAGCTGGCCTTGAACTGTGATCTTTCCCTCGGCGAGGACACCTCTGGGGCTGCAGTCACGTAAGAATATCTTCTCCAGTAGAGGTGTCCCGAGGGGGGCGGGGGGTCCCGGGGCATGGAGCTGGTTTCCTCCAGAATCAGTGCTCCAAGGCTAGCATGAGAAACACCATGTCTGTTTCTATGTGTGACGCACTGGGGCCTCGCACTCTTGCTTAGCTTTTCCACTCAGGGCTGGCACTCTACCACTTGAGCCACAGCTCCATTTCCGGCTTTGGAAATAAGTCTGATGGACTTTCCTACCCAGGCTGGTTTTAAACCACAACCTTGGGACCTCAGCCTCCTGAGTAGCAAGGATCACAGGCGTGGGCCACCGGCAAGCCTGACCCACAGCGTCTGTTTTCTGTTTGGAAGTCATTCACCGTCATTGTGACGTACGTCCATCAGCCTGATTCAAAGGGAGCTGCCAGAGTCGACGTCACCGAGGGACAGCCTCCCTGGGGCCATGTTGGAAAATGGCCGCCGAGTCCCTAACCGCCCCCTCCTCTCCTCCAGGTCTCCAGTTATGCCTGCGACGGGGCCCTGACGCTGCCCGCAGGTCCCTGCCACTTCCCCTGGGATCCTCCCAGTGCTCAATCTTCAAGTTCCTCCATCTTTTCTTCAATAGCATTGGATGGGTGGTTCCTTCTTCTCCATCTTTTCTCTTCCAGTGTCGAATCAGCCGATCATTGTGTTCCCTGAGTGCAGGCTCTGTATTTGCCCCTGGGCGGCTGAGTTAGGCGGAGCTGGATGGCAGCGGTAAGTCACCTGGTGACTGTGGTCCACTAGTCCTACCTGGGCCAGGCGGTGCTGGGCTCCCGGCTGTAACAGTGGCTCCATTTCTCCGTTCCTTGACACGTTTCGGGGGCCCCAGCTTGGTTGTTGCCTGCAGTTCCATTTCGCAGGAGAGACTATGGAGCCCTCGGGAATGGGGTGTGGGGAGATCTCCGCCCGGCTCCAGGCCTGGCTCCAGCGGTCAGCCGGTCAGGCCTGCCTGCTGCCCCTCGCCTGCAGTCCTGGGCGCTGGGGCTACCCCGGGGCTGGGAAGTCACTGCAGCTTCACTCTGGAGGGCTTTTCCTTCTTTCAAAAAAATGACTGACTCCAGGCAGGCCACACGTGTGCAAATAGCCCAGAGCAGAAACGACTTAACCAAGCCCAGCAGTGGGTCCATTCTCGAGACAAGTGAATTTTCCAGAAACTCAAGGAGGAGGTTTGCCCACGGATGCGTTGGCGGTGTGTACCTATTGTTTGAAAACAAAAAATAGTGTCTGATGAATTTCTTCCCGTGGCTTTAACGCTAGCAGAAAGGACGTAATCGGGAGAGGTTTGGGAAAGACTTTAAAAAAAAGAAAAAAGAAAACCACTCACAAACCTTCTGCCCGGCTGAAAGGATGCGGAGGGCCGCAGCGAGGGTAGAATATCAAAGGCACGGGCGCCGCGTCCCGCGTGGGGCTGAGCCCCATCTGGACTCTGCCCCTCCCCCACGGGCCTCCCCAGCCAGGCTGCAGTGGGGTGACAGGAGGGTCCTCTTTCGTAGCTCACCCGATCTGCCCCTGCCGCACCCCCCCCCCAGCCGGCAGCCGGCTCGGCCAGCCCCCCAAGTGCCCGACCGAGTGACACGTCTCATCTGTGCAGAGAAGCCAGCCGCACAGGAGCGCAGGGCCGCTCCAGCCACACGTGGGGTGTGTTCTTGTCCTTGTCGCTCCTGGACTGTGACGGGAGCTCACCAAGGTGGACCTTCCCCAGTGACCCCCATTTAGTGGTGGAGACACAGCTGGGGCGCCACCTGAGGCTCCGCCCCACCCAGGGACGGTGTCCATGGTGAGGAGGAGGCGGTGGATGGCGTCCCAGGACTGGGCCTCACGTGGCAGCCAGGGCAGGGAAGCGGTGGGTCTGGGGACGGGCTGGGCGCAGCGTGGGGGTCACCCACTGTGTGTGCCCCGGGAGGCGGGCTTGCTGGGCACCAGCCGGCAGCTTGGCCTTCTGTGGGCATCCTGGGGAGGTGGGGGCTGCACGGGACCACACACACCACATGGCTGCTTCTCATCCAGCACCTCCTGGGGGGCGTCTCCAACCTTGCTGACAGCAGCAGAAACTGAGGCTCCAGGCCGGAGCCTTTAGGAAGTTGAAGAGATGGGCCTGGGTCTCAAGCCTGCTGTGTGTGGGGAGTGAGACCTGCATTCACAGGGTGCAAAGCCCAGATGAGCCCCTGGCAGCTTTAGCCCAAGGCCTGTCCTGGACACAGCCAGTGGCCGAGTCACAGGCCACAGGTGTGGCAGCAGAAATACCAGGTGCTGGACCAGGGTAGGTGTGGCCTGGATGGGGGTGGGTGTGGCCTGGACGGGGTGGGTGTGGCCTGGACGGGGTGGGTGTGGCCTGGATGGGGTGGGTGTGGTATGGATGGGGTGGGTGTGGCCTGGACCCGGGTGGGTGTGGCCTGGATGGGGTGGGTGTGGCCTGGACCCGGATGTGGCCTGGATGGGGTGGGTGTGGCCTGGACGGGGTGGGTGTGGCCTGGACGGGGTGGGTATGGCCTGGACCCGGGTGGGTGTGGCCTGGACCCGGTGGGTGCTACCCGGAATCCCAGACCAAGGGAGGCCTGAGTCCCAGGCCTGGGAGCCATCCCTGGTGGCTTTTGGCTCCCGTGATCCTGGCTGTGGTTTCGGCTCTGTGGAAAACAGAGTTGCCATTCTCTGCTTGTTTATTTTCCAGAGTAAGAAACCGAGGCTCAGGGGAGAGGGGAACTTTCCAGAAGCACAGGGTGAGTTAGAGGCTGAGCCAAGATGAGGCGCCTTCCCCCTCGGCGGCCTCTGCAGGCCTGGCTCTCACTGGGGAGCCCGGGGGCAGGATTGGGGTGTGGGGTGGGGGCTCCCACTCCCGTCACCCTCGGGACCCCAGCCAGGCCCTGCCCGCCCTGCCCGCCCACCTTCCCCTAAAGGCCTGGGAGATGGCGCCTCTGTGTGGTCGTGTCTGGAATGGCAGGGGTCAGAGCTTCCCAGTCCATCCTCACCAGGCGGCCCTGGGGACACCAGGCCACGCCCCTGGGTGTCAGGCCCCGCCTGGCGCCCGGACCTCCCCCAGGGCCTGGCTGCGGGGCCAAATGCAGGGGCTTTGGTGGCCAGGTCCCAGCGTTGCTACATCTGCACACACATCAACCAACGAGGCCCGGGTTGTAGGCCCTCCACTGGCATCTGTGCCTGGGGCTCCCGGGTTGAGAGGGGGACCACGGTGTGGGCGTGGCCACGTCAGGGGGCGTGGCAGTAGCGATGGCCACGGACAGCGGTGGGCGTGGCCTATTCAATGGGCGTGGGCAGGGACTCTGGGCTACACGGGGCGTGGAGGTGGGCATGGCCCTGGCTGTGGGCGTGGCCCCGGAGGTGGGTGTGGCCATGGCAGGGGTGGGGACTCTGGACCTCATAGAGAGGCTGGTGTGGCTGCGGCCCCAGGCGGTGTCTGTGGTCACTCCTGCAGTTCAGGCGAAGAGAACAAAGGGAAGGGGCCATTTCTCCTGGGTGGACTAACCATCACCAGGCTTCATGACCCTGTCTGTTGTGGAGGTCCTGGCTGACCTGGAGTGGCTGCCAAACGGTGGTCGGGTCCAGAGAGGCTGGCATCTCCCACAGAGCACACAGGTGACATTGCCAGCAAGCGGTGTGGGTCTGGGAGACTGTCCTGGGCTGCCGGCTCGCCATCGGCTTCCTCACTGTTCGCTGGCTGTGGCTTGGTCCCAGGGCCTCCCGACCTCTGAGCTACATCCTGGGCCCTGGCTTTTCTTCTTTCTTTCTGGAACTAGTGAACATATTTGCTCACAGGTGTGGAGAACAGATGGAAGGGTCTTCCACTGTCTCTGTGCAAAACTCACCACACAATCATGTTACACAGGGGCCAGCAAAGGCCAGGCAGCCTAACGTCTGAAAAAACCGGGAAAGAGGAGACAGGCTTCCCAGGAGGCCCAGGCCCTTCACCGCTCGAATGCGATGCGCTTTCCTGAACTCCATGTTCATGGCGTGGTCAGCTTTAAAAAATTCTACCATTGGAAGCTAGGTGCCAGTGGCTCACGCCTGTAATCCTTGTTGCTCAGGAGGCTGAGATCTGAAGATCAAAGTCAGCCCGGATAGGAAAGTCTGTGAGACTCTTATTCCCAGTTAACCACACACACACACACACACATTGATTTTTTTTCTCATTCTAAATGAATATTTTTTAATCTTAATTCACATTTACAATTTGGGGCTCGTTTTTTAAACAGGGTTTCCAGATCATATAAATATTTGGCCTCCAGAGCCCATGCTGTCCGCGTCCCAGCTCCCACATCCACAAAGACATCGTGTCTCCCCTCCCCCTAGACCTTGGCGGGGGGGGGGCAGCGGCTGGGGGTTCAGTTCAGACAGCATTTCTGCCCTACGAGGAGTGAAAACTGATGCAGGTGTTCATCTGATCACAGGGTTTGTGGAATCCCCGCTCCCCACAGAAGCCCCTGGAAAAAGGGAGGGAGGCAGGCCCAGGAGTGGCAGGGCTCTGTGGAGCTGGGTCAGACCAGATGGCGGGCGCAGGTGGGCAGGTGAGCAGGGCTCAGGACACCCTCCCCCTTTTCCCCAGGGAGCTCCAGTATCCAGCTGAGCCCTGCCTTGAACAAGGTGCCAAGAGAAACTGGCTTGGTGTGGCACTGTTGGCCCAAGAGAGATTAACCAGCCCCCTCCCAACAGAGCCCCAATGTCGGGGCTCTGTGGGCCTGTCCCCGTGCACATGAGTGGGAGCATGGGGATCCTGCAGGTAGGAGTGGCTCAGGCAGAGTCAGGAGTGTGTCACCCTGGCCCTGAGGATCTTGTCCTCGACAGGCCATCGACGTCGGCGGGGTCAGGAGAGCACCACCCCAGTCTGCAGGTGCCTTTTACAGTCAATCCTGAGACGTTATCTTGTAGGAGAAATAGAGGAAAAACTGTCCACGAATCTATCGATGGATCCATCCACCCATCCACCTAAGTGTCTACTTGTCTACCTGTCCGTCCATCACCTAGCCATCACCTATTTACCCATGTAGCTAGCCTACCATCTACTTACCCTCCACCATCCACCCACCACCCACCTATTAATTCATTAACTTATTTAGCAACTCTCCGCCTGACTGTCCACTGCCCTCCACCTATTCTCTCATTCATTTGTCCATCTATCATCCATCCATCCATCATCTATACACCTCTTCATCCATTCATCCCTACATCCATCCATCCACCGTCCACCCATCACCCATCCATCCATCATCTACCCATCACTCATCTACTCATCATCCACCCATCCACCCATCACCCATCCATCCACCATCCACCCATCACCCATCCATCCATCATCTACCCATCACTCATCCACTCATCATCCACCCATCCACCCATCACCCATCCATCCACCATCCACCCATCACCCATCCACCCATCATCCACCTATCACCCATCCATCCACCATCCACCCATCACCCATCACCCATCTATCCATTCATCCATCACCCATCACCCATCCATCCATCCATTCATCCATCCATCCATGCAGGCAATTTATGCTCATTCAGTCACAATAATTCAATAGTTATGGGACAAGCTCTGGCTGCCTGGTGCTGAGGCCACAGGTGAGTCTAATGTCTTTAACTTGCGTTGGGGAGAGGCTGCCACAGGACCGGGTCTGTGTGGTGGGTGGAGTTGAGTGGTGGGAGGGACCAGGAAGGCCTCACCAGGGAGAAGACCCCGGAACTGGGTTCTGAACTTGGAGTCCAGGTGGCGATGGAGGGGGAGGGTGATCCAGGCCAGGGAGACCACGCTGCCTTGTGTGTGGTGCCCAGGCCTCTGACCTCCTGGTTCCCCTCCCCCGCCCCTACCCCCTCACCATGCAGGTGGTCTGTGGTCTGTGGAGGGAGGGGAGCTGCGTGCCTGGAGGGTGCTGACCTTCCACATTACCCTTCAAATCCCTCTGTCATGACGGAGGCAGAGACGCCGTGAGACTGGGCCTCCTTCGGCCAGTGCCCAACTTCTCCATGGCTGGCCCATGTGCTCAGGGGGAGGAGGGAGACAGAGAGGAAGGAGAGAAGAGGAGGAAGGAGGAGGAGGAGGGGGAGAAGGGGGAGGAGGGGAGGAGGGGAGAGGAGAGGAGGAGGAAGGAGGAGGAGGAGGGGGAGGAGGGGGAGGAGGCGGGGAGGGGAGGAGGAGGGGGAGGAGGGGGAGGAGGGGGAGGAGGGGGAGGAGGCGTGGCGTTGGCGTTGGTGTCAGCTCTTGGGCCACGGCTGTGCCTCGGTGCGGCTTTCTGAGGCCCCAGCGTGGCTGGCCACGGGGAACACATGGCGCCGCGCCTCCTCCACAGCCCTTCCTCCTCTCAGGTGAGTGTCACTTCAGCGGTTCGGCCGTTTGTAATTGTTCGGTGTGTTTCTTTATTGCTGGGTTTCATGGGTTCTTTAAATATTTTGGGTATGGCTCTTTGTCAGACATGCAGTTTGCAAATATGTTCTTCCAGCATGCGGCTTCTCTTTGCCTTCTTAATGGAATGCATCTCAATCACGAGATACTTTGTTGTTGTTTTTTTCTTTTTTGGTTGGTCGTGGGCCTGAACTCTGGGCCTGGGCGCTGTCCCTCAGCTCTTCAGCTCAAGGCGAGCTCTCTACCACTTGAGCCACAGCACCACTTCCAGCTTTTTCTGCTTATATGGTACTGAGGAATCGAACCCAGGGCCTCATGCATGCAAGGCAAGCACTCTGCCACTGAGCCACTTTCCCAGCCCCAAGATACTTTTGATGGATACTACTTACGAGTTTCTTTCTAGAAAATTCTAAAAAAAAGAAAAATGGAAGAAATTCTAGATTTCTTTTTTCTAATACAAACATTTAAAATAGGTGGTGCTTTGGATGTGAAAGAATTACTTACCTGAAATCACTAGGCCTCAGATCCTCAACCAGGGTTTGAACTTGGGGCCTTGGGCTTGCTACGCAGGTGTTCTACCACCTTCTGCTCTTTTTTCCCAGGTGGAGTCTCAACTTTTTTGTTCAGCTTAGGACTGTGATCCTCCCCCTTAGGCCTTCTGGGTAGCTGGATATATATACACACATATAGGCATGCACATACACATACATACGTGTAATGATCTATAGCTGATGTGGATTATATAGTCTCCCTATATTTTTATTGTTATATATTACAATAAAGTCATTGTGCAGGTTGTTGGTTATTTAGCCCAAGGCCGCAGGAGATGAGGTCCAGCCTCTCCTTCTGCGGTTTCACCAGGTAGTTAGGACTTCAGAGTTCCATGACGGCTACTATTTGCCAGACTCCTATTACAACGGGCCGGGGCCATGGCCTCTGGTTAAACCAGCTCGCCCCGAAACACCAAGACGGGTGGTTCCTGTGTCCCAGGTGAGGCAAGCGAGCTCTGGGCCCAGCACACAAACAAGCGAGATGAAGAGGAGCCCTGGCTGCTCTCCTCCCTGACGCCAGGCCAGCGGCGTTCGGCTGGGCCCGCGGTGCAGTACACTGGGCCCGGGCCACTCTTCCCGGAGCCCATTGTAAGGCTTTTCTGGGCGGCTTGACTCCTCGCTCTGAGGAAGGCAGGCCCCCCACCCCCCACTCCCGATGCCCTGCGGAGACCCACCGTGGGCTCCGGGAGCTCCTCACCCTCCTGAGCATCCTCTTGTTTAAGAATGGGGGGGGCACCTCCAAAATCCCACCCTCTCTTCCACGCTTTTTTTGTTTTAATCCGGGAGGGCAGGTTCTCCCTCAGTTCCGGCGGCTGCATATCCGTGTCCACTGCACTGTTTGCTTCTCCACAGAGCCACGGAGCCACGGGACCACGGGCCTCTCCACAGTATGTGGCCAGGCAGGTTCCCTGGGGAGCTGGGTTGGTCCTCTGTCACCGGTCCCCATGTGGGTGTCCGAAAGTTCCTCCCGCTGCTACGGCTTCGCTCCACATGTTCCCGGACCCCTAAGGCCAGGTGACAAAAACTCGGGGTGGGGGGAAGCTGGGTACTGTTGGCTCACACCCTAGCTACTCAGGAGCTGAGATCTGAGGATCACAGTTCGAAGCCAGCCCAGGCAGGAAAGTCCATGAGACACTTATCTCTGATTAACCATCCAAAAGCCAAAAGTGAAGGTGTGGCTCAACAGGTAACGTGCCAGCCCTGAGCAGAAAAGGTAAGCAAGTGTGCTGATGCCCTGAGTTCAAGTCCCAGTACAGGCATAGTAAAGGAGGCTCGGCGGGGGGAGGGAGGGTGAAAGTTAGATCCTGGGGAACGTCCTCAGGGGACCCCAGCCTCGCCTTGCGTCAGCCATGATGGGAACGGGCTTCCTGGCCACACAGTCCTGTGAGGAGCTGCGGGGCCACGGCAGGCCCCGCCACCCCGACGGCCAGCTCTGCAACCCAGAGCCCAGGTAAACCTTCCCCGGGTTCCACCTGCTCCTGGCAGACCGTCCTGTCCAGGGAGGGGATGCGGACCGACCTGGAACGCGGGACCATCTCACCGGCTTCTCCCTTGGCTCTTGGCATTCGGATGCAGCTGTGAACTTTAATGTTCTCATCGCCTGGTCTCAGGCCCTGGTTTCAATGTCCTACCTCAGGTCCCTGCTTGTCCCCTGAAACGCGTCGCCTGCCTGGGGCCAGTTCGTCTGTGGATGAGCTCCGGGGCCCCTGGCGGCCAGGTGGCGTGTGGTCCTGCAGTGCCTCGGCGCTCCCTCCGCAGAATGGGTGTGAGGTCACCGGCCCAGCGGACTTCTCCTGAGTCTCTGGGCCCAGGGTGGCATGCAGCCCAGTTCCCACGGCCTTTGGCTCCCGCGTGGGGTCCCTGGTAGGTGGTTTGTGCCTTCCCAGGCTAGCAGGGAAGCCAGGGTTTGGTCTGGATCAAAGGAGCCGGCAGCAGCTGAAGCAACCTCGCCCGGCTGCCCTGACAGCAATTGCGCAAGGCCTTCCTGGGGAGGAGGAGCTGCGAGGTGTGAGAAAGCTGGCCGGACCCAGCAGGGCCCCGCTGGGGAATGCGGCTTCATTCCTCCCCAGAGCTCCGGCTGTGCTGGGGCCCAGTCCCAGGGAGTCTCTGGGGTCCCGGCCAGGCAGAGGGTGTGTTAGGAAATGCAAGTGCTCACCCACTCCCTTGACCCCTCCCTGGGGAAAGGGGCCCTGCGGAGCACACACAGGGCTCAGGAGGGGAGCACTGCAGGGCTCAGGAGGGGAGCACACACAGGGCTCGGGAGGGGAGCACACACAGGGCTCGGGAGGGGAGCACACGCAGGGCTCGGGAGGGGAGCACACACAGGGCTCGGGAGGGGAGCACACACAGGGCTCGGGAGGGGAGCACTGCAGGGCTCAGGAGGGGAGCACACACAGGGCTCGGGAGGGGAGCACACACAGGGCTCAGGAGGGGAGCACACACAGGGCTCGGGAGGGGAGCACTGCAGGGCTCGGGAGGGGAGCACACACAGGGCTCAGGAGGGGAGCACACACAGGGCTCGGGAGGGGAGCACTGCAGGGCTCAGGAGGGGAGCACACACAGGGCTCGGGAGGGGAGCACACACAGGGCTCAGGAGGGGAGCACACACAGGGCTCGGGAGGGGAGCACTGCAGGGCTCGGGAGGGGAGCACTGCAGGGCTCGGGAGGGGAGCACACGCAGGGCTCGGGAGGGGAGCACACACAGGGCTCGGGAGGGGAGCACTGCAGGGCTCGGGAGGGGAGCACACGCAGGGCTCGGGAGGGGAGCACTGCAGGGCTCAGGAGGGGAGCACTGCAGGGCTCAGGAGGGGAGCACACACAGGGCTCAGGTGGGGAGCACTGCAGGGCTCAGGAGGGGAGCACACACAGGGCTCAGGTGGGGAGCACTGCAGGGCTCAGGAGGGGAGCACTGCAGGGCTCGGGAGGGGAGGACTGCAGGGCTCGGGAGGGGAGCACACACAGGGCTCGGGAGGGAAGGACTGCAGGGCTCAGGAGGGGAGCACACACAGCCCTGGGCGGGGTGCAGGGGACCCGCAGCCCTGGCCTCTGTACCAGGCAGCTGTGCAGGTGATTGCAGAGCATACTGTTTTTCACCTGAGACCCAGGATGTCACCCGGGGCACCGCCTCCCCGGAGCCCCAGCCTCCCTAGTGGAGGGCCTGGGGTGGAGGGCAGTACCCTCGGGGCCTGGACCGTGTGGGGTGCGTGCCGGGCACCATGACTCTGGATGACGGTCACCCCTGCCTCCCGTCCGTCCTATCCCTCCTTCTGGATGGACCAACAGACAGATGGTTGCAGAAGATCAGGCATTGGAAAACGCAGGGTCCCCAGCCAGCGCCTCACCCTGTTTCCCATCTGTGGCCTCCGTCACCGCACGGGATGCCGGGAGAGGAATGTCCGGGCTGCGGGGAGGTGGCTGGGCGGTGCGGAGCCTGTGCCTGGCCGTGAGGCTGCAGACGTGGGCAGCGATGACCCAGGGGACGGTGCCTGCCTGGTGGCCAGGAGTGGACATGGGTCAGCCCAGTCCTGCCCGGGGCGGGGGTGGACTGCGGGAGGCACGAGAGGTCCAGGGTGGAGAGCACTCCCCCGGAGCCCTGTTGGTGCAGTGAGCCCGAGCAGTGGGGAGGGGCAGGGAAGGACAGGGAGGCCGGAGGCCCACAGCCTGGGCTAGCTCGTTCCAGCTTCCTGCAGGCTCTTCTCCCAGCCTCAGTTTCCCCAGATATGGAGCAACTTCTCCAGGGGCAGCTGAGGCGGGGTGGGGTGGGGAGGTGGACGGGTGATGTACACGCACCCCGGGAGAAAGGGAACGCGGGACTGGCGGCATCACCACCGTGACCTCTGCGTTGAGGCTATGCTGGGCCCGGCCTGGGGCAGGGGCTCCGGGAGCCGCACGGAGGCCGCAGTGCTGTGTCCCCGTATTTCCGGGTCTGGGGCCTGCGCATTGACCCCAGCGGCCTCATGGGTGACCGACCCCTGGCCAGGCCCCGCCCAGCGCCGGTGGCCTGACCCCCGGGCGTGGCCCTCCCCCCCCCCCCCCCCCGGGCACCCTGGCGAAGTCACGGTCCTCAGGGACGGAGCGTGTATTTTGGGGACCTGGCCTTTGTGTTGTCCGCCCCCAGGCCCCCCACCCCTGACTGCAGGAACTGCTCCGCACACCTCGGCCCTCAGCACAGGGGCCGCTCCCGCCCTCCGCTCCCGCCCTCCGCTCCGCGCTGCCTTTGGGCAGGAGCAGGCTGAGCCCAGCCAAGCCGAGCAGACCTCGCCCACCATTTTCCAAATCCTAATTGCTGGGCTGGGCCTGCGATGGGCTCAGACCCAGGGCCCAGGGCCTGCCAAGAGCCTCCCTGGTGAATCCCGGCTGGGGCGCTCCTGTGGGAACCAGGAACCACACGGCGCCCCGAGCCCAGCCCCAGCCCGACCCCGGCCGCGGGGAAGGCTGATCAGAGCCCCATTGTAAAGAAGCCGCGTTCACCCGCGTCAGGCCCGGGTGAAGCTGCCAGCCGGCCTGCTGGTCAGCCAGCGATGTGGGCTCTGGACTGAGCCCTGGCCTTCCTTCTGGAAAGATCCCTACCGAGAGCGAAGCTGCCTTACATGGGTCTGAGGCGGGGCACACCCCGAGAAAGAATGCCCGCACAGAACAAGTTCCTGCTTGGTTCTCCCAAGCTGCAGCTAAAAGGGAGAGGGAGCCCTGACGGGCCACACCTGGAGGCTGCCCGAAGGGGGGACACAGGCCAGGCTGGGAGGGGAAGCCTCTGCCCTGCAGCCCCTCCCTCGGGCAGGGCAGGGCAGGGGAGAGGGCCTGGACTCCTGGATGGAGTGGAGGTGGAAAGGTACCAGAGGCTTTCAGAGGATGGCTCCCTTCTTCCCTCATCCCCACGCCCCTCCCAGCTCCCGGGCTGAGGGGTTCAGTCACATGGCCTGACCTTCCCAGTGGCAATTAGTGGACTAGGGGGCCTCTGCCATCTCACACTCTGTAGATCCATTGGTATGGGCTGCCTGCCTCTGAGATGGGAAGGAGAGAGGGCCAGGGTGGATTAGTGATGTCTGTCCAGGCGCCTGCTTCCCGGGGATGGTGTGTGTGTCAGGCGAGCTGGGGTTCGCTGCATAGCACATAGGCCTCCAGTCTCCAAGGGACCGCTTGCCTGTGCTGGGGTCCGGGCTGTCTGCATTGCATGGGCCGCCAGAGTGTGGGGTGATGGAACCTTCCATAGCTGCCAGGACCGGAACTGTGCTCTCCCAAATTCACAGGCTGGGGGTTCCAACCCCCATCCCCAGAACGTGACTGGAGACAGGGCCTGTCGGGCCCGGTGCGGGTGCCGTGAGGTCCTCAGGACACACTCTTATTTTCTATGGGGTAATGTGTATTCCCCTCCAGTCCTGGACCTGGGCTTCTCGGTGGCAGAATGGGTCCATCCTCCTCTGCCTGGCAGCTGTGGGGCTGGGTGGGGGATGATGGGGATGGCGGGGTGCAGGACCCTCACTCATCACTGGGTCTCTGGCTCCCCAGAAGGCCGCTCAGAGGGGGTCTGGTGTGCAGAGGGAGCCCGCTCACTCAGAGCTGGCCACGGGGCAGGGCATGGAAGGGGACGGGGAGGGGGGTAGAGGGCGGGCGGTCTTAGGAGGGGGACGGGGAGGGGGGTAGAGGGCGGGCAGTAAATGACCTGAGCACACGAGGACATCACAAACCCGTTACTTTGTACAATTAAAATGTGCTAAAAAAAAAAATGAAAATAGTAAGTGGTGACAGATGCGTTTCACCCAAGAGGGAGGCGCCCCGGGGGGCGGGGGGGGGCTGCTGTGGACGAGGACAGCCAGGATAAGGAAGGAGTCCGGGAGCGGGGCTCACACAAGAAGCCGGAGCCACTGCCTCAGCCCCAGGAAGGCTCCCGGCCGGTCCAGCCACGTGCAGCGGCAGCAGCGGCGGGGACATTTGGAAGGCCACTCGGGGTCAGGAGGCCGCCGCAGCCCAGGGAACCGGCCAGGGGGGCCTGGGCCTGGGCGCCCTCACAGGCCCCAGGGACCCCCAAGACCGGAGCTTGCATGGGTCCAGGAATCCTGTTGGAGACCCCTGACCCCACAGCGTCCTCTGCTCCTGGGGACAAGGCCCTAGAGGCCCCGTGAAGCCTGAGGAGACACGCGGCCAGCCAGCGCTGGCTCTGCCTGTCGGCAGCCGCCTGGTGGTCTGGGCACCATCTGACCTCAGAGCGGCAAGCGCGGCAAGGTGGTGCCTCCTCCCCACCGTCCTGGGCTCCCCGCGCTTGGCCCCCGGAGCTCCTGCGCCTCAACACTGGGCTGGGCCTGGGCTTAGGGAGCAAGCACAGAGACACCCCCTCCCCAGCAACTCACACTGTGTCTCTCAAAGATCGCAGCCAGGTGTGGTAGTGCACACCTGTAATCCCTGCAACTCAGGAGGCGGAGGCAGAAGGATCCAGAGTTCCGGGCCAGCCTGGCCAGAAAGCAGGATCCTTGCTCAAAACGAAAATGAAAAATAACTAAGTACAGAAGGTTGCGGGGAACCCCAGTCCCGTGGGCCGTGCTAGGTCACGGAGGAAACCCTGCTCCCCCTTCTTGGGGAGAGGGACAGCAAGGCCCCGACAGGGCGGGCACCGGCCTGCGCGTGGGGGCCAGAGGCTGCAGCGGCTCCTGCCAGGCCCCGACCCATGGCAGGCCGGGGCCAGAGCCTGGGACGTCCCCAGGCTGGAGTCTTCCATGGCGTGGCACAGTGAGAGGGGACACAGAAGTCCACGCTCTGCTTCAGCCCAGCTGGGGGCTGTGCGCACGGGCCACGGGTGCCTGAGCCGACAGCCTGCCACCGGCCACCCTGACCACAGAGACCACCCCGACAGGCCTCGGCTCGGCCTGGTGCTGGGGGCTTGAGAAACGGCTCTCGGCAACGAGTTAGACAGAGGAGCAGTGCACCCCTCCCCACGGAACCCCTCAGCTCCCCACTCAACCCTGTCCTGAGCTCTGACCACCGCTGTGGATGCCTGCCTGACCAGGCCCTCTGCTCGGCTCTTGTCTCTAATAGCTACAGCTCTGTTGACTTACCCACATTCAATGACCCATCCGTCTGTCCATCTGTCCATCCATCTCCTACCCTCCATCCATCTGTCCACTCATCATCCATCCATCCATCCAACCAACCTCCCCATCTACCCATCAACCCATCTGTTCCTCATCCATCTATCTGTCCATCTGCCTATCCTTCCATCCATCTGTCCATCCCTCTTCTTTCCACTCACTGGTGAGTGAGGCATTTACTTACACAGCTCTCCACCCACCTGTGTCCACCCCTCTCTCTGCCTGCCCACTCACGGATGCACCCAGCACTCCACACAGACAGATGATTCTCAAGGGACCATTTATTAGCCTCAGAGCCGAGTGACATCAATCTTCGCAGCACTTGCCTTCAGCCCCAGATGACTTAATCCTTTCACAAAATCGCAAGCACGGAGAGAGGTTACATCTTGGCTCTCCACTGCCTTACCTATGCAATCCTGGGCCAATCATTTGCCTCGCTGTGCCGATTTCTCCCTAAATCAAGAACATGAGTATCTGGATTGCTGTAGAAATTAGAGATAAAATACTTGTGATGACCATATGTGGGTGTATGTGTGTGTGAGCGCGCACACACACTTGACAGTCACACACTTGGCTTTTTCAGTCAAGGCTGGTGCTTGAGTAGTGGAGCCGTGCTGTGGAGGTATGTGGGTTCGTTGGAGAAGAGTCTTACGGACTTTCCTGCCCAGGCTGGCTTTGCATTGTGATCCTCAGATCTCAGCCTCCTGAGTAGCGAGCACCACAGGCGTGAGCCACCGGCGCCTGTCTCAGGAAGAGTTTTTATACGGAGTTGAGCATAGTGGGCGAGGCGGGGGCCGAGGCTGCTCTCTCAGCTGCTGGCTGCTGGTCCGAGGCTAGCTCAGCAGCTGCTGCTTGTCCGAGCTGTGCATCTGGCTGGCGCCAGCAACAGGAGACCTCGGACCTTCAGATCGCTGCCAGTGAGCCGTGGCCCGGCCCGATCCCCACACGGGGCTGGCGGCTGCAACTTGAGCTGCACCCCAGAGGCCTGGACCCACACCCCAGGATGCAGAGTTCCCTCACCCCCTGCGGGCATCCTGCCCGCACCCACCTCGGGCACAGGATGTGTGAGCTTTGGAGCGGAACGGAAATCCGAGCCTCTGAGCTCACCCCTCCCCACCCACCTGGACGCCCGCCCCCTCCCCACGCTCAGGCAGCTTACGTAAGGGTGGCGCGGCACCTGGCAAGGCCCTGGGGCCCCCGGAGAGGGTAGCCCCGTTGTGGGGCGGCTTGTACCCTCAGCTCACCCACCAAGGGGCACCTGACCCTCCGGGGCACCCAGAGGACCAGGCAGCCGGGAGGCCGGGCACAGCACCTCCGGTCCCCGGGGCCCTGGACGCTGTCCGCTGTGACAGTGACAGGGCCACGTGGCGGACAGGGCAGCAGACGTTGTCCCAATGACCGCTATGCCTCGCTTAGCCCTGAGCTCCTGGCCCCCAGTTCTGGGCCAGCCCGACCTCTGCCCCAGGGGTCTGGAACCTTCCCAGCCTCTTTCCCTAGAGCCCCAAAGCTGAAGAGAGGGAGGTGGGGGTGGCCAGACCAGAAGCAGCCTGTCCCAGCCCAGGCGGGCTGGGGGCTCTGAGCCGTGCCCCGGCCGCAGCAGGCTGCCCTCTGTGGGGCACGCCTGCGCCCCAGAGTCCCGCTCCACCGTCCCAGGCTGGTCAGCCACAGGCAGGCAAGAGCTGTGAGGGAACAGAGTCCTGTGTCCCCGTGCCCCGCGGGAGATGGCGGCCTCCCCCACCGCCAGCCAGAGCCTGGCTTCCCCGCGTACCTCTCCTCTCCCTCCTCCAGTGCCAGCTCAACAGAGAGAAGGGAGAAGCCATGGCACTGGGGGGTGGGGGGCACGGGACAGGTGGATGATGAAGAAGGGGTGCACGGTCTAATGGAAGAGAGGAGGGAGGGTAGATGGAGGGAGGGAGAAGAGGAAGGAGGGAGGGAGAGGAAAGAGGCAGAGGGAAGATAGAGAGAGAGGGATATGGAGGAAGGAAGAAAGGGAAGAAGGAAGGAGGGAGCAAGGGAGAAGGGAGGAAGGGAAGAAAGGAAGGAAGGAAGGGAGGGAGGGAGGAAGGGAGGGAGGGAGGGAGGGAGGGAGGGAGGGACGGAGGGAGGGAGGGAGGGAGGGGTGCAGGGAAGGAGGAAGGAGGGATCAGGGCTCAGCAGGAGCCTCAGAGCCACATGGGGGGTCTCATCTCAGCCCTGCAGTGTTATATGTGTTTGAGTTCGGGTCACCTGAGGGCACCCATGCTCATTTAGGGTGCAAAGCTTGTGTGACCAGCCTGGAGGCCCTCAGCACCTGGGGAAGGGCAGAGGTGAAGGACACCTGAGCCCCCCCACCAGCTGAGCTCCGGTTCCCAGCCAGGCCAAGGGCCTGCCCCGCCCGGGGGCGTGTCCCCCCCTCTCACCAGCCAGGCCAGGGGCCTGCCCCGCCCCGCGGGTGTGTCCCCCCCCCACCAGCCAGGCCAGGGGCCTGCCCCGCCCGCGGGCGTGTCCCCCCCCTCACCAGCCAGGCCAGGGGCCTGTCCCGCCCCACGGGCATGTCCCCCCCCCACCCCTGCTCTCCCTTTCCCTGTTACAGTCTCCTGGACAGGAGCCTCTCCAGGTATGTCCACCTTATGTAATGGGGCGGGTGGCAGGCACCGTGTTTACTCTCCGGCTGGCTGGCTCCAGTGAGTTCCATTCAGAAGAACTCACTATTGTTTCTCAGCCTTCCCATGGGAAAGCGGCTCTGGGGAGAGCAGGGAGCCAGCCCCAGGGGAGGAGGAGGGAGGGAGAGGGAGGGGACTGGGAGAGGAGTCTTCCCACAGCCTAGGGCTTCCTGACACACGCGTTTGCCAGGGCCTTTATCTCTTTCCAAACAAAAAGCTCAAAGAAATTTTTGTCTCGCTTGACCTGATTTTTTGATATACCTGGAAAATGGTTAAGAGGAAGGCCGATCATGATCTAATCCAGTTCCCTTTGTGTGACCTTTGACCTCACTTCTTACCTTTTCATTCATTCATCCGGAAAGCTGCCACCCATTCACAAATCGGGACATCCACCCTCCCATCATCCCTCCATTCATCCGTCCACCTAGCCATCTACTGTTTACCCATCCTTCCATTCACCCAGCCATTCATCCATTCATCTAGCATCTATGATGCATGTATACATCCATCCACCCACTCATCCACCATCCATCCATCCACCCATCCATCCACCCATTTATCCATCCATCCACCCATTTATCCAACCATCTAGCCATCTACTATTTATCCATCATCTCATCTAGCTGTCCAGTGTCCTATGCCTATTTGTCCATCTACCTATCCACTCATCTATCCGTGTAGCTATCTATTGTGCACTTATGCATCCATTCACCCACCTACACAGCCATCCAACTAGCCATCTATTATCTACCCATCCACCATCCATCCATCAACCCATCGCTCATCCATCTTGCCATCTACTGTCCATCCATCCACTCATTTAGCCTTCCATCCAGATAAGCATCTACTCTCCGTATTACTATCTAGCCATCCACCCACCACTTGTTCATCCATCTACTCTCCATTTATCCATTGAGTGGTCTACTGTTCATCCTTCACTCACCATTCCAACTATTCATCCTTCCTTTCATCTCTCCACTCAACCATTTGACCATCAATCCATCCACCCATTTATCCATCTATCCACCCACCCTTCTATTGTCCACCTACCCTACTATCTACCCATTCACTTGTCCATCATCTCCCCATCCCCCCATCCATCTCCCTACAATGTTCTTATCCATTTTCACTGGACAGGAAGCCCTAAAGGTAAGGGGGGCCATCCCCCCCCCCGCCAGCACCTGAACAAAACATGGACATCCCAGTGGGTTCCAGGAACTCGCTCCCACACGTTCAGTGATCTAAGCTTGACTTGGTGAATAGTGGAAGAAATACTGGACCTGGGATCCTATGCAAAGCCAGGGCTGCTCAGAGCTGCCATTTTCTCTCCTGTTTCTCTTCTTTCTTGGCCAAACCTTTCCTGTGCTTGAGTATCAATGACTTCATCTGTGAAATGGGACAAATATGGCGCTTGTCTTACACTGTAGGACAGAGGAGAAAACATGCCTGGTGGGGTTATTAACCCACGATCTCCAGGAGGATAGACATGGCTGATTTGGCTATTGAGGGAAGACCGTGAAGACTGAAGGGCCAGACCCCGGCATTAAGCTTCTTGACCCCCTCTTCTAACCCCAAGCCCCAGAACCACTGACTCTGGCCTCAGGTCATCTGCGTTCACCAGATCCCCAGTGATTTGTACCTTACATCCCCATTTTCTGTCCCTGGCAGACATCACTAATCAATTGTCGCTTTCTTCCTTTAGGGCTTAAAAACAGGCTATCCAGCACAGCAGCCTCTAACCACTATTGGAACATGTGCTTTAAGTCTGAATCAATTAAAACTCCACTGCTCCTTTCCAGCAGCCACACTTCCACTGTGCAATAACTACACCAGGCTAGTGGGGCCTGCTTCTTGAGTTCAAGAAGCATTTCTATTGCTCGGTGTCCCCATCAACCGGGCCACCCAGCCAGTCTGTGGAGGGGGAGGTGACAAGGGACACCGGCCAGCTCCTCGGGCCACATGCCACATGGTGCTACTAGGCCCAGGGCCTTCCCCATGACCCGCACTGCCCGCAGACCGGCCTGGCCGGCTTCGGCTCCTTCCCGGGTTTTATGTCCAAGGTCATGCCTCTGGGCCGGCCCTTCTCAAGTTCACCTTCCTTTTTGTGGCTTCAGAGGAAACAAAGGAAGACATTGGGGCGAGCTGTGACTTGGTGGGTCAGCACCGTCCCCCCAGCCTCCGAGCTGGCACATCTGTGCTCAGTGTTTCTGGGTGAAAGTCGCTCCCGCCCCAGGCTGACAGCTTGCTCGCTGGGAACCCTGAGCTGCTGCTGCCTTTCCGGTTCTCGCAGGGAACCGCCTTCTGCCTGGCCCTGGAGGAAAGAACAATGACAAGTCGCGACCGGCCTCCACCGGCCTCTTTTGGAAATCGGAAATGGAGCCTCCTCCGTGACCCCCATGGTCCCAAGCTGCCCTTAGCCCTGGCTGTTCCATTTGCTGGTCTCCAGAAAGTTCTACAGCTGTTAGGGGGAGCGATGGTCTAGCCCACTGAAGTGGGGGAGGTGGGCGTGGGCCAGGGAGGGGAGCGGGCGTGGAGCAGCGAGTGAGGTGGCCCGCCCTGGGTTGGGAGTAGGTGAGGGGTCTCATCTGGACCGAGGGTCCCAATCTGATCCCGTATGGAGCCCCATGTTTGAGCGGGGCACCATGCTGGGTGCTGGGGGCTTGGGGAAGGAGGTCACAGCTGTCTGGCCTCTGGCACACGGTGGGGTGGGGCTGGGAGGAGGGAGAGAAGTTCCATCTCAGGCCCGAGGAAAGCAAAGGTCGCAGGAACAATCTGGGGCTCTGAGGCTGGGTGCTCGGGCAGGGCCCCTCCCAAGCTGCCCAATGCAAACACCACAGTAGGAAGTTCCCATGCTCTGGGCCGAGGCGGCCGGTGAGGAGGGCAGGTCCTGGCCGGCAAACCCACCTCCTGGCTGCACCTGCCCCGGTGGACTCTGAGCCGCCTGGCCTGCCAGCTCCGACCTGCCCGCCCCAGTCCCACCCATCTCCTCCATTCCGCACAACTGAAACCCGAAGCCCAGAGAAGTCCAGTGCTTTGCCTCAGATCACACAGCCGGTAGCTGTGTGAAGGAAGGAGGAGGAGGCTGGACTCAACTCCTTGGGGCTCTTGAGTCTGGTGGTGTATTCCCTCAGCGGACCTACTGGGTGCAGGCAAGGTGCTGGGTGCTGAGGTGCCTACTGTGCGCAGGCCTACACGTACACAGTCAGACTGTCCCTCCCTTGGGCAACAGCCATGGATCACCAGCGGGATGCGGGGCTCCCAAGCTTACGCACAAGAACACCAGACCGCTCAGTACCAGCACGGTGCCTGGCCAGAGCCTCTGTGTATGGGGATCCTGCCGCCCAGCGACTTGCCCAGTGGTGGACACTAGGTGTCATCACTTGCCCCTGGAAATCCCAGGAGCTTTGAGGGCTGCTGGGCCTCCTGGGTTTGGGGTACTCCTGGAAATGGCCGTGGAGCCGTTTCCCGCTAAGCTCGGCACCATCCTGGTCTTTCCTGGGCCCTAGGCTCCTCCCCCTCAGCCTCCACTGTGGACCAGGGTCCCGGAGGCTCAGCCCAGGCTGAGATGGGCGCAAGAAGCAGCCACAGAGGCCAAAGGAGAACCGAGAAGCGAGAGACAAGGGACGGAGGCCTAGGCCTCACGTCGGTCGCAGCTGTGTGGCTCTCTGGGCCCCGGTACGGAGCTGGTGGCTTCCCGAGTGGTCTGTCCTGCCTCCCGATCGCAGGTTTCACACAGCCGCTGCCCCGGAAACAGCCGACCTCTGGGAGCCAGCCTCCGACCAGGCGATTCTATCTATAAAATGGGTGAGTGCGCTCTTGAAGCCACCTGTGGGGAATGTGCCGGAAGGCCGGTCTCCCCTCCCTTCCTGCAGGTGGTTGAGGAAGCAGAAGTCAGGCTGGAGTCAGGAGTCTGACACTTGAATAGCCCGGTCCACGCATTCATTCCCCTGCCTGTCTACACCAGCCCACCCATCAGTCTGCCTTTCCACCAGTCTGTCCAACTCTCTAGCCATCCACCACACCACGCGACTCACCAGCCATCTGCACATAAAGTCCATCGTTCACCCACCTCAACTCAGTCATCTACACATCCATTTACCCAGCCACCAATCCCTCCATCCTCTGCCATTTTCTCTGCTAGCTATCCATTCAGCTGCTCACCCACGCCTCTTCCCATCTACCAGTCTCTCCATCCACCACAATACACTGTGTTTTCCACCAGCTAGCCACACATGTATCTTCTACCAGCAACCCATCCAAACTCATGTATCTACCCACCCATCCACCCATCCACCCATTCACCCATCCACCCATTCACCCATTCGCTTAATCATTCACTTATCCATCCATCCATCCATCCATTCACTCATCTATCCACCCGTCCATCTTTCATTCATACACCTTGTCATTTATCTGTCTGTCTGTCTGTCTGTCCGTGCATGCAACCCCATCTTGCCATTCCACCACTGGTACATCTGTTCCTGACAAATGCCTCACTCGTTACCCATCACCCACCACGTGGCCTCCCCTCATTACCCATCACCCACCATGCGCTCTCACTCCCCACTACCATCTACCTGTACTCTCCTGCCTCCTGCCAATTCTTAGCGCCAGGTTTGAAGTCAAAGTGGGCAGCGTGCAAGGCCAGTATTAACTCTGGGTGAAGACACAAATGCAAGTCGATTAAAACAAAATCCTTTTGACCTCAGGCTCTGCAACTTCCTGGCCAGGGATCCAGCCTGGAGATATCCCTTGGACCTAGGTGATAGCCGTGGGGTTTATCAGTGCCACGAACTTGGACAGGGTCACAAACCTGCCAGGTCACCTGGAGTGTGAACAATCACAGCAGCACTGCCACACTGAGCCGTGCCGATGCCGTGCCCACACTCGGCAGCCCGGCCTGCCGGTGATGAGCTCCTGCTCCAGCTCTGAGGCTGTCTGTGCTGTCCAGCTGGGGCTGGTTGGGCCTGGTGTGAGGTTATTGTGTCTGTGATTACTGCACACTAAATTAATGGCAAATGGTCTCTTTCGGCCAGTTTTCACGCATCCAGCCCCCCTCTCTTCTATCTAATACACCTCTTCCCATTTTCCCCTGCGCTCCCTCCTTTTATTGGAGCAGCATTGAGAACACCTTTCTGATAGAGGGAACCGCAAGCCACCTTCCCCACTGGGCGCTGGCAGGGCTGTTGCCAGCTGTCTGCTGCTCTGGGTCCTTTTCCCATTGGGATGTGAAGGAAGAGGCTCGAGTATCTGCCCAGCTTCTCCTCCTGATGGGACGTTCCATCACCACAAGCTTTCTGCTCTTCAGTGGGAGCGCGCCGCACCTTGGGGAGCCACGGCTGAGGGTGTGTCCATGAGGTGAGGGGTCCTCTGCCGCTGGCTGACTGTCATGGGGATGCTTAAAATCTACCGCAAAGAGTTGTGTCCCTGATGTGTGGCTCGCTGTGGCCATGATGTGGCAGTGCGTGGCCTGGTCCAAGCATGGCTGTTTCTGTTCCTACTCCTAGGGCTGGGGTGACCACTTCCACTGTAAGAGGGCAGCTGCTGGGAAATGGAGACACGGGACTTCCAAAGCCAGGTAGGAAAGACACTGTGGCTTCGGTGTGGCTGTGGGTGGAATGTCCGCCATATTGAGGAGACCCTCAAGAAGTGCTGTGGAGGCCCCTGGGCAGGAAAGCGAGGCCTCCACCCACAGGGTAGGAGGGCCTTCCTGGGACCAGGGTCTCCGGCCCCCTCTGAGCCTTCACATGAGACAGCAGCCCTCGTCAACATCCTGAGGACAGCCCACCTACAGCCCCAAGTCAGACTTGGCCCACAGGAAGAGCGGGTCATGACGTCTGTGTGTCTAAGCCACTGAATCTGTGATGCAGCCAGTGCGTCAGGCCCCTGAGTCCTGCTCTTCCACTTAGCAGTGGGATAACCTGCACCAGGTCACCAACACTGGGCCTCAGTTTCCCCCTCTGTCAGATAGGGCAATAGTGAGTCTCTAGTCAGCTGTGCAGAGAACCAAAGGTGATGTGTGTGGGGCCACCTGGATCCTGAGGTGCCAGTTATGGGTGCTGATCCTGCCGCTGCCACATTAGCCTAGCTGTGGGCGACTCAGCCACAGAGCCTGGGCCAACTCCTGCCAGCTGGGGCACCTCCATACAGGCCCCTACCTCTCAACACACACCTTGGGGTTCCATTGCTGTGGTGGAGCATAATGAAGTGGGCAGTCTCCAGTTAGCATCTGTGTGGTGGTCAGGTACTGGTGACATCCACATGACCATCTCAACCACAGTCAGGTGCAGACTTTCCCCGTCATCATCATCCCCTTCCAGAACTTTCTCATCCTCCCAAACTGAACTCTGTCCCCAATCAGCACCTCCCCATCCCTGCACCCAGTCCCATTTCATGATGTCCCAGGGGCGGCCATGTGGATGTTGCCTGTGTCACCCGTGGCTGGCCCTGTGGCTCACCACACACTGGCTGGACAGGCACCACCGGCCCCTCCCGCCTCCTGGGAGTGTTCCCTAGGGAATGGCTGCCTTCCCAAACTCAGCATGGCCCAAGGCAGGCCCAGAGCCCTATCTACCGCTTCTTCCCAGCCCCTGGCACCGAACTTGGCACCAAGCAAAGCTGACTCAAGGTGTCGTTCAGGTGGCAATGAATGACCAGCCTCTGGACATGTGTGTTTGTATCCTGGCTCTGCCGTTTCTTGGCGGGTGGTCCACCTTCTGCGAGTCTTGTTTTCTCATCTATGCAATGAAGAAGGCAAGCTACCGTGCTTCGAAGCAGCAGGGTCATGGGGGACACAGGCCCCAATTTGTTCCCCCTAAGGCTTGAACTAACAGCGCTCCTTCCCTGCCCGAGGCCTGACCCCTTCTGCCTCTCTGGGGGAGCCAGCTGCGGTGGGCGTTGCTGTCATTCGGCATGGCCACGGAACACGTTAATTACCACCTTTCTCTGTGATAAGGCCTGGGGACACACATTCCATAAGTCCTGGGGGTAAGTCCCTGGGGACCGGGGACCTCCCTGACCTGTCCTGGCTCAGGAATGTGGAGTGACAGCAGGAGCCAAGGAGCCCAGGGTGAAAATTCTCTTTACCCAAGGTGTAATTTCAGACACACACACACACAACACACACACACACACACACACACACACACGAACTGCTCTGTTGGCTTCCAGCTCCTAGCTGTCCCCTGAGGCTTGGGAGGAAGTGACACTAGTCAGGGTCAAGAGTGCTGGCTCTGTGCCCAGTGGGTGGCCATGTGGCATCTAGTAGGTCACCTGGCATCAGGTCCAGGGCTGTGGGCCTTGGGGAGATGGCCTGGATTTAAACCGGGTGGCCTTGCCTCTGGTGTGGTTATGGCATTTGGGATGGGGCTCCTGGAGGGGCGTGGCCAGACCACTGCTGGGTGGGACTCCTAGGGGGCGTGGCCAGACCACTGCTGGGTGGGACTCCTAGGGGGCGTGGCCAGACCACTGCTAGGTGGGGCTCCTAGGGGGCGTGGCCAGACCAGTGTTGGGTGGGGCTCCTGGAGGGGCATGGCCAGGCCACTGCTGGGCAGGGCTCCTGGAGGGGCGTGGCCAGACAGCACACAAACTTTCTGCATTGCTTACCCCACTGAACTCCATGCATTTGCCCTCTCCTGCCACCCACAGGAAAGGTCTACTGCTCACCAGCTGATCAACTACCCCTTCTGCATCCCAACCCCTGGCCCAACACTGACTGCGGTCAATCCTCTCTTCTTGTCCCTCAGGTCCAGTTTCCCTGCTGCAGCTACTGCTACCCCTTCCCTGGGGACCTCCATGTTTCCTGAGCCTCCGCCCTCCCCTCCTTCCACCCATTTGCTGCTCAGAGCTGTCAAAGTCCTGGAAGCCAGCCCCACAGTGGACTCTGGATACAGCTTCCCTGGCTGCTCCTGTACCTGGGCCAGCCTCCAGGTGCACATCCTTTCCTGCCCCAGGGCCTTTGCATTTTCTGCCTTCTGAGTGCTGGGATGGACACCACCCCACCTGGCTTTCCGAGTCTCATCTCCGAACCCTCTCATACCAGCCATCATTTCAGAGTCCATCCCCACCAGACCACAGGGAGCTGGGTTTGGCACACTGGCTCCCTGGTCCATGGTACGTCACAGACCTGGGCCCAGTTTACCCTCAATCCCTGGACACAAGAACAATGCTGTCTCCTCCCTCCCTTCCTGTCCCCCTGCCCATCCTTCTGCATATTTGTGTTCTGATACTAGGGCATGGACTCTGGGTCTTATGCTCATGCTTAGCTTTTTAGGTCAAGGCTGGTGCTCTACCATTTGAGCCACCCCTCTGCCTCCAGCTTTGCTTTGTTCTTTGCTGGTTAATTGGAAGTAACAGTCTAACCAATTTTTCTGTCCTGACTGGCTTGGAACTACAGTCTGCAGCTCAGCCTCCTGAATAGGATTAAAATAGCGAGCCACCAGGGCTTCGTTCTTCTGAGACTCTCAGGTTTGACTCAGAGCTTCCGGCTTGCCACTTGAGCCATGCCTCCAACTCTTTTTGCTGGTTATTTCTTAAAGTTTCATTTTTTTCCTGCTGCTGGGATTGGCCCTAGACTGTGATCTCCACTCCCTGTAGCTGGGATTAACACCCACGCCATCACACCCGGCTTGTTTTGTTGAGATGGGGGCCGGGGGGGGGGGGGGGGGGAGATCCGGCTAACTTTTGCTCAGACTGGATGGACTGACGCTACGATCCCCCCATCTCTTCCTCCGACTTTTTCCTTTCTTTTCTTTTTTTTAAGGAATGCTGGTGGAGCGGCGTGGGAAGTCCGGAGGACTGTGGAATGTTGGCTGGGACCCAGGAGCGAGCTGCCCCGCAGCAGGGGCCTGCAGAGGAGCTGCGAGGTGGGCTGCTGTGTGCACCCACGTGAGCTCTCCTCCCCCCTCCCGTGGGCCTCCCTCCCTCCATCTCCTCGGCAGGGGCAGGCTGGGTGGTCAGGACCCACCCTGGCAGGGTGGCTGGTGGGCCTGCCCTGCATGGCCGGCGGGTGGCGATGGGGGGGAGGGGCAGGGGCAGGAATCTAAGGCCGATCTGCTGGAAACCACGGCCTCTGGCCCAGGCATCTCCAGGACAGCGTGAACCACACGAGGAGGGGAGGGGTCACACCTCTGCTGCGGCGGCCGGGTCCCCAAAGCTCCCCGAACCCATCCGGATGCCCAGCGCTGTGATCTGTTCATCCAGCCTGGGTGATCATGAGAACCTCTTCTCCCACCTGCTGCCGTCAGCATCCTGAAGATTTGGAGGGGCACAGGCAGGGTCCCCTCAGGGTCAGGGCACCCCATCTCCGGTGGGGGGCACGGCCTGAGCTCTGCCCCCTTGCTCCTCCGGGTGTCCTCCCGCCCTCTGTCTTCCCTGGGGGGCCGTGGAGTGCGGTGCCCCCCTGGTGACAGGAAAAGGGGATCAGAGAGGCAGGGAGCAATCCTGCACGGGAGGAAGAGCAGGACAGGGAGACCCCTCCTCACCCCTGGGAGGAGCAGCACCCCTGGCTGCCACACCTGGGCTGAGATGGCCAGCCTTGTGCCTGGCATGGTGTGGATTGCAGAGCAGGGCCTCCGGGTGGGACCCTGGGGAGCCGGGCCCAGGACTCACCCCGGGCAGAACTTGAGGTTGAGTACATTCATTGGCGGGTTGAGCCCCGGGCCTTCAATCCAGAGGAAGGCAGGCTGATGTGGAAGAAAGCTCCGCCCACCGGTGGCCCCACCTACAACATGCCCCACCCACATAGCGCCCTACCAATCAGATGGCCACACCCAGGAAAGTCCCGCCCTTACAAGAAGCTCCACCCACCAGGTGGTCCCACCCTTCTGCATTGGCTTTCCCTGAACGACTCCACCAGCCCTTCGGTTCCCCAGGAAGGTGAGCTTGAGAGCCGGCACTGGGTGGAGCTGGCCGCCCGGCGTTCAGGCTGGCTCAGGCCGCCTCCACGCCCTCATCGTCCCCAGACCTGATGGATCAGCACCTCCTTGGGTCCCCACTGCATATTCCTGCAGCAGAGCTTTGGCTGGGTGAACACCCGTGTCCCCCCTAGACTGAGCTGGGATCCCCTTCAAGACAGCCACCAGCCAGCGGAGACACAGGCCAGCGCAGAGACGGCAGAGTCACAGCTGCCGTGGAGGGAGGGGAGGGGAGGAGGGAGGGCATCCAGTCACTCGAGGGGTCTCGGCCAGGAGAGAGGGTGGACACGCCACTGGCCAGGTGGCCACAGACACACTCCTGAAGGCGGCATGACACACCAAGATGGAGACCCCCCCAGGTCCTCGCGAGGGGGGTCAGGGAGCCACACTCTCTGGGAGGAAAGCCTGCAGAGGCAGCCTGGAAGGCCGCTAGCCGGGGCTGGGGGACGGGGGGAGACACCGGAGGCCAAGCTGCCCCTGGAAATCACGCAGCCGTGGGCGAATGCCGGGGGTGAGCAAGCACTCGGTAAAGCACTGGCCAGCACCAAGGGCACAGGGATGGCCGGCGCCACCCCGACCACGGGGGACAGTGTGGTCTGACTCCCCAGCCCCGCGGCCCAAAGGCACCGGTGGGGCCCTCTCCCCAGGGACTGAAGGACTGTCCCGGCAGGGCGGGCGCGCTCCAGTCCGAAGTGAGGTGGGCGGGCGGCGAGAGTGATCTTCCTCACCCTGCTCCTCTCCTCCCAAGGCCTTCCTGCGCCCAGCCTCGCCGGCCACGCAGGACTCAAGCCTGCCCTTCACGTAGGAGAAACTGAGACCTGAAGAAACTCCGTGACTTGCTTCTGGCCAAACCCCTCCTTCCCTGCCCTCCTACTCTCTCTCCTTCCCTCTCCCCCGCACCTCCCACGTTGGCCTGTAGGTGGGGGTCCCTGCGGGTCTGTGTGGAATGGGGCTCTGCAATCCATTAGTGATGTCTGCCATGCACGCAGACGAGGAGATCAGGCTGCTTGCTTGCTGTCTATCTGCCCCACCTTGGACTCTGACATGGCACCCTGGCCCTGCCAGACACAATGCAGGATGCATGGCACCTCTGCTCCATTCTCCACGGAGGAAGGCCCAAGGTGTCACAGCTCAGTGGAACCCAGCGATGTCACACTGTTACAGCACTTCTCACCTTGGCTGCTGGGAGCTCAGAGTGGAGCCTCAGGCTTGTGAGGGGCTCTGCCGGAGCCCAGGGATGGACATTTCTGTCATCTCCTTTGTGTGTGTGTGTGTTTTTTTCCTCCCACTAGGCCTGCTTGCTATACAGCAAGCCGGACACAAGTTATCAACTATAAATAAAGTGAAGGCTTCCGTTCTGGCTCTCACTTGAATTTCCTGGTGCATTTTTTAAGCTCTTAATCAACTGTGGGGGGGGTGGCGTGGGGGGAGCTCCTAACGGAAGGTGACATCACCGTCAGCTGGCCCCAGGAGGGAGGCCTGGCCCACGGGCGCGGGCGGGTCCTCAATGCCCCTTTTATGAGGGGTAGCCTCATACACAAGTTGCCGGCGGGGGGAATTTCAAATGGGGTTTTGTGGTTTTCACCCTGTGAAGCAGCACACACACAGGCAGCTGTGGTCACCCTGCTTCCCCGGCAGTGGGCCAGCCCGGTGACACCCCTTCCACCATGAGTCACTGGCGTTCTGAGCTCTTATTCAGGTCTCTTTAAAGAGACAGCAGCACGCTCCTCCGGACCCACAGGGGGAGGGGGTGGGGTGCTGGGGCCACAGGAGGGAGGTGGGTTCCTGCCCCTTGGTGCTCGCGTGGCCCGGCAGCCCTGCCCGGCGCGACCCAGGAGGTGGCAGACGCCCTGTGTCCTGCCTTGTCCTTGTCCTTCAGCCCTCACTCCTTGGTCTCAGCCACGGGTTCCCGGGCCCAGGGGCTTCCCAGGCCAGGCTCTGCCTGCCTGATAAAAGTGCCCCATCTCTGCTCCTGGGCCCCAAGGCTCCTCCTCTGAGGCCTCCTGCCTGTCTGTGGTAGCTGCAGCATCCACACAGCATGTTTGCTTTGCTCACTCATGCTCCCTGCACACAGTCAGCCCCCTGAGGACTTGGCACGTAGTGAGTTTTGGATGTGTGTGTGCACGTGCACACATGCACATGCTGGTCCTAGCACTAGAACTCAGAACCTGGACACTGTACCTAAACTGTTTTGCTCAAGGCTGTTCTACCACTTGCGCCACAGCTCTACTTCTGCCTTGGTGGGTCAACTGGAGACGAGTCTCACAGACTTTCCTGCTGGCTTCCAATTGCGATCCTCAGATCTCAGCCTCCGGAGTAGCTAAGATGACAGGTGTGAGCCACTGGTGCCCTGAATACTTGAAGGAGAAATGAATGGGGGGGGGCAGCAGCGGCCCCTCCCAGCCCCCCTGCGGCGGAGCAGGAGAGGACAGAGGATGGGAAGGGGCCGTGTTTGGAGCGGGCACTCCGGGGCGCAGGGCAGCGTGGGCCGGGCCTGCACATCTAGCCAGAGCCGTGGCTCAGCTCCAAGCTGGGTGCAAACCGGCGGAATGTGGCCGCTCACCACTGGGTTGCGTGACTCACGCTTTCGTTTTGAAGTTCCCTTTGTCGTCCCCCCTCCCCGGGGGTGTTCAGTGTGGTCGTGCCAGGCCAGCAGGGCGGGCCGGGGCAGGAAGCCGGGCTGTGACTTCACTGCCAGCAGCCAGCCTGGCTGTGAGTGCCGGCCCAAGCCCAGGGCCCAGCTTGGATTTGCAGGGTGTTGGGGGTGGGTGTTGAGCTCATGGGGCTCACGGGGGGGGGGGGGGGGAGCAGGTGTGCATACTCACCAGGTCAGAGCTGACCCCCCACAGGGGCTGCCACAGGGCTGGGCACGGAGGACCGAAGCTGGGCGCAGGGTGAGGTGCGAGGACCAGCCTGCTGCCCACCTACCCTGGCCTCTCCGCGGCTCCCACTTCTTGAGCTGTGGGGCCGGGGAGGGCAGGATCCACGATGAGGCGACACTGGGGCCCCAGTGTGGTTCCCCTCTGTCTCTGGGTCCCGGGGTCACCCCTGGGGCTCAGCCTCCGTCCTGCAGGCCGCAGGCCGGTTCTGGGGACATCCTCGATGTCCGTGGGACCCCACCATCCGGAGCAGCTGGTCTGGTGGGGGGAGACAGCTGAACAGGCCGCCAGACGGTGAGAGAGCCGAGTGCCAGGACCTCCACGGGAGAGGCCCGGAGAGCAAGGCCCGGTGCCTGGGGGAGAGGGTTGGGGCACCCTGAGCGGTGCCGGGTGCCAGGCATGGGGAGATACAGAGAGGGAGGAAGGGGCCGGGGCCGGGGCCAGTGCGTGCAAGGCTCAGATGCAGACCGGAACTCTGTATCAGGGCCGGAGGCCTTGCGGGGGGGGGGGGGGGGGGGACAGGAGGAGGAGGCAGCCGGGGCTGAACTGGAGCAGGACGGACGAGAGGATGCTGCGCACATTTGCTTGACAATGGCTGCAGACCAAAGACTGGGCCCAAGCCTGGCTTGCCTCAGGGCTGCCTTCTGGAATCTTCTATGGACTCATGAGGGAATGAGGCTTGGCAGGGAGACCAGGACAGTCCTTCAGCCAGGGGTCCAAGCGATGAGGCTGCCCTGGGGGACCACAGGGATACCCCAGGCCCCTCCAGAAAAAAAAAAACGATGACCCTGAGCAGCCACCAGCTGCGTCCTTGGCCGCGTCGATCCCCAGCCGTGTGTGTCATTGCTCACCAGTCACTGTGTACGGGGACAAACGTCCCCAGCGTTCCTACTTCATGACAATCAGGCAGAGAACATGGAGATGGGGTTGGCGCCCAGAGCCATCCGTGGGGTGTGGAGGGCAGAGCCCCCAGCCTGTGACGCCACACAACCTGTGTGCCTCGACCCCGCAGCTGGCCCCGCCCTGGAGCTCCGTGCTGAGTCCCCACCTCCTTCCACGCCCGAGCACGGCCATGCTCCCTCTGCTTCTGCAGCTGAGGAAACTGAGGCTCGTCCACTCAGCAGGCTCCTTCAGGGTGGCCTGTCCTCCATCTCCCCCCCACCCCGCTGCTGCCCCCGTCCCTCCAGGTCGGCCTTGGAGGCTGTGGACTGCCCACCACGGAGCAGGGGGCTTGGAACGCACACGGCCAGGTACTCACTGATTAGAAAAACATCACAGGAAGAACACGGCCAATTATGGTTCTATGAGGCTGAGCTGCCCCTCTGGAATTCCCTCTTCTCCCAGGATCTCAAAGCACCAGTCCAGTCCAGAATTAATTAGACCCTGAAGCCAAGGACCACAGAATGTTCCAGAAGCACAGGGAGAGTACTCTCAGTACAAGTGCTGCCCAGCAGGCCCCTTCCAGTGGCAATGGTCCCCTTATGGGGCCAGCTGCGGGAGGAAGGGGGGTTGGGGATCTGCCCTGCCTCCCAGATGAGGGATGGAGACCAGACACAGGAATGGGGGAGCACCCCCCAGGTGGAGAGGGGAGAAAGGGAAGGGAAGCAGAAGGTGGCTCGTGTGGTTCAGTCTCCTGCGTGGAGATCCTATCTGTCCCAAGGGACTATGAACCCTGGAATGTCCTGGGCCATGCGTGTCTGAGTCACTGGGGTTGGCTGGCATGAGCAGAAAGAAGCCTGTGGAAGACTGGGGAGCTGGGAAATACTGCAGGACTGCTGCCTTCTTGAGATTCACCATGCTACTAGTAATGACCCATGGAGGGGGCCAGATGGACATGTGGAGAGATACATGGATTGATGCATGTGTGGATGGTCTACAGGATGTAGATGAGAGGGTAGATGGGTGGATGGACAGATGGACACATGGATGGATAGACAGGCAAGTGGATAGATGAGTTATGAATTAGTAGATGGATAGTGGATGGATGATGGGTGATGGATGGATGGATGATGAATGGATTAGATGGGTTGAATGGATGAATGGTGGATGGATGGAAGATGGATGAATGAATATGGATGATGGGTGGGTAGGTAGGTGGATGGGTGTGCGTAGATAGGTGGATGGATGGATGGATGGATGGATGGATGGTGGATTAATGGATGGTGGATGGGTGGGTGGGTGGATGAAAGATGAATAGGTGGGTGGATGATGGGTGGATGCATAGGTGGGTGGATGGATGGATGGTGGATTAATGGATGAATGGAGGTGGATGATGAATGGATGGATGGATGGATGGATGGTGGATGGAGGGATGGTAAGCCGTTCAGTAAGCACCTGGGGCTATGTCAGACAGGGGATGTGGCAGTGTGAGACTACTCTGGAGGACATCTCGGTGGAGCCAGTGAGACCTCGTAAGTGGACATTTGGCCTGTGTGGCCTCTGGCCTGTCCCAGCTGGCTGGACGCATCTTCCCTGGTCAGCTTTATCAGCTTCTCACCGCGGCCCGTCCTCCCACCTCCAGGCCTCAATTTCCCTGCCAGGAACAGTGTTTCTCAGAGGATGAGAGAGGCTCCCAGGCTCTGTGGGAGGAGAAGGCACTCTGCCCCTGCCCCAGCTTCCCCCTTGCTCCTGCCCTGGGCCCAGTCCAGGGACCTGCTGTGCACCATCTCCCCGATCGCTTGCAAACATCTAGGCACAGAGCCAATCCAAGAGATGGACTCTGGGGAGCGGGAGCAGGCTGTGCTGGGAGGTGTGAGGGGGGAAGGCCTGAGGAGGGGGGACACATGGAGGGGAGGCTCAAGGAGGAGAGGTGCGTGGAGGGAAGTGCAAGGAGGAGAGGTACGTGGAGGGTATGTGCATGGAGGGGAGGTGCGTGGAGGGGAGGCGCGTGGAGGGGAGGTGTGTGGAGGGTATGTGCATGGAGGGCAGGTGCGTGGAGGGGAGGCACATGGAGGGGAGGCACAAGGAGGGGAGGTGCGTGGAGGGTATGTGTGTGGAGAGGAGGTGCGTGGAGGGGAGGCGCGTGGAGGGGAGGTGCGTGGAAGGGAGGCGCGTGGAGGGGAGGCGCGTGGAGGGGAGGCACATGGAGGGGAGGCGCGTGGAGGGTATGTGCGTGGAGGGGAGGCGCGTGGAGGGGAGGCGCGTGGAGGGGAGGCGCATGGAGGGGAGGTGTGTGGAGGGGAGGTGCAAGGAGGGGAGGCGCGTGGAGGGGAGGTGCGTGGAGGGGAGGCACATGGAGGGGAGGCGCATGGAGGGGAGGTGTGTGGAGGGGAGGTGCGTGGAGGGGAGGCACATGGAGGGGAGGCGCATGGAGGGGAGGTGTGTGGAGGGGAGGTGTGTGGAGGGGAGGTGTGTGGAGGGGAGGTGCGTGGAGGGGAGGTGCGTGGAGGGGAGGTGCGTGGAGGGGAGGCGCGTGGAGGGGAGGCACATGGAGGGGAGGTGCGTGGAGGGGAGGTGCGTGGAGGGGAGGTGTGTGGAGGGGAGGTGTGTGGAGGGGAGGCGCGTGGAGGGGAGGTGCGTGGAGGGGAGGCACATGGAGGGGAGGCGCATGGAGGGGAGGCGCGTTGATGGGAGGCGCGTGGAGGGGAGGCGTGTGGAGGGGAGGTGCGTGGAGGGGAGGTGCGTGGAGGGGAGGTGCGTGGAGGGGAGGTGCGTGGAGGGGAGGCGCGTGGAGGGGAGGCACATGGAGGGGAGGTGCGTGGAGGGGAGGTGCGTGGAGGGGAGGTGTGTGGAGGGGAGGTGTGTGGAGGGGAGGCGCGTGGAGGGGAGGTGCGTGGAGGGGAGGCACATGGAGGGGAGGCGCATGGAGGGGAGGCGCGTTGATGGGAGGCGCGTGGAGGGGAGGCGTGTGGAGGGGAGGTGCGTGGAGGGGAGGCGCGTGGAGGGGAGGCGCGTGGAGGGGAGGTGCGTGGAGGGGAGGTGCGTGGAGGGTATGTGTGTGGAGGGGAGGTGCGTGGAGGGAGGCTTGGGCTCCTGGGCTGCAGATGGCTGCTCGGCGGGCTCCTGGCAGGCTCCGAGCTGAGTCACTGCGAGTCACTTCGGCCACTTCCTACCACACATTCCTCCATGTGTGCCACGTCCGGAGCACATCTCCCTGGAATCCCCTGGGCTGTGGCCAAGGGTGTGGGGACACACAGCTGGACAGGCAGAGCCCTCAGGCCCTGCAACCCCAGCATGGACAGAGCCCTGGACAGCATGGCCTCTTGGGACGGGGTGGACACCCACTCCTGCCTCTGAGAGACCCTGAGCTGCCACGCAGACTTCCACTGTGGGTTCACTGAGATGCTCCTAGGAGATGAGGGAGGACCCCGTGTCCCGCCTCGGGGCTCTGTCCATGGAGGACCCTGACCGCACCGCGTGGACAAGACCAGCTCTGGGGGGACAGCCCTGGCTTGTCTCCTGTCCCTGTGTGCAGTGCGGTTTGTCACCCATGTCCTTGTGTGGATTTGGGCTGAAGTGGGGTGCCGTCTCTGTCCACCCTAAGACTTTGGGTGACCCACAGATGTCCTCTTGGGACTCCTCTCTGGCAGGGCCTGGGCCTGGTGACAGCCACCATGGGGCATTCTATGACAGTGGGAGGGAGGACGTGGGAGGGGCAGGGCTCTCGCCTGCATGAGGCCAGGGTCCTGGTCTCAGGCGGCGGCGGAGTGTGGGTGAGTGGATCAGGTCTCCTGGGTGGCCCTGCGGGTCCTGGTGTGGTGATTTCAGGACCCTGTGCTCCCCCACAGGCGCCCCCCACCCTGCTCCAGGGGGTTTAGAGGAGCAGAGGACCTGGGACTGCCCGGGCTTTCAGGGTTAAGGAGGACCTGGGGCGGGACTCCAGGGCCATGCCTAGCTCGTAGCTGTGACGGCCGCTTTGTGACGGGAACACAGAGATGGGCAGATAGGGTTCTCCCCAGAGGTGCTCTGACTCCCAGTCAACTTGGGATGAGGAATCCAAGGACGCTTACTGGGGGAGCGGGGTCTGAGGGGAGTCACAGCTGCTCTGCAGGCCAAGAGGCAGGAAGAGACTGGGCCTTCCACATGGAGACAGACGGACAAAGGCTCCAGTGAGTGAGAGAGCACTGAGTCCCCACTCCATCCATCCATCCATCCATCCATCCATCCATCATCTGTCTATCTACCCATCTACCCACCCACCCATCCATCCATCCACCATCTACTCACCATCCATCCATCATCTGTCATCCATCCACCATCCGTCATTCAGCTACCATCCACTCATCCACCATCCATCCACCATGCATCATTTGCCTATCCACTATCTACCCATCCATTCATTCATCCATCCATCCATCATTATCCATCCATCCATCATCTATCTACCATCTACCCACCCACCCATCATCTGTCTACCCATCTATCCATCTACCCACTCATCTACCCATCCATCCATCCATCCATCCATCCATCCATCCATCCATCCATCATCATCCATCCATCCATCATCTGTCTATCTACCTGTCTACCCATCTATCCACTCATCTACCTGTCTACCCATCTATTCACTCATCTACCATTCTATCCATCTATCCATCATCATCATCCATCCATCCATCATCTGTCTATCTGTCTACCCATCTATCCATCATCTACCCATCCATCTATCCATCATCCATCTATCCATTCATCATCCACCCACCCATCCATCCATCCATCCATCCATCCATCCATCCATCATCTATCTGCCATCCATTTTTCCATCTGGCCATCCATCTTGCATGTACGTCTGTGTGCACAGTGTGCCTAGGCCCCTCCTGCATGTACGTCTGTGTGCACAGTGTGCCTAGGCCCCTCCTGGCCCTGGAGAGAGCTAAGCCTACCCCTGGTGTTTCTCTGACTCTCACTCAGTGAGGATGGCCGTGGCCAGACTCCATTCAGGCTCCACAGCCTGGCGACAGTCTTCTGCCATCAACTCATAGGCCAGGAAGGCTGCCTGCATTTTGCATTGGAAATTCCACTAATTTTTTTGTGTCTTTGCAATAACAATCAGTCCTTAAACATCAAAGGGAGCCGTAGGACATTTCTCCTCCTCACAGTTTTGTATGAGAAGTTATGATTATTATTATCCCACAACTCCAATGACAGGCTGTGCCCCATTTGGAGACCCAAGATTGCAAGAGGAAATTCAGCTAATTATAGTTGGATAGAAATTACAGCCCTGCTGGGTCCTGATTGACTGGTGGCTTGGCGAGAATGGCTGTGTCCCTTGATAAGACTTCGTTCATCTCCTGCAGGAATTCCACAAGCCCTCCACTGCAGGAAAACATCTTTTTTGTCCTTCTCCCATGAAGAACTTGCCCGTATTATGCCTGGAAGATGTGGAGAGCCTGGGTGACAGGATGCACAACCGCAGTCAGAAACCTGGGAGCCTGAAACTCTGGCTGGGTGTCCTCTCTGGGCAGTTGCTACTTTATCGGGCAGGAGGCAATGGAACACCTTGGTTAAAATCACTGGTTCTGGTTGGGCATGGTGGCTCATGCCTGTAATCACAGCTACTCAGGAGGCTGAAATCTGAGGCTCCTGGTCCAAAACCAACTGGACAGGAAAGTCCATGAGAATCAATTCCAATTAACTGGCAAAAAACTAGAAGCAGAGCTGTGGCTCAAATAATAACACGCCAGCCTTGAGTGACAATGCCAGGCCAGAGCTTGAGGGCCTGAGTTCAAGCCCCGGTACTGGCACATATAAAACAAACAACAGACAAAAACCAAAACCCATGGGCTCTGGGCTGAGGCTCCGTGCTCTGGGACAGCATCTCTGAGCCTCAGTTTTGTCATCTGTGAACTGGGGACAATGACCACAAGAACCCTTTCACCTCGGTTGTTTAAAGAATTAAATAAGCTGATAGGTATAAACTTGGCCAGCGAGAACGCTCCTGGGGTTCTAGTGTGCGTGTGTGGACTGCGTGGGCAGGCGGGACCCCTGGAGCGGGGAGAGGGTCCTGCCCCTCCCAGGGCCTCCACCCCTCCATCTGTGGGCAGAGGCCATGGCAGTGGCTTGCTGTAGCCCCCCGGAAGCAGGTGGCGTCTTCCCTCTGCTGCTTCTGATTTCAGGCTTTCAAAACTGCATTTGTTTTAGTGTCAGTACTGAGGCTTGAACTCAGGGCCTCCTGCGCTCACTGAGCTTTTCACTCACCACTGAGCGCTCTACCACTTGAGCCACACCTTTAATTCTAGCTTTAGCTGGTTAATCAGAGCGAAGAGTCTCACCAATTTGTCTGTCTGGGCTGGCTTCGATTTGGGATCCTCAGATCTCAGACTCCTGAGTAGCTGGGATTACAGGCAACTTGCACCAGAGAATCATGTACAGATTTGCGGCTCTTGCCAGTGACAGGAGAGGAAGAGAAGGCCTGTCTTTTGGGGTTTGGTCCAGTTGGATTTGGAGTGCTCGGGTCTTGGTGCACACCATTTGAGGGTGTCTAATTCTCGGGGGGACCCGGTGACAGGGGCCTGCAATCACCCCCCTGCTACGGACTGGACCCCGGGAAATAAGAAGCAGGTTTTCCCGGGTCTGATGGCTGGGTCTGTGAGGCCTGGTTGGGTTTGGGAGCCAGGCCTGCTTGCCGCCTCACTGTGTGGCTGGGATTGGTTTACTTGTGTGCAGTGTTTCTCTCCCAAATGCAGGGAGAGATGCTCCCCAGCCCGAGCGTGCGCGTGCGCAGAGGAGACTCTGACGGTGCACTTGGCGCAGGAGGAAATGGAATTACAGAAGCCATGTTGCTCTCTGGGTTACCTCACGTGGGGGTGAGGATGGGAGGGTGGGGGAGCAAAGCTCCTCCAACCCTGGGCCTCTGTGGGCCTCACTCTGCTAAGAGCCTCCTTTCCTCTCCCTTCTTCCCACCTAGGGAGAATTAAGTGGTACCTGTTTCAAAGCCAACCATGGAAGGAAGGAAATGTGCGATTAGAAGCTTCACAGCAATTTCCAACATGTGGTTTGCGCTCGCAGTGAATGTGTAGGAAGGAAGGGGCTCCGTGGCCCCTAACCTCCCTTACCCCCGGCCCTCCAGACACAGGCCGGAGAGCCAGGCCGGCAGGGAGAGGCGGGCAGGCTGGGCGCCATCTCTGGGCTGGGAGAAGTTCCCCTGGGAAGTTACTCCCAGTAGAATGAACGGTGTCCCAGAGAGGAAATATTAACGTTATAATTACAATTCTGTTTATTTAATTAAGTTATTAAACCGGCCTCGCCTAGGGAGGAGGGAAAAAAACGGAGAAAAAAATGTCTTTGTAGTTCCACGATAATTGTTTCTCCCAGGATGTAATTAGAACCTCGGAAGGGAGCTGAGCCAGGCAGAGCGGGCGCTGCCAGGCCTGGGTCTGGGCCTGGAGCTGGGGCTTGGGGGGCACGCGGGCTGGCTGCCCCCGCGGGGCACTGAGAGCGGCCTGGCACACAGTGGGGCGGCCGCCCCGTCGGGGAGCAGGGGCAGTACAGCCCGGCCTGCCACAGCTGATGTTCCTAAGTGAAGTGACACAGCTCTTCCCGCGACCAGCCTCCCGCTGGCCTTCCTGGCAGAGATGTCCGTCCTGGCTACAGGGGACTGTGTCAAGATGCCGGGCATGAAGCTGACCTTCTCCTCTCCCTCAGTCTCTGCCTGGCGGACCCCCTCTCCCCCTAAGACATGGCCAGCACATCCCACCAGTCCCCGGGCCACCGAGTCTCCCAAAGACGGGTGCGCTGGGGGATGGGGCGCGTTGGGGCGTGGGTGGTGTGAGGGTTCCCGCTCCGGGGCCTCGGTGGGGGGACCCCGGGGAGCCTCTGCAGGGCCCCCACGGCCCGAGAAAGGCTCCAGATCCGGTTCTGAACGAACAGCTGCCTGCAGGCTCCGGGCAGAGGCTCCTGTCAGACGGAAGCCTCCCGCTCCAGCTGGCACGGCCTCCCCGAACAGTCCAGGCTTTGTAAGTGTGGACAGCTGCGGTGGGCAGCGGGAGCTGTGAGGGGAGGGCTGGACCTGGGAAGCTGGGGGGGCAGCAGCATCTGCGAGCGGTGGGGGAGGGGGACTCGGCTGGGTGGGGAAGAGACGCCCAGAGGGCAGCCTGCTCCAGGATGGGGAAGGGGGGTGAGGACTAACGAGGAATTACCAGGAAGCGGAGACCTGCTCACAGGAGGAGGGGGCCTGCTCTCCCCGGTGCCCAGCAAAGAAGCTGGTCCACATAGACCACACTGAGGTGGCCACAAAAGCAACTTAGTGATCAGGGAGGGCATGGGGGCTGTGTGCATCACCGTTCATCCATTCACCTTGTCAGCCATCGTTGGTCCAATACCAGCACTCACCACGCACCAACCCATCATCTACCAATCCATCCTCTCATCCAACTACCCACCCATCATCCATCCATCCATCCACCCACCCATCCATCCATCCACCCACCCATCCATCCACAAACCACCCATCCACCCACCCATCCATCCACCAACCACCCATCCACCCACTATTTAGCCATCTAGCCACCATCCATCATCCACCCATATGTCATCCATCCATCTACTCATCCATCCATCCATCCATTCATTTATTCACCCATCCAACCACCTGCTCAACCATCCATTCATCCATTTACCAACCATCTATTTATTCACCTTCCACCATCCATCCATCTACCCATCTATCCATCCATGCACTACTTATCTATCCATCCATTACCCATTCATCCAATACCGATCCATCCACTCACCCATCTACTATTTATCTACCCATCCATTCATCCATCCATCATTCACCTATCCATCCATTGACCATCCATCCATTCATTCATCCATCCATCCACCCACCATCCATCCATTCATTCATCCATCCACCCATCCATCCATCCCTCATCCACCCATCCATCCACTCATCTATCCATTCATCTACCTATTCATTCATCACCTAACCATCCATCCATCATTCATCCATTATCTCTCATCTATTCATTCATCTATCCATCCATTCATTTACTATTTATCCATCCATCAATCATCCATTCAGCAATCCAGTCACTCATCCTTCTATCCATCTGTCTACCAACCATTCATCTATCCATCCATCCATTTTATCCATCTACCCATCTATCTATCCACCATCCATCCATTCACTCACCCACCCATTCATCCATCCATCTTCCATTCATCCACCCACCCAACCATCCATCTATTCACTTACTCATCCATCCACCTACTATTTATCCATCCATCCATTCATTCACCCATCACCCATTCATTCATCATCTATCATCCATCATCAGTCTATCCATCCACACATCCATCTATCCATCCATACAAGATACCTCTTTTCCTGGGCTCCAGGGAACCAGAAAACAAACTGTCCCTGCCCTGGTGACATTCTCAGCATGTGGGGAAGGGAGTGGAGAGAGAGGGGTGCTGACAGAGAAATAGCCTCATGATGATACAGGGAGGGTCTAAGAAAGGTCAAAAGTGTTTAATAAACATAAACCAAGTGCTAAAGGTCTTGGGGTCCCAATGACTCATCCTAAGTGTCCGTTTCTTATCTACAAAGCAAGAAAAGAGCTGGCAAAGTAGGTATGTAGGTGTGTGTTTGTACAGTCAGATGGAAGCATGGATGGATGGATGGACAGATGACAGATGGATGGATGGATGGGTGAATAGATAGATGGATGGATAAGTGGATGGATGGATGGGCAAATGACAGGTGAGTGGATGGATGGATGGATGGACAGATGGATGATGGCTGACTGGATAGATGGATGGATGGATGAGTAGATGGATGGATGAGTGGACAGATGCATGGATAGATGGGTAGATAGGTGGATGGACGAATGGATGATGGCTGACTGGATGGATGAGTAGATGGATGGATGAGTGGACAGATGGGTGGAGGGATGGACAAATGGACAGATGAATGGAAGCATGTATGCATCCAGGTCATGTGCGCTCTGTGTTTGAGTCAGGCTCCCTCACTGCCTGACTGTTAGTCCCTCACTAGTTGAGACCCGCATCCTCGCCTGGAAAATGGGGCTTCACTTCTCACAGGAACACCCAGCAATTCAGAAGGTGCCTGCACAGGCGACAGCTCCAACGGCTGCTGCCAACAACACCCTGCCCACCTCAGCTCACCCCAGCTGCCCTGCTCGGACTCCTTCCAAGAGGCTTCTGGTTTCTGGGCCTCCTGGGACAAAGGCCTGGGAGTACCCGGGGCCCGTCGTGGAAGCTTGGTGTCCCGAGCAGCCATGGCTGCCATCCTGGATCATGGCATGCGTGACTTGCTGGGGCACAGGCCACCTCCACCAGCAGCAGCACCATTTCTTCCAAAGAAACCACTCATGTGGTTTGGAAGGACTCTGAAATGGGATGCAGGTTATGGTGATGGCCATGGTGGTGGTGATGATTGGTGGTGGTGGTGGTGATGATGGTGGTGGTGGTGGTGGTGGAGGTGGTGGAGGTGGTGGAGGTGGTGGTGATGATGGTGGTAGTGATGGTGGTGATGGTGGTGATTGTGGTGATGATGATGATGGTGATGGTGGTGGTGATGGTGGTGATGATGATGATGGTGATGGTGGTGATGATGGTGATGTGATGATGGTGGTGGTGATGGTGATGATGGTGATGGTGATGATGATGATGGTGGTGGTGGTGGTGGTGGTGATCATGGTGATGATGGTGATGGTGGTGATGGTGATAATGGTGATGATGATGATGGTGGTGGTGGTGGTGATAATGGTGGTGGTAGTGGTGGTGATTATGGTGATGATGGTGATGATGATGATGGTGGTGGTGGTGATTATGGTGATGTAGTGGTGATGGTGGTGATGATGGTGATGATGATGATGATGGTGATGGTGATAATGGTAATGATGATGATGGTGGTGAGGGTGATAATGGTAATGATGATGATGGTGGTGATGGTGGTGGAGGTGATGGTGGTGATGATGATGATGGTGGTGATGGTGGTGGAGGTGATGGTGGTGATGATGGTGATGATAGTGATGATGATGATGATGATGATGGTGATGGTGGTGATGATGGTGGTGGTGGTGGTGATTATGGTGATGTAGTGATGTAGTGGTGATGGTGGTGATGTAGTGATGATGGTTGTGATGGTGGTGGTAGTGATGATGGTGATGATGGTAATGATGATGGTGATGGTGGTGATGATAGTAATGATGATGGTGATGGTGGTGATGATGGTGGTGATGCTGATGATGGTGGTGGTGATGGTGGTGATGATGGTGATGGTGGTGATGATGATGGTGGTGATGATGGTGGTGATGATGGTGATGGTGGTGATGATGGTGGTGATGATGGTGATGGTGGTGATGATGGTGATGGTGGTGGTGGTGGAGGTGATGGTGGCACACAGTCAGAGTCAGCAGAGGCCTCCCCGAGGCTGTCGGGCCCAGCCAGCAGGGCTGCTGTGACTCGAGTCAGGAGCCTCAGGTGGCCCTGGCTCTCCTCTCTCCCCCAGGATGGCTACAGAAGGCTCTAGATGAGGAGGGCTGGAAGGAGAGCACAGCCCCGCAGCCACAGGACCTTAGGTTTCTGGCTTTTTGGAAGAAATGGGACTGGGGAGAGGCGGCGGAGGGGCAGGTGGCACGGAGGGCCATGGCTTTGTGGTGGCCGGCCCCGCTGGCCAGCCTGGCAGCTTCCTGTGGCCAGGAGCCCTCACTGTGGGGACATGGTGGCCCAGACAAACGGGTTTGTATTTCCCTAGCCCTGGTGCCGGGCCGGCTCAGGGCAGGCCGGGCACACCCCGTGCCAGCCTGTGGGACGGTGGGTCCCTGGCCCTCCACTGCACTGGGGCGGCGTCGAGACTTTAGGAAGACCGCCAGGGTGGCACCTTTGGAGGTTTGCACCATCCACCTCCTCTCTCCTTCCACTCCTGAGCTGAGAACATTCTCTGTGGCCCCTCTACCCTCCATCTCTGCTTGTCTCTGGGGCTTGAGGTTAGGGGTCAGGAGTCAGAAGTGCCACACCGGCCAAGAGGCCAGGCCTGGACCCTGGAAGCCCCACAGCTGGTAAGTAAATGATGATGATGTGCTATACACCCAGGCCCCTTCATCTTCCACTTCATCCCTAGGCACACACTGTTCTGAGGGGAGGGGGGGTGTCACTGGAGATGGTTGGAACTTTCTAGAAAGTTCTAGAAAATTCTAGGCTCTTTGTCTGGGTTCTTTTGCTCAGTGTCAATATTGTAAGGCTCAGCTCTGCTGTTGTTTGTGTCCACTGCCTGGTGTTCCCATGGGGTGGACTGACCTCCACCACAGACACCCTCACCACTGGACAACGCATTCCCTCACACTGCAGGGGAGGGGCCCTGAGGGGAGCCACAGCCCCTCCCCTGCCGTCTCTCCATGGCCGCTCTTGACTGCCTTGGGGTCCCTGGCTCCTCTGAGCTGCTGGGGGGGAAGGGTGAAGAGCAACTTGGGGTGCAGTAGAAGCCCCTTTGGTGTCCTGGGAGGCCACTCTGGGCCCTCGGTAGGAGGAAGCTTTTGCAAAGTGAGTAGGGAGTGGGGTCACAGGGCCTACGGCATGGGGGTCGGGGGGCTGAGGGAGTGGGGTCACAGGGCCTACGGCATGGGGGTCGGGGGGCTGAGGGAGAGGGGTCACAGGGCACACAGCATGGGGGTCGGGGGGCTGAGGGAGAGGGGTCACAGGGCCTACGGCATGGGGGTCGGGGGGCTGAGGGAGTGGGGTCACAGGGCCTACGGCATGGGGGTCGGGGGGCTGAGGGAGAGGGGTCACAGGGCCTACGGCATGGGGGTCGGGGGCTGAGGGAGAGGGGTCACAGGACACACGGCATGGGGGGTCGGGGGGCTGAGGGAGAGGGGTCACAGGGCCTACGGCATGGGGGTCGGGGGGCTGAGGGAGAGGGGTCACAGGACACACAGCATGGGGGGTCGGGGGGCTGAGGGAGAGGGGTCACAGGGCCTACGGCATGGGGGTCGGGGGGCTGAGGGAGAGGGGTCACAGGACACACAGCATGGGGGGTCGGGGGGCTGAGGGAGAGGGGTCACAGGGCCTACGGCATGGGGGTCGGGGGCTGAGGGAGAGGGGTCACAGGACACACAGCATGGGGGTCGGGGGGCTGAGGGAGAGGGGTCACAGGGCCTACGGCATGGGGGTCGGGGGCTGAGGGAGAGGGGTCACAGGACACACAGCATGGGGGTCGGGGGGGGCTGAGGGAGAGGGGTCACAGGACACACAGCATGGGGGTCGTGGGGCTGAGGGAGAGGGGTCACAGGGCACACGGCATGGGGGTCGGGGGGCTGAGGGAGAGGGGTCACAGGACACACGGCATGGGGGTCGGGGGGCTGAGGGAGAGGGGTCACAGGGCCTACGGCATGGGGGGTCAGGGGGGCTGAGGGAGAGGGGTCACAGGGTCTACGGCATGGGGGTCGGGGGGCTGAGGGAGAGGGGTCACAGGGTCTACGGCATGGGGGTCGGGGGGCTGAGGGAGAGGGGTCACAGGGCACACGGCATGGGGGTCGGGGGGCTGAGGGAGAGGGGTCACAGGGCCTACGGCATGGGGGTCGGGGGGCTGAGGGAGAGGGGTCACAGGGCCTACGGCATGGGGGTCGGGGGCTGAGGGAGAGGGGTCACAGGGCACACAGCATGGGGGTCGGGGGGCTGAGGGAGAGGGGTCACAGGGCACACAGCATGGGGGTCGGGAGGCTGAGGGAGAGGGGTCACGGGACACACAGCATGGGGGGTCGGGGGGGCTGAGGGAGAGGGGTCACAGGGCACACAGCATGGGGGTCGGGGGGCTGAGGGAGAGGGGTCACAGGGCACACAGCATGGGGGTCGGGAGGCTGAGGGAGAGGGGTCACAGGGCACACAGCATGGGGGTCGGGGGGCTGAGGGAGAGGGGTCACAGGGCCTACGGCATGGGGGTCGGGGGGGCTGAGGGAGAGGGGTCACAGGGCCTACGGCATGGGGGGTCAGGGGGCTGAGGGAGGGGGGTCACAGGGCACACGGCATGGGGGTCGGGGGGGCTGAGGGAGAGGGGTCACGGGACACACGGCATGGGGGTCGGGGGGCTGAGGGAGGGGGGTCACAGGTCACACGGCATGGGGGTCGGGGGGCTGAGGGAGAGGGGTCACAGGACACACAGCATGGGGGTCGGGGGGCTGAGGGAGAGGGGTCACAGGTCACACGGCATGGGGGGTCGGGGGGCTGAGGGAGAGGGGTCACAGGGTAAACGGCATGGGGGTCGGGGGGCTGAGGGAGAGGGGTCACAGGGCACACGGCATGGGGGGTCGGGGGGGGCTGAGGGAGAGGGGTCACAGGACACACAGCATGGGGGGTCGGGGGGGCTGAGGGAGAGGGGTCACGGGACACACGGCGTGGGGGCTCAACCACAGCTGGACTGGAATTGGATTCACCCGCCCAGCCCAGGCCAGACCCGGGCAGAGCCACGGGGAGGTGGAGCCCCGCCCGTTTCGGAGTTTGGTGCTCCCACACACGGGATCAAATCTGTACAAGATTGGGTCAGGGGACGAAGCCCACTGTCTTCAGAGGGAGGAGAGCAAGAATGGAGCGGCGGCAGTGTGGTCCTGCAGGAGGTGTGGCCCAGGGGCCCCGCGGGGCGCCCCCTGCCGGTCAGGAGAGCATCTGCAGGTGCTGGCGGGGTCCGGCGGGCCTGGAGCTGGGCTCCTCCTGGCTCTGAAGCAACCCAGTGGTGGGCTGGGCCCCGTCCCCCCATGGACAGCAGCACACAGCCTGTGCCATTCAGGGTCCATGACGCAGAACCACCCAGGAGGGTGTGTGGTGAGTGGTCACCCCATCCCCAGGGAGGAGACCCACCTGCTACAGGGACACCAGGTCATGCTGGCTTCCACGGCAAGGGCTCGGCTACAGAACCGCTCCATGGAGATGGGTCCAGCCAGTGATAGGCACTCATTCCTCCAGCCAGCCATCATCCGTCTATCAGCCATTTATCCATCATCCATCCATCCACCATCCATCCATCATCCATCCATCATCCATCCATCATCCACCATCCATCCATCATCCACCATCCATCCATCATCCACCATCCATCCATCATCCACCATCCATCCATCATCCACCATCCATCCATCATCCATCATCTGTCATCCATCATCCGTCCATCATCCCTCCATCACCCATTTATCCATCATCCATCCATCCACCATCCATCCACCATCCATCATCCATCATCTGTCATCCGTCCATCATCCCTCCATCACCCATTTATCCATCATCAATCCATCCATCCATCCATCATCCATCCACCCTCCATCCATCCATTCATTCATTCATCATCTGTCCATCATCCATCCATCAGCCATCATCCATTTATCCACTATCTATCCATCCACCATCCATCCATCACCCATTTATCTATCACCTATCCATCCACCCACCATCCATTGTCCACCCTCCATCCATCATCCATTCATTTACTCATGCTTATTCATTCACTCAAAACCATTGGGGTTAAGCTGGTGGTGTGTGACCCAGCCCCGGTCCTCCTCCCCACGCCCCTTTGAGCCCTGGCAGGGAGTGGTGACCCTGTCACTTGGGGAATTCCTCTTGCTGGGCAGAGGAGCGTGAGCTCCGGGGGTGGCCCAGGGCCCTGCTGCGGGTCCCACGTGCTGTGTGTGGTACCCAAGGAAACGGCTGGCCATGTCCTGAGGCCACTGAGAGGCATGGGTGCTCTTAGCGCCGGCCTGGCCGGTCCCCGCTCTCCCTCCTGCTGTGGAGGACAGGAGAAGAAGGCTGCCATAGCCACCGGAGATGACCCAGCCAGGCCGCCCTGCTCTGCCTGCCTCCTGCACTAGGAGCAGTGGGCTTCAGGGTGTTCTAAGCCCCTCGTGACAGGTCTGACAAGGTGGGATGCCAGCCCCGCCCCCGGCCCTGAGGATACCCCAGGAGGAGACACAGCTAGCAGTAGAGAGAAGGAGGGGCAGGAATGGGGGTCGGGGGGCAGGGGGCAGGGGGCAGGGGGCAGGGCAGGGGGCAGCCAGAGACATGCCACATGCCGAGTCCCTTCACCCTGAGGCCACTGTGTGTGCAACGGCACACACCAACGGTGACGCCTCACTTCTCCGAGCACCCTGCGAGCGGCCACCAGCAAGGCGTGTGGTGGCAGGCAGGCCATGTGGAGCCCCGGCCCACGGGGAGCAAGCAGGACTCTCACTCAGGCCCTGGCCGCTCCCCAGGGGAGGGAAATGGGGGCAAAGCAGCCTCTAGAGGCTGACCACGGCTGCTCCGGCTGCTCCGGGGTCAGCGGTCCGTGGCTGCCTCCCTGGGCTGGGCCCCTGCCCACGCTGCCCAGGGCCCCTCCCTGTCGGGGCGCACTCCTACCCACCCAGAGGGGCTCCGTGAGGGCAATGCCAGAGGCGGCCGGAAGCGCGGGGGTGGGGGGGGGAAGCTGAGGTTCCTGGGTCTGTGGGGCCCAGGAATGCAGCCCGCCACCCGCCGTCGGCAGGCCCAGGCCCAGCTGCGCTGTCTGATCTCCTTCCAGCCCCAGGACGCACAAACAGCAATCTCCGCGCCCCCCCCCCCCCCCCCGGGCCTCCGGCCACACTGCGCAGCGCAGCGAGGGTGCGGCAGACGGCCAGGCCGTGGGGTCCCCACCAGCAAACACAGCTCCTCCCTGAACCCTGGCCCGCAGGGGTATGGCGGGGGGGAGGGAGGAGCGGGCAGAGGGGCCCAGAAGGACCCCCCTGAATCTGGATGCCCAGGGCAGCTTCGCCCCAAGGGTCCCCCACAAAACTTCGCAGTGCCAGGAGGGGTCAAGTGAGGGGTAGGGAAGGGGAGACGGCACCAAGTGTGCTACCCCCCCAAATCATACTCTGGGATCCGGACCCCACGGCCTACAGTGGGCAGAGGTAATAGGCGTAGTGTGAGACCCCTCATCTAACCCAGCTGGGGCCCCACAAGAAGCAGGCGAGTTCCTGTGAGGAGCCGGCTCCTGAGGGAGGGGCAGCCTGCTACACCCCACCTCCCGATTCAGACAGGAGACCGGGACTGTCCCAGGGGCTCTGCTGGGGGCCCCTCCGCAAATCCTGGGGTTCCAGGTAGCACAGGAGCCCCCAACACAGGGAGGGCAGGACCTTTGAGAATGGAGAGGCTCAGCCTGGGGGGGGGTCTAGCTTCTAGACCAATGGGGATGATGGGTGGTTGGGGGGGGTCAGAGGGCACAGGGAGCAGGCGACACATAATTTGCTTTTTAATGAAGGCCCGGCTCACAGGAAATCGAATGCAACAGCTCAGTGAGTTTTTAACTCGATTTTATCGAGGTTTTTGTGGAAGTCCAGCAGACGGAGCAATGTCAGAGCACTGGGTCAGTCCCGGGTGTGCATGTGTCCACGCTCCCCCGCCCGGCCCCTCCACCGTGTTCCAGCCCCCTCCACCCACCCTCCTTCCACCCTGTCCCCAGCAACTGCCAGAGGCTGGCTGTCTCCCTTAGTTTGTTTTTCCTACAATTTGGTATAAATCGAACCCAGGGATGGTCTCCAGTCCTCCTCACCTGCTTCTTCCTCCTTTTTTTTTTTTTTGCTGGTTGTGGGGCTTGAACTCTGGGCCTGGGCGCTGTCCCTCAGCTCTTCAGCTCAAGGTGAGCGCTCTACCACTTGAGCCACAGCACCACTTCCAGTTTTCTCGTGGTTCATTGGAGATAAGAGTCTCACGGACTTTCCTGCCCAGGCTGGCTTTGAACTGTGATCCTCAGATCTCAGCCTCCTGAGTAGCTAGGATGACAGGCGTGAGCCATGGGTTCCAGGCCTCTTCCTCCTTCTTGCAGCAGGATTTGAACTCAGGGCCTCTCTTTTTCTAGATAGGTGCTCTGCCACTGCTTTTTCCAGCTGTTGGCTGTGAGTTGTGCTGGGGTGGGTGGTGGGTTTACCACGGAACCTTGTGGTTTGGGGAGGCCACACCCTGGTCCCCAAGGTCGATCGGAAGCGCTGTGGATGTTCACAGACTCGGTCCCCGCAGAGGAACGGTTTTATTTCTTCCTTTTCCTTTTCAGTTCCTTTGCTCCTGTTTTCATTTCTCCCTTCCTCCCTTCTTCCCTCCTTCCCCTCCCCTTCTTTTTCCTCCTTCCCTCCCTCTCTCCCTCCCTCTCTCCTTCCTTTCATTGTCTTTGTCTTATTGCGGAGTCTGGGGTCCAGAGTGCGGGACGTGAGGGCCTTTGCCCTCTCCTCGGTCTTGACCGGAGAACCTTCCGCTGTTCCCGTGCCCGGCGTTTGCCCAGGCTCAGGGGTCTGATTGGGGAGCGGGGTGGGGCGCAGTGAGCTGGTGTGGGACCCCCCGGCCCTGTGCGGTGTGTGCATGGATCCTGCTGCCAGAGCCTGGTGCTTTGGACACGTGCCGGTCTGGGCCTGGCTCCCCAGGGCCCAGGGCTCCCCTGCCCATCCTCCCTCCTGACCTCCCCCTCCCTCTCTTCCTCCACTCCTTCTCCCCCTCCCCCTCCGCTGTATGTCTGTGAGATCATACCCAGTGCTGGTCTTCCTAGTGGGGAAGGATTGCTGTGTGTGTGCACGTGAGTGTGTGTACGTGTACGTCAGAGTGTGTGTGTGAATGTGTGTGAGTGTGAGTGTGAACATGAATATGAGTGATTATGTGGGTGTGTGGGTGTATGAGAGAGTGTGTGTAAGTGTGTGTGTGTGTGAGTGTGAGTGTGTGAACATGTACGTGAGTGTGTGTACATGTGTGTGTGAATGTGCACGTGAGTGTGTGAGTTGTGTTACGTGTACGTCAGTGTGTGTGAGTGTGTGTTATGTGTACGTCAGTGTGTGTGAGTGTGAGTATGTGAGTGTATGGGTGCATGAGAGAGTGTGTGAGTGTGAGTGTGTGTGTGAACATGTACGTGAGTGTGTGTACTGTGTGTAAGTGTGTGAACATGTACGTGAGTGTGTGAGTGTGTGTACGTGAGTGTGTGTTACGTGTATGTCAGAGTGTGAATGTGTGTGAGTGTGAGTGTGTACATGAATGAGTATGAGTGATTATGTGGGTGTGTGGGTGTATGAGAGAGTGTGTAAGTATGTGTGAGTGTGAGTGTGAGTGAGTGTGTGTGTGTGGGTGCATGAGAGAGTGTGTGAGAGTGTGTGTGCGTGTGTGAGTGTGTATGAGTGTGAGTGTGTGAACATGTATGTGAGTGTGTGTACGTGTGTGTGAGTGTGTACGTGAGTGTGTGAGTGTGAGTGTGTGTACATGAGTGTGTGTGTGTGTGCCCAGCCTCTGGCTGGGCATTTTGGGAACAAGCAGCAGGGCGGGAGCTCCCAGACCCCCTGGCCCCGGCCTCCCCATCTGCCCTCCAGCGGTGTGAGCCGGGCTGGCTCTGTGCTTCCCGCCAGCCAGGAAGAGGCCGGCAAGCGGCAGCCACCTCCTGCGTCAGCAGCCTGGCAGCTGCGCGCACACGCAGCAGCAGCTCCGCTCTCCGGGACCTGCGGTGCGAAGCTCCTGCGGCCCATCCCAGCCCTCTGCGCCGCCCCGGCTCTCCTTTGCGCCCACCACCCAGTGACCATCGGTGCTGAACCCGGGGGCAGGTGCCACGCAGGCCCCGCTAGGGCAGGGCTCCGCGTTGCTGCCCCTCCCATGGGTCCCAGCCTCGTCCAGGGGACCCTGAGACCAGCCAGCCCGTGGGTCTCAGCCTCACCCAGATGTAGAGAAGGGATAATGGACCCGCCTCCCAGGTTTCTCGTGGAAACTGAGTCACAGGGTCCCGGGGGGTGGCCCTGAGGTGACCCAGGGAGGAGAGGCCACTGGGAGTGTCCCGGGTCCGGTTCCACCCGCCGCCCACACAGGCCCGCGTCCCCTCCGACGGAGGGCTAAGGTCACTTGGAAGGGGATCAGTGAGTGGGGCTGGTTCCTGGCGGGGGTGGGGGGGAAGGGGAGGGAGGTGGAACCCGGGGTCTCTGGGCTCCTCGCGTGGGGCTCGGCTGTGCCTGCATTGGAGAGCTGAGTGTTCTGTGATGTCCCCACAAGTCAGGGCCAACAGCTAAGAGAGCGGCGGGCCCCGGGGCTGGGGCTGGGTAATGGTGGGGGGTGGGGGCGGTCAGAGAACCTTCTAGCTGTGTTATGACAAAGCAACAGTGCTGAACGTTCTGAACCACAGACCTACACTTCTGCTCCATGCGGGAGAGAAGCGTGGAGCGCGTGGGTTGCGTCTCAATAAAGCCGTACGCAATACGCTTGGTCAGGTGGAGGAGCCGGCTCCCCTGGGAGGGGACCAGGGTGCCACCCGGTGCCCAGCGCCGCATGGTCCTGGGTCCAGGACCTGGCTCTGAGGCCACGAGAGGACCCCAGCCTGCTGCAGACACCGGGTCCACAGCGTCCTGGTGCCCGGGGCTGAGGCGCTCGAGCTGCTGGTGTGGAGGCCGCACGTCCATCAGCCCGAGAGGCAGACAGACCTGGCTCTAGTGGAGAGGTGGCGGCTCCCGGGTCCAGACGTCGGACATTGTGCACGTTGTGTAGCGGGCCACACAGCTGCGTGACAAAGAGACCCGAGAAAGAGACCCGTGAGCGCTGCAGCTCCGGGTCTGCAGGAGCTGCTCACTGGCCAAGCAGACTAGGCAGGGAGGCGGAGAGCGCCAGGCCCGGCTCCGCCCAGGCCCCAGGCGGGGAGTGGAGGGCGGGGCTTGGAAGCCTCTGTGTCTGGTCCCCAGTGGTGGTATGGTTGTGCACCCCACCGTGGAGGGGCTGGTGCTGGGCTGTGTGGGCCATGCCTGGCAGACGGCTGTCACCTCGGGAGGTCAGCACGGGATGACGGGTGCACTGCAGGCAGGCAGCACAAAGCCCCCAAACGTCCAGCTCCTCCTGGTAGAGATGGAGATGCAGTTCCAGGATGGCCGAGGTTCGCGCCTCACGTCCACCGGAGCCACTTCGGGCGTCCGGCGGGGATGGAGGAGGGAGTGGAGCGGAGCTGCCGGAGCCAGGAGAGGGGAAGATGGTGCCGGTCATCACCACGGCCCCTGGAGATGACCCCGGCGCGGGCCTGCGCGGGGCCTTGGCCAGCGGCCGCTCCGGGCCGGGCCAGGCCAGTGGTGACTCAGCACACGGCCGCAGCGCTGCCCCCGGCGAGGCCCACTGGACAGCCGGACGCTCGATACACTTTGTTTTGAAAGAAAACAAACTCTTTTGAAACAGTGGCGGGAGCAGACGGACAGTCTCACCGCCCCGACGCCCCTCCCCGAGGGCAGTGGGGACACCTCGTGGGCGAGGGGTCCGAGGGCCAGGGGCCCACACCAGAGCCTGGGCCTGGTCCCAGCCCTCTGAGGCAGCCGGGTGGGCCAGGGCCCCTTGGAAGTGGATGCTGGGTTTGGACACGGAGCCACGGAAGGGCAATGGACGGGTCAGAGGGTCCACAGGCCGGACCCCCGCCAGGAGGATGCCACCAAAGAACAAGGGAATAATCCAGCAAATAATCCATGGTTCTAGAGGCTTCTGAAACCGGAGGCCCCTATCTGGGAGGCCCTGGGTTCCAGTAGGGAGGCCGGTGAGGGGGACCAGCTCTGGTTTTTGGAGATCAGAGTCTCTCCAAGTCCCTGGGGTTGGCTTTGGACTGCAATCCTCAAATGACAGCCTCTCGAGTTCCCAGGATTACAGGCAATGATACCTGTGTCCGGCTTGCCTCAGTTGTGGGGCCTGAACTCTGGACCTGGGCGCTGTCCCTCAGCTCTTCAGCTCAAGACGAGTGCTCTACCGCTTGAGCCACAGCGCCACTTCCGGTTTTCTGAGTGGTCTATTGGAGATAAGAGTCTCAGGGACTTTCCTGCCTGGGCTGGCTTTGAACTGCGATCCTCAGCTCTCAGCCTCCTGAGTAGCTAGGATCACAGGCATGGGCCACCTGTGTCCGGCTTGTCTCCGTCATTTTTGAGGTGGAGTCTCTCTTCAGGCCTGGGTTTTGATCTGGGGTCGGCTTTGAGGACGGATCCCAGGCAAGTCCCTCCCCTGGAGGGAGCTCCCTCCCACGTGAACCGTCTAAGAAAAGCTAGTCCTGCTGCACCCGAAAGCCTGCCAGGAAGCGTGTGCAGCAGTGGAGGGGTCCCAGGCCAGGCTGGGGGCACGGCCCACACCTCTCCCCAACTCTGGTTCCCTGGGTTTCCTTCTGGTCAAGGACAACACATCTCGCAGAGGTCCAAAGACACCAGACATCCTACATGGCCGGGCACAGTAGCATACTCCTGTCATCCCAGCTGGGTCGGGAGCATAGGTAGAGAAAAATAACGCAAGCAGAAGGGGCTGGCAGGTGGCTTAGGCCCTGGAGCTCCCGGCTACCAGGCTCACCAAGGCCCTGAGTTCACGTCCCCATACTGCAACTGCCCTGTGTGAGGCGTGGGTGGGGGTGGGGGTGGGATCGTGGGTGGCGGCCCAGCCCTGGCCACCTTGGAGATTCTTGACCGCAGCCCTGTCTGTGTTGGCCGCCTGGGCTCTTGCTGGCCAACCTTCTGTCCATGGGCGTCTCTCGGGGCTCAGCGCTGCCGCTGGGGGTGGCGTCCGGTGCGGCTGTGGCGGGCGGCGGACGGCACCCATCACCCAGCCCCCACGCCTGCGGCTCACCCACTCCTAGGACAGCTCAGCGCCGCAGGCTGGTTTTCTGCTGGCCCTTGGTGAACTCCTTTCCATCCCTCAAAACCCACCAGTGAGGGTTTTTCTCTGGGAAGCTTCTTTTCAGAGGGAATACAAAAAGCAGTCGTTGGGAGGCAGAGGGGCACCCCCCCTTCCTTCCCCCTCCCCCGCCCCACGGTACCCGCCCCTCCCCCGCCCCACGGTACCCGCCCCTCCCCCTCCCCCGCCCCACGGTACCCGCCCCTCCCCCTCCCCCGCCCCACGGTACCCGCCCCTCCCCCTCCCCCGCCCCACGGTACCCGCTCTGCCACGTGGCCCCACTGCATCGCCGCCGGCCTGATGTCCCCAGCTGGGGCGGGCATGGTGGCCGTGAGGGGCGGCTGCCATGCCACAGGGAGAGGAGCGTGGCCGGGGCTGGCGGCCCGGGGCTCGGAGGATGGGGTGCCCAGGCAGGGGACAGCTCCCCTCAGGAGGCAGGGGGACCCCGCGTTTGTCGGTGACCGTGTCCTCAGGGTCGGTGTCTGCTGGAAGTTGGCCTGGGGACAGGCAGAGCGAGGAGGGTGAGGATGGCCTCCCAGGCCATCCCAGGGCTGGAGTTCCAGGGCGGGCAGCCGGGAAGGCCTCGGGGAGGCCTCGGGAGGGAGGAGCCGGCCAGGGTGGCGTGCTGGCCAGGTGAGACAATTTAGCCAGAAAGAAGGGAGCGGGAAGGAGACGGGTCCTGCCCCTGCCTCCACCTGGGGTTTCCTGCTGCCAGCCTTGAGATGCCCACCTCCCTGGGCCTCATCGTTGCTGTCTGTGCAGTGGGGAGCGTGTGTGTTCATGTGCATGCATGTGTGCGCATGTGCATGTATGTGTGGGTGCACTGTGTGTGCATGCGTGTGTGTGTGCGTGTGCATGCATGTGTGGGTGCACTGTGTGTGCATGCATGTGTGGGTGCATGTGTATTCACGTGCATGCATGTGCGTGTGTGCGTGTGTGTGTGTGTGTGTGTGTGTGCGTCCCTCCTTGCAGGGGTGCAAATACCCTCTGGCTTTGGAGTTTACAGAGAGGACAGCACAGGCATCAGGGAGCAGCACCCCTGGGACAAGAGGGTGTGTTGTCTTCTGGAAGGTTCCAAACACAGAGCCAGCTGGGCACTAAGGGCAGAAGGGCCACCGGGACAACGCCATACCGGCGCAGCCCGAGATCCAAGGGGCCCCCATCCTGTCCACACGGCACCCCTCCAGACAAGTGACCCAGCGAGGGACAGCATCCTGCCTGTCCCCAGGGCGGGGAGGAGAGCATGAGCAGCCCCCACGTGCTGAACCCCAGGTCCACGTGGCGGGAGGAGGGGGGAACACAGAGAGCCACGTGGGACCCCGCACACCAGGAACGCTGTCGCCCTGCGCTGGGGCCCGTGTATGGTGCCTCCAGGGAAGCCTGGACCCGCACCCACCGAGGGGTACAGGGCGGGGGCCGGGCTGAGGTCCCGCCCTGGGGAGGGGGGACACAGGGGTCACCGGCCGCTCAGCCGCCAGGCACCAGCTTGTGCGGCCACGGCGGGCCTGGCGGGGCTCGGGCGCCTCAGGGCTCTGCCACCTCTGGCTGCAGCCAGCTCCCGCCTCCCGTAGCCCTGGCCCCTGCTCTGCGCGGCAGATTCTCTCTGTCACACCCGTGCACAGCCCCAGGCCACCCAGGAGGGGGACAGAGCCCAGAGGCCGGGGCGCTGGCTCTGGGCCGCTCTGCTCTGCCCTCTGTCCCTGCAGCTGTGGACAGGAAGCACAGCCCAGCACGAGCTGCCGGCCCCGGGATGAGGTAATGTCCTGCGGAGGCCTGTGGAAGGGAGGCGAGCCCCGGCCTGGCGGCCTGCACCCTGTGCGCTGCTGTTTCCAGACACCCCGGGGCGGGGGGGGGGGGGGCGGATATGACGGGGCGACTCCAGATGAGGGTTTCAGTCGGTGTCAGGGCCCACTGCGGGCCCCGGGCAGCCCCGCCGGCCAGGGCCATTGCCTCCAGCATGGGGACAGGGCGTTTGCGATGCTGGGGTAGGGAGAGGGCCCCGGCCATGCCCGAGCCTTGTGTGCACAGGAGAGCCTGCGCTGAGCCCATGCCGGGGGAGAGGGCCCACTCCGCAGACGGCAGGTGTGGGCGCCCTGCCCGCTTCGGGGCAGGGTGCTGCTGTCAGTGCCACCGGAGCACCGGACCTTTCCTGAGCCTGGAGAAGCGTGCCACCCCTCGGCAAGGCTGGCAGCTGGGCCGCCCATGGCACCGCACTGGCCGCTCTGCCTGGTGCTGCCGTATCCCAGCTCCTTGGCTGAGTGGGGTTTGCAAGGACCCCTTAGATGCCACACAGGAGAACCTGGGCCTGGGACGCGGCAGGCGGGCCTTTCGGAAGTGGGAGCCACCAAAAGGGGGTGACGGGTGAGGAGAGGGGCACAGGCACCCAACTTCCTTATGAACTGAGATGAGGGAGCGACGGTGGTGGATGAGGGTGGGTGGTGAAGGAAGATGGAGGATGATACAGAGGTGATGGAGGAGGATGGTGGAGGATGGAGGATGGAGGATGGAGGGGTGATGGAGGAGGATGGTGGAGGATGGTGGATGATGGTAGAGGATGGAGGGGTGATGGAGGAGGATGGTGGAGGATGGAAGATGATGGAGGGGTGATGGAGGAGGAGGATGGATGATGGAGGATGATGCAGAGGTGATGGAGGATGGGGGTGGATGGAGGATGGATGATGGAGGGGTGATGGAGGAGGAGGATGGATGATGGAGGATGATAGAGGGTGATGGAGGAGGATGGTGGATGATGGAGGATGATGGTGGATGATGGAGGGGTGATGGAGGAGGATGGTGGATGATGGAGGATGATGGAGGGGTGATGGAGGAGGATGGTGGAGGATGGAGGATGGAGGATGGAGGGGTGATGGAGGAGGAGGATGGATGATGGAGGATGATAGAGGGTGATGGAGGAGGATGGTGGATGATGGAGGATGATGGTGGATGATGGAGGGGTGATGGAGGAGGATGGTGGATGATGGAGGATGATGGAGGGGTGATGGAGGAGGATGGTGGAGGATGGAGGATGGAGGATGGAGGGGTGATGGAGGAGGAGGATGGATGATGGAGGATGATAGAGGGTGATGGAGGAGGATGGTGGATGATGGAGGATGATGGTGGATGATGGAGGGGTGATGGAGGAGGATGGTGGATGATGGAGGATGATGGAGGGGAGATGGAGGAGGATGGTGGAGGATGGAGGATGGAGGATGGAGGGGTGATGGAGGAGGAGGATGGAGGATGGAGGATGGAGGGGTGATGGAGGAGGAGGATGGAGGATGGAGGATGGAGGGGTGATGGAGGAGGAGGATGGAGGATGGAGGATGGAGGGGTGATGGAGGAGGAGGATGGATGATGGTGGATGATGGAGGGGTGATGGAGGAGGATGGTGGAGGATGGAGGATGATGGAGGGGTGATGGAGGAGGAGGATGGATGATGGAGGATGATGCAGAGGTGATGGAGGATGGTGGAGGATGGAGGATGGATGATGGAGGGGTGATGGAGGAGGAGGATGGAGGATGGAGGATGATGGAGGGTGGTGGATGATGATGGTGGATGATGGAGGAGGATGGTGGATGATGGAGGGGTGATGGAGGGGTGATGGAGGAGGATGGTGGATAATAGAAGATGGATGGTGGAGGGGTGATGGAGGAGGATGGTGGATGGTGGAGGGGTGATGGAGGAGGATGGTGGATGATGGAGGGGTGATGGAGGAGGATGGTGGATGATGGAGGATGGATGGTGGAGGGGTGATGGAGGAGGATGGTGGAGGATGGTGGATGATGGAGGGTGATGGAGGAGGATGGTGGGTGATGGAGGATGGATGATGGAGGATGGATGATGGAGGGGTGATGGAGGAGGATGGTGGATGATGGAGGAGGATGGTGGATGATGGAGGATGATGGTGGATGATGGAGGGGTGATGGAGGAGGATGGTGGAGGATGGAGGATGGAGGATGGAGGGTGATGGAGGGGTGATGGAGGAGGATGGTGGATGATGGAGGGTGGTGGAGGATAATGGAGGGATGATGGTGGAACAATGGAGGGGTGATGGAGGAGGATGGTGGATGATGGAGGGGTGTTGGTGGACGATGATGGGTGATGGAGGATGCTGGTTTTATGGTAGGATCCGTGTGTACATGACCTTGGGATTCACAGGGACTGACCCAGGGATAACAGTCGATTTGCTTATAGCTTCCCATGGCTATCTCTTTCCTTGCGCTGAGCATCATCAGACCCTCGCTTCCAGCTCTGTCTGGCAGAAGCTGCACTGGCATAAAAACCTCCTCATCCTGCTTTCTTACCTCCACCGAGTGTGTCAGACCTGTCTTCCCCTCCCCAGACTGGCGTAACGGTTGGCTCAAGCCTGTCTCTGATTGCCAGGCTATTGGGGAGATGAGACTCTAGGAAAAGCCCCTGCGAGACACGGGACACCCGGTGTCTACCCGCCTGCCCACTCCACCGAGGCCTGCGGCCTAGCGTCAGGGACAAGCCGAGGCTGAGGGAGGGCGGGTGCGTGGAGGCTGGCTGCCCGGCTGCCGGCTGCCCCTCCTGTGCCAGCTCGTGGTCTGGGAGCACAGTCGCGGTGTGTCTGCGCTCGCCGGCGGTCGGGGCGTCTGGCCGGCCGCACACACAGCTGAAGCTTGTTCTCCGCAGAGGCGGCCCCCTTTGGGGTCTCTCTGTCCCAGCCCGGACTGTTTATCTTTCCGAGCCCACGCAGGGGCCTTGGCGGCTCTGTCTGGAGCTCGGGCCGGGTGGGGGCTGACCTTGGTGGGCCAGGCCTGGAGACCACACTCGGGCAGCAGACAAGGCCGCGGGCTTCCGTCTTGGCTCTGGCCCGGGGCCATGGCTGGATGCGTCTGGCCAGCCACTGGACCCATCCCAGCCTCTCTCCCGGCCTGCGATCCTGGTGTCACAGCGGCCTTCGAGAGAAACCCCCACTGCCCTCCGTGGGAACCGGCTGGGAGGGCCGGCTGTGCCAAGGCCACAGCTGCCCGGCTGCCATCTTGGAATCTGAAGCTGGCCGAAGTGCCAGAGACCACTGCCCGGTGGCGTGGAGGACCCTGGGATCCTGGCTGGGGACAGCTCTCAATGACCCCCAGCCCAAACCACCCCCCACCCCCTCCACGGAGAACCCCCGGGGTAGTCCCCGAGGCATGAAGGCCGGGGGGAGGCGGGGAGGGCTCGGGAGGGAGGCCGAGGCCACGCGGACTTGGGCACGGCCTCCCTGCGCGTGGAGGTGGAAAGGAAGGAGAGGCGGCCAGGGACAGCTGCCTGACCCTGAAGAAGGCAGTTTCCATACTTCAAGCCATCCCGTGAAACCCACCCAACCTGCCAGGCAGAGGGGAAACGGAGGCATCGCTAGAACAGCTCTCTCAAAGCCAGAGTGGGCAGCAGCATGGCCCAGGCGGCCAGTCTGAGCTGGCCCGGGGCGGGGTAGCCGGTCCAGCCCGGAGCCCCTTGTGATGGCCCAGCGGCTCCGCCTTTCCTCTCCCAGCCGGAGCACACAGGAGCCCCATGCTCAGCAGGAGAGGCTCCAGGGGCCCCTCTTTCCTGCCCTGCAGCTGAGAACTTCCTATATGCAGTCAGAGTGACGGTGAGACCTTGCAGTGGAGGGAGGGCGCTCTCCAGACACTCTCGTGATCCAGGGCCTTTGCGCATGCTCCCCGTCCAGCCTGAAAATGGACCCCTCCCCTTCCCATAAACCTTGGCCTATCCTGTGGCAGCCGGGGGCAGATCTGAGGGCCGGGGACAGGGTGGTGGCAGCGGGGTCTCGGCTTTAGGTGCACTAGTGAAACTGCGAGTGGATAAATGAATGTGTGGATGGCTGAGTTGAGGCCCCAGGCCGGCGCTCACACTGTGCATAACTGAACAACCTTGGGCCAGTGACCTCTGAACTCCAGGCCTCCAGTTCTCCCCCAGTGAGCTGTCACTAGAAACTGGGCACCGTGCTTCAAGCCTGTAATCCCAGCTACTCAAGGTCAAGACCAACCTGAGTGAAAACAATGGCCAGATACTGTCTCCAAGACAGGAGGCCGCCAGGAAGCAAGGGAGGGTAAGAGGAAAGGGGGCGGGGAGCGTGGCTCCAGTGGTAGAGCACCTTCCACACACGCGCCAGGCCTTGAGTTCCGACCCCAGCATCTTGAAAAGGAATGCGGTGGGGCAGGGTCTGTCCCTGGGGCTGGGCGGCGGCGTGGGGGCGCTGGGCTCCCACTCCGCTCGGGACCCCAGTGACCGGCTGCACGCAGGGAAACGTGCCCAGGCCTGGCGCTTCCTCTTCCCAGACATGACGCTCTTCTTGGGTAACCAAAGGGAACAGGCAGAGGCCGCCGTGGTCACAGCCAAAGCCTCCCAGGCAGAGGCTCCTGGGCAGTGCCCCATCCATGGTAGGTTTGAGCCGGCTGGGTGGAGCGTCCCTGCGGGAGCTGGGCTCTCCCAAATCCATTCCTGCCAGATCCTGGGTCCAGAAGGTAAGAACCTGCAGGAGCAGAGAGCCTTGTGGAGCTCAGGGACAGCAGCTCTAGAACGGCCACGGCCCCTGGCACGGGCCACCCACAGAGGACCTGCAAAAGATCTGTGGTGAGGCAGGAACTTCTGTTCCCCAATAACACGAAGGCGACACAACGTCAAACCTTCCAGAACGCAGGGACCCAGCAAGGGCCCCACGCATCCACCGCCAGCCCAACACACATGCCGGCCGGGCACGCTGCCCAGGACCCGCACGCGAGAAAGCCTGTGATCCCACAGGAAAATTCAGATCCAGAGAGATCTCACCTGTGCTCACCAGAACTGCTGAAATAGAAGAGGAGAGTGGCATATAAATTTGGGGGGGGGGGTCGGGGCGGGAATTGATACAAATCCGTGGCCTTCATTCATTAGGAGCTATAAAAACAGAAGGAAACACAAAAACAATGCAATCATCCAAGACCTACGCCTGACGCTGTACACCACCCACAGGAGCCACCCAGTGGCCATCCACCACAGAGCGGACATGCTCACTGTAACACAGAAGCCCAGTGGAATATTATACAGCGGTGAACATGATCAGCAGCGGCGCATGGCAGTGTGGGTGAGCCTGTATGCCCTTGGGGGAAAGCAGCCAGACTCGCAGGTCCAGGCACCGCGTGAGACATCAGGAGACGTTCTTCTGTGGGGTGTGAGGCAGGGACCCACCCCTGGGGCTGGGAGGGCTCTGGCAGCGTTTTCTTCCTTGGCCTAGGGACCGGTCACACCTACATGGTTAGTTGGGAAGAAGTCCCTGAGCTGAGGTGGGAGTGGTAGCTCACACCTGTAATTCCAGCTACCTGGGAGGTGGCGATCCGGGGACTGAGGTTTGAGGCCAGCCTGGGCGTGGAAGTTCAGTGAGACTCCATCTGGTCCCAGCACTGTAGTGAAGCACACAGGGCGGGCTGCAGCCCAGGCTAGCCCGCGCACGAAGGGAGATCCTACTTCAAGAATCACCTATTTGCCTGTCACCTCAGCTACTCTGAGGATCGCAGTTCAAAGCCAGCCCGGGCAGGAAAGTCCGTGAGACTCCTATCTCCAATAAACCACCAGAAAACTGAAAGTGGCGCTGTGGCTCAAGTGGTAGAGCGCTAGCCTTGAGCAAAAGAGCTGAGGGGCAGCGCCCAGGCCCAGAGTTCAAGCCCCACGAAGAAGGAGGAGGAGGAGGAGGAGGAGGAGGAGGAGGAGGAGGAAGACAACCAAAGGAGGAAGCCCTTTGGGTGTGTGTGGGGGAGACCCAAAGGCGCCTCTGATCACATAAAATAACATTGATCAAAATAAATTCAGGTGTGTGTGCGTGTGTGTGTGAATAACCACTTTGAAAAGAGGCTGGAGTTGTGGCTCACATGGTAGAGGGCCTGCCCAGGCAGCCCCAGGCCCTGAGTTCAATTCCTTGTATGGTGCCCCTCCCCATCCAAAAACGATGCATACGTGAAGTCACCGAGCTGCACGGTAGGTCTGACGACAAGAATTCTGCCTGCTTGTGCATGCTGGCTCACAACCGAGTCTGCCAGGAAGCCGTTCCCAAAACACGATGTCATTCGCCTCAAACCTAAGGAGCTGGAGATTCGCCACCGCCAGTTCCACACGGCCTCTCCAGTGCTGCTGCTGCTGCTGTTTTGTGCCAGTCCTGGGGCTTGAACTCTGGGCCTGGGCGCTGCCCCTGAGCTTTTGTGCTCTACCACGTGAGCCACAGCACCACTTCTGGCTTTTGGGCAGTTCATTGGACATAAGAGTCTCACGGACTCTCTTGCCCAGGCTGACTTTGAACTGCGAGCCTCAGATCTCAGCCTCCTGAGTCGCTAGGATGACAGGCGTGAGCCGCCAGCTCTGGGCTTGACCTGCGCTGGGTTGGCTTTGCGGGACTCTGCCTCCATAGCCAGCCCAGGGCTCAGGTTATAACTTAACAGGCTCATTTACCTGTTTACCTGACTCAGGAGAGACCTCTTTGCCGAGTCGGCAACCATTCTGGAATGCTGAAGAACATTTCCTCGAGCGCCCGGCTCTCCGCGGCCTGCGGGCTTGGTGACTCACTTTCTCCAGCACCTTCCTGAGGCAACCATCACAGAGGCACCGTCAGGGTTGGGCGATTCCTGCCCGGGAAGCACTCTCCATGGCCGTCACCAGCCACTGGACAGGGTGCCTGGGTGCGGCCAGAAGAGATGGCCTGTGTGGGCACCCCGTAAAGGCAGGGCGGCAGTAAGCCGGGAGCGCAGGCAGGGAGCCGCCAGCAAGGCTCGGGCATGCGTGCCGCGTTCTGGGTGTTGGACTCCATGACTGTGAGTGGCTGTCTTTAATCTCAGTAAAGGCCTCATGGTTAATAATCAGCTTCAAACATCCCAACAACCTAGTACCAGCACCTTTGCGCGAGTACTTGCCCACCTGGTGGGGAGCTGCTCTCCCCCTCTCCCGCACCGGCGGCCCCCAGGTGTCTGACTCACAGGAAAACAGGGTGATGCAGGCGGCGTGGCTGGCTGCGGGGCTGCACTGTCTGCCTCCCCCATTCCCTGGTCCCAGGACACCTCTGCCTGCTTCGTGGCTCTTCATGGTGGGGTGGAGGAAGCCTTATGCAAAGAGGCCCAGGGTTGCTGGGGAGAGGCCCAGAGGCCCCCTGGACCATCTGTCGGTCCTCCACAGCACAGAGGAGGCCACCGTGCCCTGGGGGAGGGACAAGAGGGGACATCAAGGCAGACAATGAGAAGACGTGGAGGGGGGCAGGGCAGGGTGGGGTAGGGGGTGGCGTGGACCACAAACAGGCAACTCTGGTGTCAGTGTGGCACAGGGAGCCCCCAGAACTACACAGGCCAGCCTGGGGTCCCCCATCCCAGAGCAGAGCTCTGTCCAGAGGAAGAGGAAGGGGAGGCTGCACCGGGGGCGGGGCCTTTGCCAGGGGGCCGGGCCTGTGGGCTTGGCCTTCACTGTGGGCGTGGGCTGTGGGTGTGGTGTATCCCAGGGGCGTGGCCTTTTCCCACAGGGGTGGTTTGTGGGTGTGGCCTTTTGTCAGGGGCGTGGCCTGTGGTGCGGTCTTGGCTGTGGGCGTGGTCCGTGGGTGTGGCCCACTGCAGCACAGATTACTGCCCACCTGAGACCAGCCCTGGTCTGGAGGGCCATCCATCGGCCTGCCCTGCCTCCCCTGCCCCCGCTTCCCTCCGTGCTGGGGAGGGGTCCCAGCTTCAAAGAAGGATGGGTGTTGAGGATGGGGCTGGGAGGGCCAGGTGTCGGGGTCCCCCTCAGCATGACAAAGGAGCCTGGGCTGTCCCAGGCGGGCCGGAGAGGGGGCGCGGTGCGGTGCCCCGTGTCCTAGCTCCCTGGCGACACCAGGGTGACAAGGACAGGGCTGGAGGGAGCCCCAGGGCCGGGGAGATGCTCCGGGTGTCGCCTAGCAACCGGCCCCGGCCCCACGGGCCCCTTGCTCTGGGCTCCGGCCACCCTGACACCGCCGGCTTTTCAGTCTCTTCTGCATGGCTAGGCGCCAGGCCTCTCCCAATTGTCCCCGCGTCAAGGAGGCTGGTGAAGGGCTTTCTCCAGTGCCATCCCGGCCACCCAGGCCGGGCGCCCCTGCGGGAACGGGGGTCCCTGCTCTGCGGCCGGCGGGAGCCAGTGCATACATGCTCAGGACAAGGGGCTTGGAGCTGGGCCAGCAGGTGCCCAGCCAGCCTGGGTTGGACGGGGTGGGCCTCATGGGGGGGTCAGGACAGCAGTCTGCTTTTGGGGTACCCTTCCCTATACGCAGCTGGTCCCCTGGTGAGCCTGGAGAGCTGAGTGTCCCTGAGCAGCAATCCGGAACCGTGCAGGCGGGGACGGAGGCAGGCTCACACTTTCTGGGCTCCAGGGGAGGGACTGCCCCAAGGTGACCCCCCCCCCCCGGCCATATCTCATGTGTGGCTCACACAGATGCTGTCCCCCGCCCCCAGGACCCCTCGGCCCAGGGAAGACAGTGGTCACTGGAAGGCTGTGGTGGGACCAGCAGGGAGTGGCCCGGGGGGCAGGGATGATGAGCTGCAAAAGCAAGAAGAGGCAGGTAAGTGTCCCACAGACTCGTGCAAAGGCCCAGGGTCACCTGGAGGCTGGGGGCGAAGGCCACCCGCCGGACAACCTGACTACATCCCAGTTCTCACCATCCTCTCACAGAACATTCCAGAAGGTCCTCTATACCACAGAGCCTGCCACAGCCCTGCCCTTCCTTGAGTCTGAGGGGAAAAAATGAGGCTTCTACTCTGTCCCTGGGGGTCTGGGAGAAGGACCAGCTCCCACCCATTCACCCTGGGGTCACTCAGCAGAGCAGGGGTCCAGGTCCAGTACCTGGTCCAGGGCCGGGCAGCCTCAGACACACCCCCCTCCATGCCCGCAGCCCCTCTGGCTCCCGGTCTTAACTGGGGATCGAACGCCAGCCCCCAGGTCGGAACATCCCTGCAGCAATAGTGCTGGGCCAAGCACTGGAGGACCCCGGGCTGGAGAAGGTGCTGGAAGGAGGAGGAGGCGCTGTTCTGAGCACTCTCCCACCTGAGCCACAGCTCTACTTCTGGCTTTTTGGTTTACTGCAGAGAAGAGTCTCACAGATGTTCCGGCCCGGGCTGGCTTTGAACCATGATCCTCAGATCTCAGCCTCCTGAGTAGCTGGGATGACAGGCGTGAGCCACCGATGCCCGGCATGGATGAATTTTTTAAAGATGCCAAGAATTGGCGCCACGGTGGCTCCTTGAGCACCTGCTGCCCGCCTGCCCGCCCGCCCAGCTTTGCCAAAAGCAAAGCGTCAGATTCCCCCAGAGGCAAACAGCAGCCACGCCCCGGGTCCCGTGCGGCCAGCCGCTTCCCGCACCCGGAATCCATCAATGACTAATCGACAATGAACAAATAACATCTGACTAAATGAATACCGGAGGGAGCGTGGAGCCGCTCGGCCGCCCAGCGCCACGGACAAGCTGCCAGAAGCGGCCCCCGGACGTCATCCATTCGTGGGCAGGAAGAGGCCGCGGTGTGTGGTGTCCACCTGGAGTCCAGTGACGCGTCCCCTCCCGGCCTCTGCCCACCCTTCCATCTGGTGGAGGCCGCAGCGCGGGCACCGGCCCGAAGCAGAACGGGGGGGGGGGGGCTGGACCACCACCGAGGCCCCAACCTCCGTCCCCCGCGCTGCCTCGGGGTCCTGCACACGCTGTGAGCCGGCTGTGCCACCTCCTGCACCTCCTGCCACCGCGCAGACCCCTGCACGGACCGTTCCAGTCCGATTGGTCTCCCCAAGCCCAGCAGGCACCTGCTGCGGGGCGGGGGGGGGGGGGGGTTGTCCCTGCCCCTGGTCCCAGTGCCGTTCCTGCGGGCGGAACAGGGCTGAGTCTGGCTGGGAAGCACTGGCCGTCAGCGAGGTTTAACTTCACACATAAAAAGCACCGAGAAATAAGTGGCCCGGGCAGTGCCACGGCACTTCCCGTGGCGCTGATTTCCTAAGTGACGTGCAAATGGGGTGGGGACGCCCCACGTGCGTGCAGCCGTGGAGTCAGGGCCGCCAGGGGCGGGCCGCGTGACCCAGAGCACTGCCGGACGCCTGGCGGAGCAGGTGGAGCTCCTTGGTGCCTGGGGCAGGAGCTGCCCCCCCACAGCCCCAGCCGGGACCCGGGGCCCATCCCCCCCAACCTCAGCCGGGACCCTGGGGCCCATCCCCCCCCAGCCCCAGCCGGGACCCGGGGCCCATCCCCCCCACAGCCCCAGCCGGGACCCAGGGCCCATACCCCCAACTTCAGCCGGGACCCTGGGGCCCATCCCCCCCACAGCCCCAGCCGGAACCCAAGGCCCATCCCTCCCCAGCCCCAGCCGGGACCCTGGGGCTATCCCCCCCCCCCAGCCCCAGCCAGGACCCGGGGGCCATCCCCCCCAATCTCAGCCGGGACCCGGGGGCCATCCCCCCCCCAGCCCCAGCCGGGACCCTGGGGCCATTCCCCACCCCCCAGCCCCAGCCGGGACCTGGGCCCATCCCCCCCAGCCCCAGCCGGGACCTGGGGCCCATCCCCCCCAGCCCCAGCCGGGACCCTGGGGCCCATCCCCCCCCAGCCCCAGCCGGGACCCTGGGGCCATTCCCCACCCCCCAGCCCCAGCCGGGACCCGGGGGCCATCCCCCCCAACCTCAGCCGGGACCCTGGGGCCATCCCCCCCCCCAGCCCCAGCTGGACCCAGGGGTCAACCCCCCAGCCCCAGCTGGGACCCGGGCCCATCCCCCCCCAACCTCAGCTGGGACCCTGGGGCCATTCCCCCCCCCCCCCCAGCCCCAGCCGGGACCCAGGGCCATCACCCCCAACCTCAGCCGGGACCCTGGGGCCATTTCTCCCCCCCAGCCCCAGCAGGGACCTGGGGCCATCTCGCCTCACCAGAGGGCATTGCCGCCAGCCTGCCTGCAAAGCATCCTCTGCCCACCTTTCCAGACACTGCTTCACCCCAGGAAGCAAGAGTGACCTGGGACCTGTGTGAGCGACCGTGGGAACCCGCACCTCCCAGGGCTCCCCGACATTCCCCGTTCCCCGACGTTCTCAGAGACACGGCGAGCTGAGGACGCACTGGCAGCCACCGCGCCACAGGTGGCCGGACACGGACAAGGACGCAGACAGCCTGTGGACCACCTCTGGCCTGAGTCGCCCACTGGCCTCCCTTCTCCCTCCCTCCCTCCCTCCTCCCTCCCTCCTTCCCTCTCTCCTCCCTCCTTCCCTCCCTCCCTCCCTCCCTCACTTCCTCTCTCCCTCCCTCCCTTCCTCCCTCCCTCCCTCCCTCTCTCCTCCCTCCTTCCTTCCTTCCCTCCCCTCCTTCCCTCCCTCCCTCCCTCTCTCACTTCCTCTCTCCCTCCCTCCCTCCCTCCCTCCCTCACTTCCTCCCTCCCTCCCTCCCTTCCTCCCTCTCTCCCTCCTTCCCTCTCCTCCCTCCTTCCTTCCCTCCCTCCCCTCCTTCCCTCCCTCCCTCCCTCCCTCCCTCACTTCCTCTCTCCCTCCCTCCCTTCCTCCCTCCCTCCCTCTCTCCTCCCTCCTTCCTTCCTTCCCTCCCCTCCTTCCCTCCCTCCCTCCCTCCCTCACTTCCTCTCTCCCTCCTTCCCTCCCTCCCTCCCTCACTTCCTCTCTCCCTCCCTCCCTTCCTCCCTCTCTCCCTCCTTCCCTCTCCTCCCTCCTTCCTTCCCTCCCTCCCCTCCTTCCCTCCCTCCCTCCCTTCCTTCCTTCCTACCTTCCTGTTTTCCTTCCATGTGTCTGTGTGTCTGTGTCCATGTGTGTCCTAGTACTGGGACTTGAACTCAGGACCTGGGTGTTTTCACTCAAGGCTAGCACTCTACCACTTGAGCCACAGGTCCACTTCCAGCTTGTTGGTCTCAGGGGCTTTCCTGCCTGGGCTGGCTTTGAACTGTGATCCTCAGCCCCATGAGTGGCTGGGATGACAGGAGAGCCACCAGCAGGGTGGGGGTTGACTTGTCCACCGGGGCCATCAGGACCTGTGTCAGGACCTCCCCTCCGCTCCCTTCCCGAGCCAGGCAGCAACTTCATTGCTTCATTTCCACCCATCGTCCAGGGCTTCTGCCCAGCCCCCCCTCGCCAAGGCCCACTCCCAGGACCGGACTGGCTTTACATTCCCGCCGTTCATCTGTTCCAGTCCGTGCTAGGTGAGTGCTGACATTTCACAACACACAGGGTTGGCCCCCTGGGCTGCTCCCCCTCCCCACCTCAGCACCCCATCCTCCGGGAGCCTTCCGTGAGCTCCGCGCCCCCCCCCCCATCCGTTCACACAGCCCAGTTCCGCCCGGTCACCTCTGACACAGACGCAGGAGACCTTAGGCGGGCTGTGTGCCGCATTCCTGCAGTCTCTGACCTGATTCCACACGCAGGCCCCACCTCCAGG